>NC_079546.1:1913571-2232500 GCF_015846415.1 Triplophysa dalaica | reverse complement strand
GGCAGTCGAGCTTGGCGAGGGAGAAAAAGCACTGTAAAAGCAATAAAAAGAGAGAGAACCTGCTCTCAAACTTTATTGCTTCTCATGTGTATCAGGTTTCCAGCGACATAAGGTGAAGTAATGGATGACAGAAGTTTCGTTTTTGGGTGAACTGAAATGCACTAAAATCTAAATTAAAGCAGCATAACCATTATGGTTATAAAACAAATACAAAACAGTATTTTTGGTGTAGAGCTTCAAAAGGTTCTTCGATGCAATAGAATAAACTTTTAGTTCCATAAAGAACTTTTAACATCCGGAGAACTTTTCTGTTTCTTTGTGCTGAAAAAGGTTCTTCAGTTTATAAAAACATTAGAAAGAGATGGTTCTTCAAAGAACCTTTGGCCGAATGGTTCTTTGTGGAACCAAAAATGGTTCTTCTATTGCATCGCTGTGAAGAACCCTTTGAGCACCTTTATTTTTAAGGGTGTACTAGCATAACATAAAAATCTTTCAGTTCTTTGTGTTCTTAACATGTTAATTAAATACAGGCTGCTAAAGCCATCAAATCAGTGTGCGGGTTATATTGAATTTTGGGTCTATGAGAGGTCAGAGTGAACATTAAGTTTGACAACCTTAGATTAAATACACACACACACACACACACACATACACACACACACACACTGAAGCTGTATGATTTCAGTATGCTCATTAACATTCAACACACGTTTCAGCCAGTCGTCACTAAACACATCAAGATTTTCCTCTGCGTGTGGTTGAGCAATAAATCAAAACAGTGTATTAAACTGTGTATTGGGTACTCACCCCAAAATAAAAATCCATTATCATTTTTCCACCCTCATATCATTTAAAACGTGGAACACAAAAGAGGATATTTTGAGAAATGCCTAAGGGTGTTTGTGTAAATACACTGGAAGTCAATGGAGTTCATTGTTGTTTGCTTATCAACGTTCTTCAAAATATCTTCTTTTGTGTTCCGGAAAAGGAAGAAAGTCGTACAGGTTTGGAGTGACACGACGATGCGTAAATGATCTAATAACGTCCATTTTCCATTATGTCTCTTTAACAGAGCTTTAAACCTGTAAAAGGTCAGTTAAACAACTCACCTAACTGAACACAGCTGAATGTGATGAAGTAGTTCCATGTGACTTCTGGTAATATAGTTGGCTGGGTAGATAAAACTGTTTCATCTTGGATCCATTTGATGAGAATTAAAGAGTTTCCCAAGAGCAAAATAGCATGCAAACTCGTGCATGCGTAAATGCTGGAATGTCACTCACGAAAAATCAATTGAAATCCAAAGCCACTTACAATGCATTAAATCTACACACATACCTGCATCAGATCACTTTTAATCACTTTAACCACACAAATCCACTCCGAGAAGAGACACTAATCACATGTCAATGATCTGAACGGCCTGGAATGAAGGATTAAACTGAATATGTGAGGAATGCCTTAAACTGGTCTCCTAGCAACCGTACCCATTAATCACTCACACGAGCGCAAATACAAACCAGACAACATGTGCTAATGTCATCAAACACACAATATTACACACTGTGTCATTTAATAAGCTCATCTCCAAAATATGCTATTGCAGAGGAGCCTCAAAAGACATTATGGGGTCCTCAACTGGGGGTCCAGGACTCTTTATAGGGCCTCAGTAAACTTTGCGAAACGTCTTAAACTAATTCAATATAAAATGTCATGTTAAAAGAATGAAAGTATATGCACATTAGGGCTTTGTTTATTTTGTTTGTCAACTAAACTATAAAAGTGTAATTATTTCGATGTTCGTTTACAGACAGCACTGGTTTATGTCAAGGAAATTTGAAAGCAAACAGATTTGTTTTCTTTACAGAAGAAGAGGAGAAATCACAGCCTGTGTGCTGCATATTGATTTTGACAACAGGGACCTTGACATTACAAAGGTTAAGATTCATGCACAAAGGATCAGCAGTGAGGTGTTTCATGAGTGTTACGCACTGTACCTGTGTTTCATTCACCTTATCCTTCATCAACCATCTTATTTCTCTCTTGATGTTTTTCCCTGTTGATATTTAGGCCTAACAGCCTCGCAACAATTTAACACAATGAGTCACACGAGCCTAGAGAATAAAGAGGGACACGAATGAGCCAAAAAAAACCAATGTTTATTTCAATTCGAATGATTTGTCTTTGACAATTTTTCAACGCGTGTTTGTGTGTTTGAAAAACTGTGTATTTAGTCTCGCACGAGTGTGCGAAGGTTGTTTACGCGTTTCCGAAACGTGTGATTGCATGTTTATCTTTGGTGCAAGAAATATGGAGAAGTAGAAAGATGTTCGGAGAAAGTGGCACACTGACACGCACACGGATCAACGGCGCAGGCCTTCTCTCCACAGAAAGAACAATTTAAAAGATATATTCCACCAACATGTTACTTCTGCTTAATGCATAATAATAATCCTCTTAAACAAAACTGAAAGCTAAGACAGAAAACTAACATTATGGCACTGAAAGAAAATCACACTTATGACCTGTAATGCCAGAGTTGGCAATGTTTCCCTTAAAAAAGAAGTATACTTAAAGTCCTAAGTGTATTTAGGATGGTGGAAATTCACTGGGAGGATTCTGGTTGGGGACGTTTTTTATATTTTTAAAACAGAAGTTTAAGGGAAATTTCTGAGTGTCTAAATAGTGGATTTAAAGTACACTACATTTGATTTAAAGACGTATGGCATACTTGAAAAATACACTTTTCTCTTGTACGAGTACTTGTAAATGTAATGTTACATTATGGTGTTACTCATTATTAAAATATTTTTCCTTAAACACATACTCCTTTGTTTTTTAAAAATAGTTTTGGGTTGACACATGATTATGACAAAACTTAAACCTACAAAACTTAACATGTAACATATAACATCCTCTGATATCCTGACTTTATACAGTATGATTTTCTATCTAATATCTCCCTCTCGCTCTGTCAAGGCGTTGGTTTCTTTCTCTGTAAATGATGCCATGGAAGAGCTGGTAAATATAGACTTGGTTTACAGTGCCGCTGTCGTGTGGAAATGCACGATGTGACAGCGAGCACGCACCTAATCTCACACTCACATGTACACACACAGGTGGAAGACGCGGTATGATGAGTAATGACGCCGTTGGACGATTGTGGTGTTCCTGACACACAGCACGTCTCTACTGCAGGGTGTGGACTGACTTTGATTTTTAAAGACGCAGACCTTGGTCACGACACTGTTGGAATTGAGGGTAAATTCCAGTTTATTTTCAGCAACATGACAATTTATTACGGCTCATCACACAATAAAATCATGATGAAGGCATGCACTGTGCATCTCTGATACATGTAACCAAATCAACCAAAGCTGAAACCTGTTTCTATTATCAGTACAAACACTAATGCCTGGTTTTTTATTATTATTATTTCAAGTTATGATCATTATGAACTTTCAATGTTTAACTTGATCAGCAGTACTATATTAATTGAATGCTTTGGCCTTGAAAGTTGTTCTTAATGTAAAATCTACAATATTGTCATAGTGGAGAATGAGGAGACGCAAATTGTCTGATATTCTTACACATTGTAATACAATTGTAGGCAAATATGGGTTCATTAAATCAGTAGCATGTCATGGGTACAATAATGATACCATTTCTGCCTCGATGAGATTTAACACTGCAACCTTCCGGTTCATGGCTTGTAACTCTTTAGTTAAACTGATGGGGTAAAGTCCATTGGATTCAACACTATGATGATTTAAATGGGAGACGGGGAGCTGCCTTTCCAAAATTCCTCCTCTAATCGCAGCTTAAGTGCACTTACAACATTCTTGGGGTATTTAAGCAGCCGAGGGCCCTGTGCTTATGGAGAGAGGCTTATCCTATATTTCATAGGTAGTTAAAATTGCTGCTGAGCGTTTCACATGGTCATATTGTGTTAAATATAGAGGTTAATCTAAAGCAAGTGGCGCGTCGCTCAGACTAAACTCAGCTGTTTCAAAACAATCACTGCAAAGTTCCACAAACAACTTAAATCTCCTTAAATACGATCGACTGACGGCTTCCGGATCACATGGACCTGTCAGTAGGGGGTTAAGAGGTGGGAAACCTCTGGAATGGTCATAGCTGGTTGAAGACTTGCATGTTTTAAACCAAAACATTCAAATAATGTTGTCCAAGGCTGAAGTTGAGGACAAAGTAAAAATATTTTGAAATGGAATCTGTAATGGTGCAACCAATCAAATTGTTGGCAATATTGCACATCCAAAGCAACAAATACAAACCGTATTACATTGCTTTTAGTCTTAGCACTCATTCGATTTGGCATTTATGATATGGACACATAAAGTCTAAGCAAATTGTCTAAGAAAACGTGTAACTCTTTCAGCAAGTTTCATGAGATTTAGGTATTATTCCAGAAACACAATTTGGTTCCTGTCACTATGGAATGAATTTTAATAGGCGTCAGGCATTTCTCAGGCTATAGCACTCATTAAAATACAGTGGTGATTTTCCATTGAATATAGCTTGGAGGCTGAAACTTAAGCGGACAATAAAAGCAAACAGTCGAAGTCCCAGGACGGGTACTTGCGGAACCCCTGCAGCTCAGTATGAACTCTGATTCAGTGACATTGAACAGTGCCATTGAAATGTCCTGACGTTCAGCCCAGAAACATTCATCAGAATGTTGACAAACTGGACAAAGCCCATAAAATGCTGTACAATAAATGCTGATACAACCACGTTACTCAAAGATTATTGTCCGATTTATCATATAATACAAAATCCATTATAAATAGCTTACTGATAACGTTAACATTTTTACACAGCGATCTAAACATTATGTTGTGAATAATAAATACCTCTGCCGTTGGCACCTACAAAAATATACTCATAGCTTTTTGCAAAAGTTGTCGTCACCTAATCGTATCTACACATCAAAAGGATAATTCAAACAAGGTTTTATAGAAAAAGGGCAATATAATTTGAAAATAAATATGTTTTACTACATTACATAGACACAAGAAATGTTGTTAATATTAAACATATTTACAGGGAGTAAATAAATAATGTTTAAAATGTAAATCTGCACATCAGACTGCTGGGCATACTGTTAGATCTTATTATAGTAAAAGATGGCATGGGATCGGTCTGTATGTACATTTGGCTGTTATATTAATATAAGTTGCTTATGTCGCACTTGCCCAAACAAAGATCACATTTACACAAATGTCTAGGCTGGATGGCACGCACACACACACACTTTTGCAGCACGTTGGCAAATTCAAGGCAGTTGGTAGAGGAACTTGCTCTTCAGTTTCTAGGAATGTTTCTCTGTTCTACTAATATTGAAACAGCACGAAAAGATTTGCAGACGGAAAGCGGGCGAGAAGACCCTTTTCAACACTGGACATAAATAGGTCAAATTAAATACAAAGAAAGAATACTGAGAAAAACAAATCATAAATTACTAAACTTTTAGAAGAACAAAAACACTCATCCCCTCAGATCCCTAGTAGTGTGATTGCATGAATCTGCACGAAGTGGTTTCCAAACGTATCGAAGAATGAATATCCCTTTAAAGTGTGAATGTGACCAAAATCTTCTTAGGTTCGTCTGTTCAAGGTCAGAGTCTCGTGCAAACGTTTACCACAGTCGCAGGTTTCCATGTGACATTCCAATGCCAGAGTCACTTCAGTCTCTCTTGCAGTCTTAGCGTCCATCTCTAAAAAAGTGAATATTGTTCTCGCTGTTCTCAAACAAACAGGAAGGACACTCGCTCATGTGTTGCAATCTTCCACACAATTATTCATTAGTTTACGTGTAAGTTCACGAACAGTAACCCCAAATCCAGTGATGCGTTCCGTCAAATGCTTTTGTTTTACGGGTTGGTGCACGCCAGCCGCCAACAATAAATGTTTTTGCAGGTCATTTCTAGACACCTTTTAGCAGCAAATCAAATCCTGCGCTTTGAGTCTCTCAGGCGGCCTATTACACACGCTTATGGTAAAAATATACAGACAGAACATTTCATTGACCCCCTTTCCCTGCAATATGTTCTCACTGCGATGGCTCAAAAAAAGGGGGATGCTGAAAATTGAAAGTGCCGTGAGTTGTTGGTGAAATATTTCTTCGTGCCAAAGTCCGACCTCCGCACGGTTCACCTCCTCGGTTTGTCACATCTGAGGAGAAAGAGAGAAAATATTTGTGAGAAGGCCCCTGTACACGAAATCTGACTCGGAGGCAAGTGAAAATATTTATATTTATAATTTCTCGACTGTTTGTCCGAGGTAATCAATATGAAACATGCGCACACGTTATATTCCTTAAAAAAATCTCTTTAAGAGTTTTAGACATTTCAGGCCAAGTTTGTATCTTGTAAGAGGCAATGAATATCAGTGTGTCAAAAATATCTTAGAAAATTACACTTGAGCAGTCAGAATCACTCATGTGACCATAGCGTACAGTCGGCTGAAGGTTATCGCAAAATAGACACCCTGTTTGGGTTTATTTTATGATAACATACTAATTTTATGATACTAAAATAAACCAGCTGACCTTATCCATTATATAAAAACATTGAAGGCAAACAAATCCACAAACACACACTTGCAACTTCTTTCGTTGAGTTCCAGATTTCGAGACCTGCAGTAGACTTCAGAGTTTTTACAGGTGCACAGACACGTCTCTGGGTCTTGAACAAACATCCTTCTCCTCCTTTCCGAGCATGTGCTACAGCATGGCTCACACTGAGTACTGAGGAGAGAGAGAGCGAGAGAAGGGAGGCGATGGGGGAGATTACTGCTAAAACATAACCATTACAATGACATTAAACACGAAACATTTCACCCACACACACACACTTCCACGATGCCAACACAGGCACTTGGCAAGCGGCTCGTTTATCCACCCTGTTGTGGTCCCGTGATAGCCCCGTTCTGAGGGTCCGTTCGTAGAAGGGCTGAACTTAAGCGGGCCATGCAGCTGCAAGCTCAAATGATGCGAGAAAACACAAGCAAACATTCATGTAGCCTATCACTTTCTCTCGAACTCAAGAGAAGCAAACTGGAATAAAAGTCATAGAGAGCACAGAGCAGGAGAATCCGTGTGGCTGTTTATTGTCTCTTGCATTGTTGGGTCATCAAAACATCCGGAGAGTACAAAAAATCATGAAAGTTCACAGAGGTTTGTGTCAACAGACTTGATTTCAACCCATATAATATCTCATGCCTGACCTGAAGGTCCGTTCACACCTAAACCTCGGACACAAACAAAAAATGGATGTACAGAACTGTGCAATAGTCTAAAGGCCTGTCCACACCGCAACGATAATGCACGTGCTTATCGCCAGCGTTTTTTGAGACCCAAACGATTTTCACTGGCGATGAGCCAAGTGAACTTGCAAATTCACTCCCTGACATAGATGGCGTTAAATGAAAAACAGAAATGCCAGGGTATAAAAGGTGCCGTTTGATAAAGCTTCCTACAATCGCTTGTCACACAGAAGAAGAATTAATCTTGCTTAAGGGCCACCAACTCGTGTTTTACTGTAACGTCAGCAGCTCCTGGCAGGTGAACAAAAGCGCCGATCTTATAGGTTTGCCATTTTTTTAACACGGCGAGTCAAACCAAAAAACAAGCCTGAGGCGTCAAATTATTTTGAGGTGTGCACACTCACATTGGTGCCCTTTGCTTAGTCACGATAAGTCTCACGATAGTCCATAAGGCCACCGTTGGATTTCAGAAATGGTGTTTAAGCAATGCTTTAAAGACCATATAATAATTTCTCAATCTTTATATGAGAAGTAGTACAAAAAAATTTCTTTTTTACAAAAACAGCTTTTATAATATTTCTGTCCTCATGAAACCTTTGATATACAAGTTCATTGTTTTGTGGGAAATGGAAAAAAAAACTTTAAATGTTTAAATACTGTTTTGTCAAAGCTAACTTATACTTTTATTTGTTAGATATTTTCAAGACCAAGGGACAAGCGTCAAAAATTTGATTTATGGCTAAACAGTTCATATTTATGTATTTTCTCTTTGTATATTAATAAAGACACTGAAAAATAAGCAAAAACCTGCTAAAACAACAAATCTAATGAAGACTAAGACTTTTGCACAGCACTGTTTGCTATTTCGGGTTTTAACAATGCAAAATGAATACTGCTAAATTTTGTATTTGACAGCTACATTGCGTTTTGTAAAAGTTTTAAAGCCAAAAGTGTATTTCGATATCTCTTCCTTGAATCACATAAATAGTTTCAATTAAAAATAAAAAGACAAAAGAAATCGTTCACCAAAAACAAAAAACTCGTTTGCTCAGCCTAATTTACATTAACATTTAAAGAAAAGAGAAAGGAGAAGGAAAAGTCAAGCTCCAAAAATAATGACAATGAGGTAAATTGTACCGTAAATAAATAATTCTGAAATCACAAATTGTAAACTAATTCCATTTCTCTTTCATTCTCATTGAAATATTTCTCACGCTGAAACTTTAAGATAAGTTCGTGCAGCTGGCTTACTCTGAACATATTTCTAAGCTTGAAAAACTGTAAAAGTGACAACTGTTAAAAATAAATGTCGGTTATTGCATCAGTTTAAAAAGGAAAAAATAAACATTTCTCAATTCTCAAGAGAATCACCAAAGCAAACAGCTTGACAGGAGGAATTTTTATTTCAGGGTGAACCATCCCTATAAATCAAATTTTTCGCTTGAGCATCCAAACCCGGAATGAAAGAAAAAACACTCTGCCCTCAGAAATGACATACTCGTTCAATTGCTCTTGCATTCTCATTCAAACATTTCTCAATTCTTGGGAGATTCACCAAAGCAAACAGACTGTTTGACTTTCGTAACACTGTGAGGCCGAGCTCACGCAGCGGGACATGAACAAACTCACAGCCACAAGAAAACATCTCGCACAATCCTTCTCATGTGACAGGAGGAAGGACAGTGCGAGGATGTCGGTAAGTCCTATCACACAAGAAAACAAAACCATTCAAGAAAAACAGTTAAAACAGGAAACAACTGCAGTGATTCCAACACAAATATTGTGATAGATTAGTAATCATTGACTGAAAGCCATGCTGGCGGATGGGGTGAGCGTGCACGTCGGATACCTCTCGTCCAATCAGAGAGCTTGATTTATTGAGGCACAACCGATGGAGCGCAACAGTAGGGTTCTTCATAAAGAAATGTAGAAAAAATGCCAAATGATGTTCCTGGTTTTATGTTCATAAAAGAAAACTGGGTGGATGAAAAAGTGAGACCGTTGCGCTCTATGGGGTATGAAAAATCGCCCTTAATAATTAGATTGTGTTAATGGATTTAGCATGTTCTTTAGGCTTTAGTGACTCCGAAAATGCGGTTTTGTGGGAAGAACAGTTTGAATTAAATGTGGGAGGAGCTTATGGATGAATGTCAATTAAGGACGTGGGACATGATTAAAGGAGGCACAAAATCTCCTCCCAAATTAATTTCACGACCAAGAGTGCCACACTCAGGTGCAGGTGAGAGGAGGCGAACGCAGAGGTGACGTACAAATCCTGCGGTTTTTCGCGGTTTTTCTTTCCCTTTCGCTTTTGGCCTTTGCCCTTCCGGGGTTTTCTGGAAAGGGAACATGACAAACAAAGAAGAACATCGACAAACAAGAGCTGAATCCCAGGTGTTGCAACAGATCAAGCACACAGTCAGATTGCAATAAAATGATCCAGATGGAAATGCCAAATACACATGTCCCACTAAAAAACATCTGTCTCTTCTTATTGTTCTATAAGCGCCTGACACAACATCGAAACCTAGAGGACGCCAAACAAGAATGGGAGACATAAAGATGACGGGGAAAAACTCGCCGGTGTTCCGGAATTTCTCTCGCTGGGAATTATGGATAGATAAACGAGACATTAAACCTTCAAAAGGTTTACAAATATGAGAAGAACTCTTGGCTTTGTACGTTACCAGATAAAACAAATAAATAAATAAAACTGATCCAAACTGGCGAGTATATAAGCGGTGACTAATGTTCACAACACATACAGTATCTATAAAAGCGCTTTAAAATAAGAGTTATAAAACACCCTGGCACGTCAAGCAACTTGAAAACAGGAATGTGAACTTTCCCTTTAATCATGCAATCTCACTGATAAAGCATGTGCCGGACTTCTTTGTGCGTAAATGTTCAAGCAACATGTGTTTTTCATTGACCGATGTAATACGACAAAATTGAAATGATCTCCTAACAACTCTCATGAAGTCCAAGTTCTTTAAACCGAACGTCAGGACCATAAAGTTGTTATCTCCAATGGCATTCTCTCATTTCAGAGGTCATCTTACATTGTGTTATAATCTCGGGTTTGTTAACCGCCTGAACAAGCTTCTGTGTCAAAGGGACGCTTGTTTACCAGAATCAGGACGCATGTGAACTTTTAAAGCCCCTGGAGATAACCTCTGAACCGCAACACTGCGTCAAGACAAAAGATCTCGGCAACGTCAGCTTCAGTTGACAATGAAACATTCGGTCCGGGGTGAAGATGGGGTTGACTGACCGCTGCGGTATCTCTGAGGAGTGTAAACGAGTTCATGAACAAAGGAAGAAACGGCGTTATCGCCAGACTCGTCAGAGATGACAGATCCCTCCCTCACCTCGATGACCCTCAGATCATAAAAGGAGGATGAATGCGGGACGAGGGCATTGAACTAGCGGGCGAGTCGCACACCTGCACTTACGTGCCCGAGGGGCAACTGAATTTACGCCTCGGAAGGCGACGTGCAATGACACGACGAGATCATACAGAAGCCCATCGAATAACGCTTTAGGGGTCGGAGACAATATCGAATCATCTTCTAGACACCTGTGGACAACCGGGTTTATAAGAGCAACCTTTACGACTGGGCTGGAACAGATTTGTCACAAATGTTGAACATTTAGTCTGCTTTGAAAAAAAAATTACAAGGTTTAGCCTGGTTTTTACATAGCCAACAAATTCATCATTAACTTCGACAGCTGTGTCACTAAACCCTACAGTGACATTTGCAAAACATGATTTGCGTTTGATTCAGCGGTTTAGGAGCTCTACTGTTCTCTCACCATCAGATGTTCTGCCTTTTTGCAACATAAAAAACAGATGAAAGGAACAGAGAAACAGGAAGGAATACACCCGGAGATAAGAGCCACTGAGATAAAGATAGAAAGATTAGGAGAGAAGAAATGAATGAATGAGAAGAATGGGTGAAAACAAAGCGAGAGCGAAGGCATGCATGCACACACACAAAAAAACACACTCACTAAAGTGATGGCACTCACTTTTCTCTTTTCTCCGGAACATCTCTTTTCGGCCTGTAAAAAAAACACAAATAGAGCGGGACATTACCTCACTAAACTTCTTTGGTTGGATGTAAACAACACACACAAACACACCAGTGGCCTGAATCACGAAGCGAGGTGAACTAACACTGAGTTGAGAGTAAGTCATGAGTTGACAAAACCAGACAAACCCGACCTGGTTTAGATCAGGTTCAGCTGAAGCACAACGCTTGGTATAAACGCTCTGTCAACTCGGGTTTGATCCAGAGTTTGTGAGGCGCGTGCACCTGAAAGTGTGACACGTGCAGCCAAACCTGCCAATCACACGGAAAGTGTTGGATTAGCCTATCATTATGAAAAAAATGTCATGAATTAAAACACATTTTCAAGAGAGGAATAAACAGTGCAGCGCTGAAAGTTTGAGAAGGCAGCTACTGACTATATCGATGCAGAATCAACTGAATTTAAATATTTGATATAGGTTAACAAAAAAAATCTAAAGGTGATGTGTTTGTTTGTTTTTATACAATGTGAATGTGTTTTGAATTAGAATCAATCAATGTAAATATGAAATACATATAAACACTTAACAGCAAAAGTTTTATCAACTTTTTGAAATTTGGTGTCAGAGAATCATGGGGAGTGGCTTCACTGCGTCCGATATATGTAACTTTTCTCAGAGCTGATTGGTCCAGTTTTGGTTTGCGATCTCTAACCCAGAATAAACGCTGCTCCGGAGCAGGTAAGCTGTGTAGCCTAAATTACCATGCAGACGAAACCCGTTCCCAACCAACCCACCTTCTCGGGCCAGAAAACTGAAGAGTATGCTCAAACTAAACGTGAACTTCCCTGGGTAAAAAACGAAATCGGCTTTGAGATACAGGCCACATGTAAACATGTGCGTGCGTGCTTATAATAGCGAGGATTCTTACCGACACTGGCATTCACTATGTTCTGCAAAACTCATTAAATAGTCGCCCTGATGGTGGAGTGGCCTGACCCTTTTGATCTGCAGAGAAATGCACAAAATTAAAACAGCAAACAATACCTAGAAATTAAACAGATCCGCATATATATTGTGACGGAAAGGAAGTTTAGAGTTGGAGGGCTCTCCGACCTCGAGGGTAATGTTGTAGGTGACGGTGGGGGTGCACTCCATCATCTCATCATTGCAGCACCCAGCGCAGCGGGTCAGGACCACGCAGGACGGGATAAAGATATGCTCGATGTCATCGGGATATTCCTGCTGAATTTCCACCAGCACTTCTCGAGGACGGCAGAGCGACCTGTTGTACACCTCCATAAATGGCACCACTGCAAATAAAACAACTGGTAAGCGTTTCAAATGAAAGTGGCACCGTTTGCTTATAATTATGTCTCCTTGGTTAATATTGGAGCCATTTCAGTGTACGACGTTATGATTTTAAAACTAACACATGAAGTAAATAATCTAATGTGCATTATAAAGAAAAGGCACAAGACCGCCGTTCCGCGACCATCCGCCAGAAGGCGCTGTGTTCCGGAAATGCAGGCGCCATGTGTCAAACGTCGGGATAACCCAAACTCACCGTCATACGTGCTTCTGCCTCCCTCCTTGGGTATATAGGCACTCTGTGGAACAAGACACGACATTTCAATCAGGTATTCATATGTTAAAACGCTATTCGTCAAACATTCAGTTCAATCAAATGAGCCCTAACGGGTTTGACTAGTTATGAAGCACGCAGCCAGGTTCAAGATGATGCAACAAATTACCTGATTTCATTTCAAATCCAAGGTTCAGTATAAAAGTGGATGCAGACAAGGTTAACCATCACAATGAATCATTCTGTGTTTGTGGTTAAACATTGCGTTTTGCGTAATATTTTCGCTTAGGCGTTATGTCTGAACCCTCACAGTCCGCTTGGTCTCTACGTCCAGGGGCAAAACTTTGGGTATTTAGTCCCTAAAAAAGATGCGTTGTCACGGTTCGAAGCTCGCTAATAGGCTCCGCGGAGAGCCTTTGGCTATTTACTAAAGAATGTTTAGTTACTCCATTAATGTCATTGTCATGAACTTGATTATTCACGACATATGACGCAAAGCTCCATAGAAACCTTGTAACTCAATGATCGTTTCATTTTTTACACTGATAGCATACTTTTAGTCTGCTTTTGGGTTTGGAGGACAGGGCCATTCTACTTTAGATCTTACAATAGGCATATTTGATCATTTCTGTGAAATAAATGTCTGATTTACAGAGATCTGATACGCTGGTGCCCGTGCGCGCAAAACTGCTGCTGCGCCTTTAAAGCGCCATAATATCACCAAGCTGGCCATGATGGGGCCTTCACTAAAATCAACAACAAACTTCCAAATACTTGAATGGACTTAAGCTGTTTGTGTGTTTCCCCCCATCTGTGCCCGTCTATAGCTTTAAAATGGTCCAATGTGCTGTGGTCACATTTGCTCGTTCGGGTCGTTTTGGATAGCTTGGCCAAAACATGGTCAATGACCTCGCAAGGGGAAAGACAAGGACGTCCAATATAGTGGCGCAGGGACATGCCAAATAACCTTATTTAAAAATCACCCAACATGGCCCCTTCTATCGCTCTCTTTCTCTAAATATAGAGATATAAAACTTACCTTAACAGCTGAAAAATACAGAAGCGTCACAATAAATAACTGGAGCACGCGGACAGCAAAGTTCATGATTGAATTTATAAGACGAAAAAATCTTTTTAAAATCCTATCGGACGATAGGCGCACTTTAGCAAACGCATTGGTAAAGGTCTCTGAAAGCAAGTTAGACATGAGTGGAACCTTCTTCAAACGGCGTCCGAGTTATAGGGGCAACAAGAATCCCATGTTGGTCCCACAACACACATGCGGGCGAGACACCCGAGAAAGCAAACCCAAGCAAAAGCGTCTCTCAACTGTTGCCGATTATTTTCAGGATATCCAGAAAAATGAGAATCCAGGACGCAGGTCCTCTCACATTGTTGAGAAGGAAGGCAATTTTCTCCCCCAAGGTTGTTACAATCCACATCACAAAAGTAATCCCATGCTTGGCTTGCCACCCGTCTCCAAGTGCGTTGGGTTCATTGGGAAAGAGCAGAAAGATCACTCTCTGGTGCAACTTTCTGAGCCTTGCCACTGTACTGTATTGCTGGGACGTACAGTGATACCGATCGCAACACAAAGAAACAGGAGAGAAAGCGCGAGAGAGAATGCGTTATCCAAGCGCACGTCCAGTCCGGTGAATAAAGTGCGCTTTAATTCCGCTTCCTGTTGGATTTGGCGACTCGGTTCTCAAGATCTTGCCTTTTAACGCACCGCTGTTATGAATGGTGGGGGACGCCTTCGTTCCACGGTTTTAACGCGCGGCGTCGGTCAGAGCTGCGAGTGAAGTCCGTGCGATTGGACGCGTAACCGTGGTGGGCGGGGCCAGAGAATTCTATACGGACGGATCGGACTTCGAGTGTCTCCGTTAAGTTCAATAGGCAAACCTCGACTTATTGATCTCTCTTGTATTGGTTTCTGTGTGCAAACATAAACAGAAAAACGATTAATTTGAAAAAAACAATCAAATAGCTTTTTTTGGTTTGTCAAATTTGTCACATTAGCCAACACTACTTTATTATTTGATATTTGTATGCTTATTTTTATATATACATGTCCGAAAGTAAGACACCGCCAGTGGAAATGCTTATTTATTTAAACAATGTAAGTTTAAATAATTTACATATCTAATCAATCCGGTTATACACTTTTATATGACCCATCTAAGGGAGAAACCTGATGATCCAATTTGCTTAAATAAAAAAGAAACAATTAAATGTGTTCTATTCATTTTACTTACATCTCTATAAACAGTCTAATATAGTATCTTTAATAATCTTTATGATGTGGTTTCTAATTAATAATGATGCGTTGTACGTGCAGAAACGTAGCGGTCTATAGTCTGTGCGTAACCAGAATCTGAATATCATGCGCGTCACATGACGGCACCGGGGCTGTAGCGCCTTTTTTGGTGCTTCTCTGTCATCCACAAAGCAAAGAGAGTGCTAGGTAACGTGCGTGAACACACACAAGTGCGTGTGTGTCCATCGCCACGTACAGGTGTTCCCGTGTGTGCGCGCGCGCTCCAGCGTAGAAGACCGGCTGCCAGCGTGCGCTGCTCATGTGCGCCCGATCCGGTCAGCTGACCCGAGATATTCATTTTCATAACATATACACTACCGTATACAGTATAGATTTACACGCCGACATTACTGTTTCAATAGTCACGTATTCAGGGGGGGTGTGAATAGATATAAAAAGAGTTTAGGGGATAGCTGACACGTATATATTAGATTAATTATCATTTTATTGTATTAGATATGAATCTATAATTGACATATCATTTTAGTATGTGTATTTTCATTAGTGGTAGGCATCAGTGAATAAAGACAAGTCTGGGGAGCTCATTACACTCATTCCTTTCACTTAATGACATGCTGTTAACAACACTAATATGCCATGTTTATATAAATGATCCTAAATAGAATTTTGCGAAAGATCTTCTCAGATTTACTGTAGATTGTATTGGCGCCATCTGCCTTACACTACGTGTCTAGCACGTTTAGAGGATCTGTCTCTCCTACAGTTTCAGAATCACACAGAGCTTTATTGCCAAGTATGTTTGCACTCACAAGGAATTCATTTCTTTGGTAAGTATAAGCTTCCCACTCATCTAAATGTGCAAGTAAGACACATAATAAAAAAAACTAAAGAGTAATATATAAAAACGAGACCAGAAATAAACGCATTCTTCACAAATAAGCACACGTCTTGACGAAACATGGCACAAGGGCGCCAGTGCTCTCTCAACAACACACACTTAGATGAACACACACCTTAGTAAAGAGTGTTTAGTCTGAGTGATGAGGAACCTATTGGCATAAGGTAAAGAGGGAGAAGATTTACTTCAACAAGTCAAGAGATTTTGAAATCGTTGAATAGAACGAGTTAAAATGAGAGGTGCTGATGTAAGATGTAATGAGAAGAGACGTTTGTTGTTTCTTAGTGTTGTGCGTCAGAGTTTAATTGAAAAACAACAACAGACAGTTATGAAGCGCGCGGCCGCCTCGCTAATACAGCAAACTCAGCAGAAATAAACACAGGACAAACCTAATGAAGTTCACACTCCTACTGCTGTTCCAGAAAGCTCTAGTACACAAATACAGACCCACACAGCGATGAAAAAACACAAGAAATATCACCATACCATTTTTAATCTGTTCAATAGAATAGTCACCACCTAACTTTGCAGAAGCCTTGGGTTTAGATGCATAGGGATTTTAAAGTCCCTCTGTGATCAATAATTTTATCCCTTAAACTTTGACCAAGAAAATCCCATATTTCACCTTTTTCCTGTGAAAATAACTTGAATGTAACTCTACGCCTCAGCTTCATTAAGTATACGCAGACACGTGAATATGCAAACTAGCTCCATGATTCTCAATAACGAAGAGATACAATTCAAGAATACAAAAATGACAAGATTTTGTACCGGATTCCTTTGTTCAATTAAGAATATTATTATCATCAAATCAAAAAATGTAAAAAATCTAATTAAATTGAAATGAAATGATGGTAAATATAGACTGACTATTGATCTTTTCTTTATTTCATTGCTTCATTGTTTATAATTGAGAATAAAAAGTGTATTTCAAGCTTTTGGCTAAATATTCTGTTTAAAAAGGTTTATACGTTATTGTTAAAAATCTATATGACCATGGAGAAATAAATAGTATTTTGGTTCCCAAAGTCCTTATTTTTTGGTCTATGAAACTGTGGACTCCAAGTCACCAGCACCAGTGCCTTAAACTCTAGACGTCGAAGAGAAGAGCCTATTGGATTTCACTATCTCACACACAGGTATGGGGTTGAGTCATGTGTGTATATTGCCGCTCACACAGGTTTGTTTTAAGAGAGAAAGGGCTCATGGCCAAGCCCTGATTAGACTCCATCAAATGCCAGCACTAAGCTTCCAGTAAGAGCACAGCTCAAATATCCAGAGAGGAAAGAAGGGAACACGGCCATTTCTGTCTGAAATTATACAGTACCTTCAACGAAGCCAACTTTGTCAAACGTGTAACCAAATGACAGATTCACTGAATGATGATAAAAACGTGTCTGTTGTATGCTATGCCCACAAACATTTACCACAAACAGACTGTGATAGATGACACCATGCCATAGATGTAGTCGAAAGAGCTTAAATTGGATTTAACTTGGATTATTTTCCTGATAAATCAAACACCTGAAAATAAACAAGCGTTCATCACGAAACCTGCTCATGTGTTGTGTCATTCTAGAGGGCGTTATATTAACCTTATCTTTAGTGGATTATACACTGTGATTAGTCAATGACGCTGCATGTGTTTCTCTTATTTCAATGATCTGGACGTGTCAAGGCAGTGAGAGGCCATCGGAACAATAGGCTGTGTAAACACATACTGTAATGATCGTGACACACACAAACAGTAATAGGTATCATGATAGTGTGGAGGAGATGGTGCTGTCTATGTGTTGATATTGATATATTCTGTCTGCAGAGGTGTTTAATAGCCGTATAGAGGTTATGTGTCATATTGAGCGTAAATGTTTGCTTGAATAATCTTTAGATCATTATTTTCCTTTGTAAAAGATAGATTAAGGGTAGAGTTCATCTAACTGGTTTTGCAATATAGGGAGAGCTGTAATAATGGATTTACAGCTAAATAATGGATTTTGATTTAAACATAAAAGTTACCTTGCTGCACATTCCGAATCCACATTTTGTATCAGCTCTTTTATTTCGGTTGCTTTTCCACTCTTCTCTTTCCAAAGACAGCATGGACTGAAAATAGAAGGACTGATTTGACTGAATACAGGACAGACCTTAAGAAAGAAGAGACAGAGAAACAGTAAAAAGATTAAGACCACCAGACATTTTTATACAGTGTTTGAAAAAAACTAATGATATCAGAACTGGTTACGTTAAGTACTCTTTTTTGAATGTCCAATGTGTCATTTTTTGTGGGATCTATTGACCGAAATGCAATATAATATACATAACTATGTCTTCAGAGGTGTATGAAGACCTTACATAATGAAGCGTTATGTTTCTATTACCTTAGAATGAACTATTTCTATCTGCATTCACCGCGGGTCCCCTTATGAATTCGTCAAGTTTCGACAAAACTGCTCAGAGTGTGTTTTATGAATACATCGATGATATTTTAGTTCTGTTTCAGCCACCGCAGTGCTTTGAAAGGGAGGGGTTATCCGTTGGTTGCAATTGGCAACCTCACCACTAGATGCCGCTAAATTTCCTACACTGGACATTTAAGTGATCACACATAAGTTTTTGCCAAGAATAAATCACGCTGAAAAAAGTCCCATAGACGCACATTAATAAATTAAGAGTACTGGTCCGTGGTCAGAGAATAAAATTGTATATAAAAACTATGAAAACATAAGTTAGGATGGAAAATATGTCCAAACAAATGAATAAAAAAAGCAAAACAACATAATGATATGCATTCCACTGTACATGCACAGATGTGTTCATGCATACCGACTGTTTGCTATTGACAGTTGCTGTCACCGCCGTCTGATCTCGCTTCAGCTTACTGGATCTTTTGGTTTATTTCAGACGGGCGATGAGGAAACATGTCACTTCATCTGTCTTTTGAACTCTGTCTTTTGAACAGACCTGTTAGTCTGCACTGACCGGCACGTCCAGAGAAGCCCTGACAGATTTTTGGACGGGATACAAAGCAGACGAATTCAGTCATTAAACTTAAACGGCCAATAAATCACTGCCAGTTCGCTGGCAAGGCGGTTGACCTCCGACCCCTCCAGCTGTGACAAGTGCGCTGCGGCGGTGTACTGCACGTCTACGTGACCTCGCTCAGCCTTTAGTAGACTCACACTGCATGTACGTCAACGCTTTTTAGAAATCTGGCAAATAGTCGCAACACTCCCCTCACGCTAAATATGTATTACTGTAATAAGAATGAGCATTCTTTTCATTTCACCACCTCACTAACAGTAAAACATCTTTGAAAAACACTGTCTACAAAAATGACAGATCGGCCCCTAAGTATTTTTCTGCAGTTCCTGCGGCGTGGAACACCTGAATCGCAGAAGACGACGTGCGAAAACGCATGTAAACTGTCTCCGCGTGTATTATCAATCATGTGTAAATACATGACACATATCTTGGCTCTCCACAGCAGTCCATATGCTACATGAAAGGATCTTTATGGATATAGATGTTTGGAGAAAACTGGCAGGGGTTGAGCCTTCGAGCTCGGATCGTCACTACAGATGGCATTACACGGGTTTTCAATATGAAACTTTATTTTAACACCTATTTTAATGGCCAACTGTCGTCCATACATCTCCATTCAGTGTCGTCCAACAGATGTCAGAATCCGGATCTTGAAAAATATTTGTTCAAAGGCTTAGGGTGTGAGAGGTTTGTAAGAATGGCTACGTGTCCACTGGCAGCTCTCATGATTTTAACAGGAATTTGTGTACATGTTTGTAGACATTACGTAAGTTTCTTACATTAAATTTCCAGAGTACCCTTATGTGAGCGCCAAGAGTCACCAAAGCTACGCAAGGCTTCCCAGAATGCCAGATCAGTTTTAAGTTGGACAGTCTTGTGTATGATAAAGAATCTGGCAGAGAACTTTGGGTAGGTTTAAGGAAAAGGTGAAAAGACGCATATTTTGTAGCGGTTGTCAGTTGTTTTTATTCAGACTATGAACCACAGACAAATATCAAAAAATGGGTAATCCACCTGAATTAAGTAAAACTTTAAAATAAAAAGCTTTAAATGTTTTGTTCAAAGTGGATTATTTGTTATGAAATACATATGGGTGACTATTTTTATCTATTTATCTATTATTTATAGCTCATGTCTGTTGATGAGCTTAAAATAATTCCTCTGCAATTTAATTGTAGAAAAATAACAATGAAGCCCTTCAAAGAGACTTGCTGAAAAACAGAATCACTCACCTGTGTCTGGTATAACTTTGATAAATATTTTTGATAAGTTTTGTTACTAAAATGTAAAATAATTCCGGTTTGAAACCATAGAGAGAAGAAATGGTAAGTCTTACTTGTTCTAATCAAGATTAGCACAATGTGGTCATGTAATGATGTCATTTTCTTCTGCATATGAAGCTGGTGTGATTCACGGGTGTCTGACAGTGCTGGGCCTCATCGTCTGAAGGACAGGATACAAGGCTGGGATGACATGTCAAATGCCTGACTGACCAGCTAAACACGACGCTTCCCAAAATGCTCACTCCTCTCATGCTCGTCTGGACATGCTCCTGACCTTTCACTTCCGACAAGGTGCTCAAGGTATCTTGAAGCAATAGAACCATAAACATTAACGCAGACATGAGAATAGAACGCTGTGGGTTGTTTTTTTAATATGAGATGTTAAATGGCGGAGAATCAAATCTCCTAGTTGACATGGATTTGAATTGAAAACCAACCAACTTACTCATTCATTCAGTAAGCCTAATTATTTAAAAAGAAAAACTGTATCACCCTGACCACAATGACAGCAATAGCCACTGGAAAAATATACGTCTGGTTCTTCCATCATGTGGGTCGTGTTAAATCGTGATCACACTAATATTACCACATTTTTTCCAGTGTTGTGTCTCATCTAACAGTCCTGGCAGACGGGTGATGACATGAGCGTTGCTCAAAATACAGTGACCAGTCAAGCTCCATAATAATAATAATAATAATAATAAATATTTATATATATAAATATATGTATATAATTAATAATAAGAGTAAGTTTAAATATTTTCATGAAAAAATCATGAAGTATGAAATATAAAATCAGCACTAATATTATCGGTGCAGTTTGATTTATTATATTAGGGATTAAAATAAAAACCTCCCAAAACATACGTTTTTGTTCTACATACGAGATCATTCTTCTGATTTTAATGCGAGCAAATCAGCTCTTTTTCTATTCAACATACAAAGCAGTGTAAAAACCTTTGCTTTTATAAAACATTTACAATGACATGGTCAAACAATTGCAGAAAACATCTGCGAATGCCAAAGTCTTTATAAAATATAATGCTTATTTAAAAGGGGTGAATGTGCGATTAGTTTAGCTCCTTAAGGTCATCTTTCACTGTAAAATCAGTGTTGTTATTCTTTAAGAGATTTTTTTTGCCTGCACCCATAAAGATCAACAAAACATCATATGTTAGACAGGAAGGTGGGGCTTTGAAGCATTTCTACGTTTAAACTTTTTTTTTTCATTGTGTGGGTGTGCGAGAGAAAGATCACGGCCTCTACCTCGCAGCAAATATCATGTTTCACGGGGCAGTTTGACCCGTGTGTGTGCGTACAGCGCTTCTGTCCCCACCGCACCAGAGCAGCAGTGAAAGCAAAGACCCCCAGAGGCAAATCCTTCACTATAATGACAGATCTCTTTACG
Organism: Triplophysa dalaica; assembly: GCF_015846415.1. Classification (NCBI taxonomy): domain Eukaryota; kingdom Metazoa; phylum Chordata; class Actinopteri; order Cypriniformes; family Nemacheilidae; genus Triplophysa; species Triplophysa dalaica. Next base: position 2,210,687 of record NC_079546.1, on the reverse strand, counting down.
AGGTGAAACTTCGTGCTAGGTGGCCCATCATCACACTGATGGCTTTCTCATCTTTCTCAGCCGAGCTTTTGCAGCAGGACCTCACGCTCATCTCGTGTCGACTCAAACCAAAGCATTGGAGCGTTGTGATCCCACCTTTTGGAAAATACAAGCGAGATATTTAATGATACAAGTCTTGAGGAAACAAATAAAAAGCTGTGAAGTGCGTCTTTCCAGACAAACATCTTTAGAGAAGCAGATCACAGACGAAGACAGTTTGGAACGGAATGGCTATCTTGGATGAGGGTTTGGCTTTTCTCTAGCCAAATATTATCAAGGCAGAAATTACGACATCAAGCAGAGGATCAGGGCTAAACTCTGCATGTGTTAGTGTTCGCTGGGATGAAGGCCAAAGAAAGCACTGTTACTTTCTCACCAACCATCTTAATACCGGGCGAATTACAGCAGTTTTAGAAACACTGTTATGAGATCCAGAATCTACTTGGCTTCGGTACTGAATGAGGTTCTTATGAACCGATTAATGATGGAGAGGGCGGATGTGTTTAAGTGTGTGCTGGAAAGCAAAGTGAAAATCTCCATGCCCTCTCCTGCTCCTTTGGGAGATGTAGTTTTAATAGTCCTGTTTGTAGTTTAATTAAAACATGTCTTTGATGAAAGTCCTCAAAATCATCTCTTCAATCCTTTTGATCTCTCTCTTTATCAGATGCAAAACACGACCACAAGTCTTCATGCTTTCAGAACTCGTTTATTGTAAATGTGTGTAACAGCTTGTTCACTCATTTAATCCAACAGAGTTCACATTACTTTTACATAATTTTTTTCTCATGAAAATGCCACCAAGGCATCATAAGTCACATTGCTTACCTCATCTGGAGGGTGTTGAGGTTAAGCCCTGTTTGGGAACATGTTACCGTGGAAGCTGTTTGGTAATAGTTGCCCAACACTACTCATACTGGCTTTAAATGATCTACTACTATCCAAAGATAACTTGCAGAGTTCAAGTTACAGAGCTACAACATCTACAGTGCCCACATGAGGTCATCGGTCCATGAGCAACTGGTCTTGCTGTATTCAGAGTGAAAGTGAAATCAAGACCCTTATTCATTATGAATCTCTAACCTGTTGTAAATAGATGTCAGTCGGACAGCTGATCGTCTCAGTGATAGTACAGGACCAATGGAAAAAGCCAAAGAGGTTCATCAGTGGGATGGGCACCGAACACCGAAGAGCTCATCCCGCTTTTCACACTGAAATGAGAGAATACTCTTGAGCCGCTGATCAAGAATCAGATTTCTACGACCCACATCTGTAAGAAAAGCAAAGCTTAAACTGATTACCGAATTTTGACTTTATGGGAAACAGAATGGAGGCACAAAGACTTTATGTTCCCGCAACAAGACAATCAAACATTTCAAACAATGCGAACAGACACAGACTGTGATGGAGAAGTCTCTTAATGTCCATCCTGTGGGACGTGTGTAAGGAAGAGAACAGATGAGCTCACAGAGAGGGAGAGAGAGTCCAGGAGAGAGAGAGGATTGGAGAGAATCCAGGATTTGGAGTCAGATATACTGTACCACAGTTCTGCCTTGAACGCAGCATCAACGCTCTCATTTAACTCACTGACTCTCTTCACTTTCTCAAGACAAAAGAAAAAATAATTATTTAAAACAAAAAACTACATATATTAGAAGAAACAAATTAGACCATAAAATCGGTAACACATTAATGAGTTTTACATTTCTGAATGTAAAAGAAATGTTCAGTAGCCTATGTTGTCAATGTGCAATGGCCTTAAGAGAGGTTTTCACACATTTCTCATTTTATTTCTGATGTTTTTTTGCAGACTTTGGTGTCTTGGCAAATCTAAGTGAAGTGTGAGACATTCTTGAGATCTCTTGTAAAACTTTTAAGAAGAAATTAAATGTTTTTAATGTAAATAAGTTTTAAAAAGTTGACAAATGAAAGAAGCAGGATATTCCCTCATGCTGTACAAAAACTGTATGACTTTTTTGTGGAACACAAATGTCTCAGAAAATATTTTCTTGATAGATGATGGCAATAGGAGCCAATGTTGTTTGGTAACCAATGTTATTCAAAATAACTTGCTTTGTGTTCTGCAGAAGAAAACAAGTCATATAAATGAATGAGTAAATGATAAAAGTTTTCTTTTTTGAGTAATACATTCCTTTTGGAACAGGCATGTTTTTTTAGTGAGGGTGATTTTAATGACCCGCACAACATACAGATGTTTTTAGATCAGATGGTGTCATCCACCACAAAGATCATTGTTAGACGGTTAGTGAGTGAGTGAGGTGAGCCATGACCACTCACACGCACACAAATACATAAAAACAGACTTCCGACTCATATCATCACTTCATGTGTGAAATAGTAGAGCATTGAGAAATACCCCAAGCTTTCCTTTATGACAAATCCCTCATACCCCTTCACCATACTCTGGAAATTTCAACCAAAAAACTAAACATCGGCTTGAAAACAGCAGTACAATCTTGTGGGTATGCTTACGAGAAAAGTGTTTTTTGTAATGTTTTCTTCATTTTGCATTGTGAAATGCAATAAAAAAGGAAATGCACTAACCACATTTTCCTTTTGGAAAAGTCAGTTTCCTATAATAATACATATTGTTGTGCATACAACTGTGGTCATTGTGACCGAAGTGTACAGACTTGTGTAAGAGGCCGTGTCTTTATGTGTCTTAAAAAATAACTGTTGGCCATAACCCCGCAGTGGTAAAGACAATTCCCCCTCGGTCACACTTATATTTGTTTAGAAAGCAAATGTGCCTACACTTGGTTTAGGAGACAAAAAGTGCATCATCCCACAACTGGAAGTGGATTGTGGACACCATACCCACACGCCACGCCATGCCAGCTAACGCGCCACAGACGGATTGCCACAACTGCACCAAATCTGTGCCGCCAGAATTTCATGCACTTGACCCGTTTAAAGAACAGCTGTCTTACAAAGTTGAAAGCATCTCGCGCATGTTGACAATACTGGTTTTCCTTCTCTGGGCCAAACAAAACAAATTAATGTGAAAATTAGCAGACTCAAAGTCTTGAGACATCATGAGTCATGAGGCGGGTGAGCATCAGGGTGCCTCCCGCTGGTACACTCCCGCTTGCTCTCCTCTTGTTGTATTTGTTCTTCCAGAAACATCTTCACTGCACATAATATCCTGATGAACATGTGGTTTCTTTACACATTAAGTGACTACTCTCATCGTGTTGTTGAGTTCAGAGTATTGAATCTTAAGGGTTGTGTGGAGTGAAGGAAGACTTTCAGTTTATGATAAGAACATATGGGCACTTTACACTGTCCAGAAAACTTCATGAATTACAAATTTCTAAAACAGTTAAACACAAATGAAACCCAAAATATGTCAAGCATAACTCAAATTATAGGAAATATCACTTTATTTTCTGTATAGGGAACACACAGACGCAGGAAGTGTGAAACAGGCCTTTCCCATTTGACTCTACTGCACTATAGAAATGAAAGGAAGACACGAGAGCTCTCGTGAATGGGCACATTCTTGCACACAGAGACACTTCTCAAGTTATGAATGGCACGGAGCAGACGGAGCGACAATTAATAGGCATAATGCCAGAGTTTTGGAAAACCTGGAAAGAGATAAAGCGTGGGGGAGAGGAAGTCGATCGCTACAGAAGCCAACATTCTCTCTCTCTCATCCAAACACAGCTGACTGCACTAATCTAGAGGAGAATATAAAAGGGTTCACAGAGTTTAGAAAAGATGAAGAGACACGCAGACAGACACGAGAAGGAGAGCATTAAGGGGAAAAAACTGCTTTGAATTATGATTATTGCATTCAAAAAAGTTGACTGGGAGCTATTACATAACATCGTTTTGTTTGTCACAAGTTTTGTGCTATTTCCGAAAAAAAATTGTGTTTTATTCAATTATTCAATCCCGTCAATACTCACCCTCCTGTCCAAACCTGAATTTCTTTCTTCTGCAGAACACCAAAGAAGATATTTCTCAAAATCGTTTTGCTGTTTATTACAGGACTATAGGCCTGCAGAACCTTATCAGCATCTGCTGTCTGGTTGCCCAGGGCAACAGGCGGACCACAGTTCTGGGTCAGGAGCACATTTGCAAATGAAAGCTGCTGTAAGCAGTGCAGACACAAACCGCTGCACTGATTTGTGTGTTTACATTATAGACAAAACATTCATTTAAGCAAACGCTGCAAAGCTGCAAGGGTGGTGACAGGGGAGAGTAAACATGTTGGTATAATATTTCATTTTTTATATAAATATTGATATGAAATCCTATACTTAACTTTGTTAACAAGAATAATTATCCTGTGCATCCAGTTAAAAATATAAATCAATCAAAGACTCTTATTCTGAAACAGCTTTCTGGCTGGACATACATCACTAATCACCTGCTATAGTGAGACCACATATCAAAATGCAATAAATGTATTTACCCCCTATTTTTTTATCATAAACACTATAAATGTATAACGTATATATGACTTTAAACAGAAAGTTTTATAAGATTTTATAAAAATCTTGTAGACGGACTGAGGAAATTTTGTGATTCAAAACATGCTCAACAGAGCTGAAACTACACTGTTATTCCCAGCTGAAAGTATTATCATTCTGCCCAAAATTAAATAAAATCAAGAATGAGAGTAAAACTCGAACAAATCTGGAGGAAATCTGCACCATTGTCTGCACGATATGTGGTTTCGTGTAGACGTAACATTAGACAACTGCATGAAAGACAACACGGCTGGCTGAACAAGAAGATGAAGATCTCAACCACATCAAACTTGACTGTAAACCGAACCTAAGAGCGAGTGTGGGATAAAGATACACGTAACAGGACGTGATCGGAGATAAAACTGGAAAAGTGCTGAGATGACTCGAGTGTGTGGTTAAGTATTAGCAGGAGTAAATGGAGCTGTGTGTATGTGTATTGAAGGGTGAGCAGTGCTGACCCCCATCTGAATCACCCGGTTAGGCAGGCAGAGGGAAACAGACCCTTCAAGTCATTTATTGTAATTATAAACACACATAAACATACACACAACACAAACTAACATACTTTATCTCACGATATCTAATACGTCAGCAGATTTTATCATGGCGAATCATTCTTTGTCACGTGTGCTGGTCTAAACATGGTTCTGTTTCCTGCATGACCTTATCTTCCCTTGAGGTTTAATCGAGTATATCTATCTACAGTATTCAGCTACTGCAAAGTCAACCGTAAGCTGAACTTTAGCATGACACACAACTATACGGTCTGATAAAGCAAACAGATCGGCTTGCCTTTGTGATGCATGGCCTCTTGCTCATACTGAAATATGGCTGGGATATATCTGTGATAAGACGGCTTACGTTAGACACGAATGGAGCGTGATTCAAGCCAGAGTGTTTGGATGCAGGAAATGACATCCCAATACTTTCTCGCTCTTTCCCTCTGAGCTCTCTTTGTCAGTCTGTAGTTCATCTAAAAACACAATTCACACACAAATGCAAAAGAAAAACACTGTGGGAACTTAAAAGCAGATGCTGCCTGCATAACCGAATCGCTGCTGATTTAGTGGCCATCTTTAACCCATCCCTCTCTGTGTCTCTTTTTTCTCCCTGTTTGTCTTTTCCTCCCCAGCGTTTGACCTTCGCCATCCTCTCCATCCGTTCCGGCCTTGACCTTTCTCTCCCCCACAACTCTCTGCTGGTCTCCCGACACCCACACCCCCCTCCATAGCATCAAACTCGCTCGACCTGCAGTTAATTTACGGCACTTAGAAAGTTCATTAACTTTAGACACCATCATCACTCTTATTTCCCCTCTCTCCCGTTCTCGCTTCCTTGCCTGTGTCTGTTACAACTGCTATGGAAACATTTAAATCTACGTAAGGTTTGTGCATCACGTCTTTAAAATGCCCATCATTTCACAACAAAATGATCTATTGCGTAAGATTAGATATTACCAACTCTCTGAAAGTCTTAAATATGATTTCATGTTGCGCATTTCCTCTTTGCCCTTGTAATGCTGTAAAATAACTGAAATACAATATTAACTTAGACATATATCTAGTTCAACTAATACTATTATGATCTTTACTTTACAAAAATGCAGTGCAATTAAATATACAAAACAATCTGTGTAGGCTATTCTGAAATTCTAATACAACTATTTTGTCTTGCATTATTATTATTATTATAAAGAATATGCTATAACTTTCTTTGATGAGTATTCAACTACATAAAATAGTACAAAACTGAATTGTTTCTTTTACAGTAAAATTCATCCTACTGTCAGCAACTTCCGGTTCTCTCTATAAACCCTCTCACCCTACGCATCTGTTTTCCGGCCCATTCCTCATTTTCACTCCGTTTTGTCTTTCCCTCCCCAACATTCCCTGGTTTCTCAAATATAGCTTGCTGGTTTCTTTGGCCCGCTGCTGTAGCTTCGCTTGTTTGCACAACTTTAAATATAAAGAGTAAACAGCCAAGCCATGACAAAGGTATCAGGATAAACAAATAAAAAAGACAGACTGGATTTGACCAGTCCGTGCAGACTGTATTTTTAGGGCTCATAATGAAATAATGTGCACTGATGAGACAGAAAGAGAAAAAGTGAAGCAGAACATGCTTTGCTGTTCCGAGCAGATGGCTCGTTTATCAGTTCCTAACCGTCTACCTCTTCTGTGACTAGATTCTGGATGTGTTTTGTCTCTTTCCCTTTTCTTTTGAAGTTGGGTAAAATATGGACAAACAAACCAAACCTTAATGTGTTAAACCTATGCGTACAACCTGGTAAACTGCAAAGAAAAGTTAAAAATAAATGTATTCCTGTGATCTACATGCAAGGTTTTTCAACACATGGTTTGGTCATATATGAAGAAACCCATCCGCTGATTTAAATAAGAGAAAATGATTCTATTTGACACTGCAAAAAATGTAATATCTTACTAAGCATTTTTGTCTTGTTTTCTAGCACACATATCTAAAAGTTCTTAAATCAAGAAACATTAACTTCACAAGGAGAGTGGCCTAGGATATTTAGTCTAGTTATATGAAAGAAAACATAAGAATTAAGTAAGTTTATGTATAAAAAAGAAGGGGTAAGAAAAATAAACTTGCATTAGTAAATTAAGAAAAAGGTTCAACAAAATTCAAGTGTATTTTTTACCCCTTCTTTGGCTTGTTTTAAACAAACTTGTCTGTTTATACTTTATTTCATAAAATATCGTAGGTCACTTACTTTTTTGTGTTGTTTCAATCCATGGTTGGGTCAAATACAGACATTTTGTCAGTACTTAAAAAAAAAAAATAATAATAATATTATGCATAGGGATGTAAAGTACATAAATTGAGTGTTTCCCGAGGTTTTGCTCAAATGCATTTATCATGGCTGTCCCCAGGGGGCAAAATAAAGTGTAATTTTTGAACAGGTACTTGTGCTTCAAGAAAAATAAATAGACTTGACTCGTTCCCAAGGTTTTAATTTCCATTTTACATATAGGGCTCTTTCTCTTCTATATTACATCTGTTGTGTAGAATAAGCAATTCCAGTTCATGGCTAAACCTATGTTGGTTTGTTCATGCTGAACTTTTGTGTTGTTTTAGGATAAGATTGCATTGCAATGGCACATTTACCAGCAATTATCAGGATTGAGAACAATTTCTTCTCTACATTGAACCATGAAAGACAAACACACACATATGTGGTATACATAAAACGGAAACACGCACACACTTCTCCATCACATCTAACATCCCATGCGGTGTTCGGTCTCGGAGCACCAGAGAGTCAGAGGTGATCACACATCTGGGCTACATGTCCATCACAACCCGAATCTTCATTTCCTCCATAGCAGGGGGCTTATGGGCTACTTTCTCTCTGATCTTGAGATTCTGACCTCTCTTATTTCACAGCCTCTCTGTCCCCTTACACATCCCTTTCGAGGACGTTCAGCAGGCACTAGCATAGGAACATTTCGCCCCCAGCGCATATTAAGAGATCTGCATCCCAGCAACCGTGAGGAGCTGTAAATAGCGAGTGGGGGTCACAACCTCTCTTTCCTTTCTTCCCTCCGTAAACATTTACTTTTCCAGTCTATATGTTTGGAAAGACTCTTTTGTATTCGTACTGTCCCTCGTTTCTCCCCTCTTTTTGCTTGCTTTTCGTTGTCCAATCTTCAGCGCAATACCCTGCCTGTGCAAGTCATCCCACCCCAACGCTCTCTGCTTCTGTTCCTTGCAGTCTGGATTGGACCTTTCACGGGACGTGGGCAGACTTTTGATGAGAGTGGATGTTTGTAAAGGGTCATGACACTGTTGTGCAGGAGGTCCCAGACATATGATTTTAAGAGAGAAAGTCCCTTTCATGATGGCGTTCGATGGCGACATCGTGCGAAAGTCTTAGAAATACATATACCTAATCCTGGGATGGTATAGATAAATAAAAGAATGAAATAAAAAACTATAACATTAAAGTAATAATTCGACATGCCAAAATTTACACATTTTAACAAAATATATTTAAGAAGAAATATTTGTTTAACCTGCCATGTTTGAAAAATAAAATTAAAGATTACTTTACATACATTTTCATTACGTAGGTTAAACTAAAGACTGAAATTACATTACATTATAAATAACTATTATGAGCTTACCAGGTCCAAAAAACAGACGGTTTTAAATAATTATTTTTGTACACATTTAGTCTGTAACTGATTTTTGTTTATTTAAATAGGATTGCAGCTTTGAGTTGACAAACGTCTCTGACAAATGGCTGCAAAAGTCAATTAATCTGGACTATAATCACACTTACGATGATTAAGGTCATTTCCGACTCAAAATAAAGTTGACTTAATAGATGGCGATCTAATTCAGCACAGGCTGGTCTGTATCTGCGTCTGGACCCGGTGATGTCAGATCACTGGAAAGAGGCCACATTAGGTTAAATTGTGGCCATAATGAGTTTAGAATAATTACTTTAATCTGTTGTTCTATGTGTGACTGATGGATTTATGCTGTTAAATGCAAACAACATCACAGGCCTCTTTCAACACACACACACACACACAGTCCATTCATCCATTACCGTGAAATTATATGTGCAATTACCATGACTAAGACTCCAGGAAGTCCTACTTGTTAGTGAGGAAAAATAACAAGAAACCACATCCAAGCAAACCCTTATTAGATATGCATGACATTTACATGACATTACGCTAAGTATATCAGAACAGCAAGCTCAAAAGGATCACATGAAGAGCATCCTCTCCACCTGCATTCGTCAGAGATAACTTCATAACGCTTGCAACATCAGCTTCTCTCCTGAATGAGGAAACACAGCGACGTCAAAGTTTCAAAGAACGTGCGACAGGTCACTGAATGAGCAAAATCTTGCTAGTGACCACACACCAGGGTGAGAACGTACGTGTCATGTCTTGCACGTATGTGTGCGTATGCATGAACGCTTGTGGTTTACGAAATGAGGAACTTTTGTTTAATCCAGAAACTCTGTTATCCAACGCAGCGAGGGTTCAAACTAAAACAATGACTGCATCTTCAATCTAATTGTCATAGACATCAGGAAGACAAAACTAAAACAAGTCACGTTTTCAACATTTTCAACTTGTAAATACTGTGACACGCCGAGGGCCAACATATGCATGTATCCTTGAACACACAAGTTTTAATGGACAAATACTCATCCTTATGATCATCAGGAGACACGGATGAAAAACTAAGGTGGTTGGGGCATTAAAAGGAATGAGGGAAGAGAAGGTGGTTGTACTTTCATTCCTCTCTAGGTTAATTGCTACGGTGAAAGATAAATTACCCTGTTAGCTGCTCCCAGCTGTAGTCTACACGATCTGTTCTTTCTTCAAGTAAGAGCGTGTACAAGCGATCAATGGCTGCTTATAGAGAACCATATACACCCTAGAAAAGAGTGCATAGAGAACACCACATGCAACTCAGAAAACCATGTACACCCTAGAAAACCGTATACACAGTATATAGAGATACAAAACTATTCATAAAGGTCAAAGAAGAGTATACAGTTTACAGAACCATATACCCGCTTCAAACCAGTATACACTTTAATGAACAGTATAAAGAGATTTGAGAATCATATACAGCACCTCACATGACCTAGGTCAGTGCATGTCAGTATATAAAGAACCACGCACACTCGCACGTATACACTCTAGAAAGCAACATAGAGATTAATAAAAAATACTGACACTATAGAGAGGAAAATATATAGAACCATATACGACTACGTTCATATATATAAAAAAACACTCCATATGTCAGGAAAGAACCCTATACACCCTAGATAGCAGTGTACCCTAGAGAACTGTATACAGAGCAACATATAGACCCTAGAAACTACACACGATAACATTAAAAAGAGATTTAAGAACCATATACAGAGTTAAATTGAGGACTGTATACATTCTAGAACAGTATACACTGTATAGGTCACCAAATATGGAAGCATATACACCTTAGAAAACTGTTCTATTTAGGAAACAGTAACGCTTTGTGTTTATAATGCATGTCAACCTATTTTAAATGTGCAGTTTTGTTCGTCTTCTACAATTAATTTGTTAAGATATAACATATGTATAAGTTCAACGTATTAATTGATCCACCTTTAACATAAAAATGTAAAATGTGAACATTCTTTCTGAGCTGGTCATCGCTCAGCTGTTGTCTTGTTTGGGTTTTGTCTGAGTTATAGTTTAGGGTGGGTGAAATATACAAACTGATAAAACCAAATAGCATTGAACACAAGACTCGGTTGATTCTGAGTGAGAGTTCGTATCTGCAGATGTGTTCGAGTGACGTCTATTTGCCTGTTCTTTGTACTCACGGCCATCCGGTCTCTTCTTTGACGTGTGAGGTTATTGTGACAAAAAAGATGTGATAAACGTGCAATAGGATGTAGAACACAAAGCAGAGAGGGTGAACGTGTAAAAAGCTTTCATCTCTCTGTGTGGATCAAAGCAGCGTGCTGCTTTAGGATTCACCTCTTCAGGCGGATTAGAGACCAATAATTTGCATCTGTCCGACTGCTTATGGCACATTAAGCAAGGTGGTCTGGACAGTACCCGGCAGTGCACCTTAAATCACCGATCTGTGTGTGAGAACAAGAACATTTCAACCAGAACCTTATATATCTTTGTCAGATAAATGAGTAAAAGCATTACAGATGAAAAGCACAAAGGCCTTTTTCTGACCTTTGAATACGGGTGCGTGTGTTCGGGCCGCTACAGGCGCAAAGCTTGGCCGGCATGGCAAACAAATCGTGCACAAATTGGTTTCCCTCTTTGGCAGTGAAGTGTGTGTTTATGTTTGCAAGTATACATGAGCCTCTCTAAGGTCACTGTTTGTATGTGGATTTGTATCTTTGGTGGAGAGGTTTGGCACGATCTCTCCGTCCACTGTTTGGAGGTATACAGCAAGTGTGTGTAGATGCTATTTCTGCTGTCTGACCAACACCGGTGGGCTCTGGCACGGCAACATTATTCTTGAGTGCTCCATTACAAAACAACGTTGGCAATGTTTGTGTGTGTGTAAATGACAGAAAGAGAGAAAGCAAAGGTTTTTGTCCACGTGTGGTATACCGTGTAGTACCTATATGTGTGCAGGTGGCTTGAGAGGAAGACAGCTGTTTCTATTTCAGACCTCGACCCTAAGGCCTATAATGGATAACTGGGGACGAAAGAGAGCGAGAGACAAAAAGAGAGAGAGAGATGGCAGTAACAAACAAAGTACTCTAAACCATATGGACGAACATACCCAGTCACACATGTGGCTATACTGTATCAATATGAACTTATATTGGGCCCTATGGTTTCAGAGATTCAGGAAACACGGACAGAATTTCGTAATCCAGGCATAAAAACAGAATTTGCTGTATAACAAAGAATGGCATGGAATCTGGCAAATGTATTACTAATTAAACAGAAAGAAGCATTGAACATCTAACAAAATACAATTCCAGACCTATCCTAACCTATTCACAATATAGTTTAGCAGCGAATAGTATGTAGGCAAATATTTAACTTACTATTGTACATAAATTACAGGAAAACATGGGAATCTACAAAAATAGAAATGGAAAATATCTGAATTTTGGAAAAACGGATTTCATAGGGCCCCAATTATCCTCATTGGTCAGGAAGCTAATGTAACTAAAATGACGACAAATAAAACGCTCATTTTATTAGAAAAATAAAATACATTTTAGGATCAGGTACCGATTCAAACCCCTTTCATAACCACCTAATGCAACACAGTATCAGTCTTATAAGTTTCACATGTACACATGTAAAACAAACATGACCCAAACCACCAGTGATCAATCTTGGTTAGGAAATGACTCGCAGTGTGCTGCCGGACAAACTCTCTCATCTAGTCTTTCACAAGATGAGGTCAGATAAGTATAACTCACCTGTGGCCAGATTCTGCGTCACCCTCCGACGTTAACAGGTAACACTAGTTGCATTCATGTGAGCAAATCACCAAAACAGGAATTCCATGTTGCATTTATCACCGCGACAGTGCTGGGTGGGATGATAATGGGGGTGTCAGGCCTCTACAGACAGAAAAACGACCTGATAAGTGAAGTATAAGAGTCTCAGAGGAGCCATTATCCACAAATAAATGCGAAGATGTCGATGGATGCGTCATATTTCAATGGTGCACCATGTAGAGACTGAAGTTCTCGTTTTGAAAGGTGATAGTTGAAGGGAAACTGAACTACCCGGAGGAAACACCTTCAGGCATAACCAGAGCCAGATGTGAGGGTCGACCGTCAACCGAAGGTGGGAAGGAGAACCATGACAGCAGAGAATGTGTAGAATTCACACATGTTTAATTATTTACGGTGACACACTCGTGGTTTTTCCTGAACCGAAACCAAACTCCTTTTCAGTTTGATCAGGTTGAGAACGATCCTCATGTCTCTTCTTTCTACAGGGAGCGGGCCCGAAAGACATGTAACAAAGAAGAGACCGGCTGACCCCGCTTCTCTTTGCTTTTTATGTCTTTCCTAAAGAAAAGTTCCTGTCCCTAAGCGACACAAGTCAAAAGCCGAGACAAGTAGAAAATCACTCTAGCCAAAGGAGGAAGCGTTGTCCTGCTTTTAAAACAGAACGGTGACAACAGCTTGCTCTCAGCTTCGGTCTTTAGTTACACTCTTAAAAATAAAGGTGCTTAAAAGGTTCTTCACAGCGATGCCATGGAAGAACCATTTAGGATTCCACAAAGAACCATTAAGACAAAGGTTCTTTAAAGAACCATCTCTTTCCTACCGTTTTATTATCGAAAGATGTGAAAGATATGAAATTTTCTTTATAGAACCAAACGGTTCTTCTATGGCATCAAAGAACCTGAAGCACCTTTCTTTTTAAGATATACTGTCCATAACATGTACTATACAGTATGCAGTCGATGTTTAATTGTCATGTAAACACTAGCAAAATCATAAAAAAGCACCTCTCTAACATTACAGGACACTTAGGTTTCTGAATGCCTTCCATCTGTTTTCTGTTCAAGTAGAAATCAAGTATGACATTTTTTTTCAACAAAACCATTACATAACATTAAAGACATCAATTCTGACAAATAAAAATACATTTTAAATACACGTTAAATTCAAGTAGACAGTACGCATTTTTCTTACTTCAAATATGCCTTGGGCTGATATCTATAAAATAGCCATGAAAAAGCCATTCACACAGTGTATTACAGCAACGTACACAATTCTGTCCAGAAAAAACCTTTTTGATGGAATGTGGCAGAGGATACTGTAAGGGCAGTTAGGGATGCAGTCCAAACACGCTTTTTTTTTACAAAGATGAGATATTACTAAAAGTGACTTCTTTTCACATGACCAGAGGAATACTCTAAAGGAAGGGTAATTGAATTTCCAGTCTAGGTTTTTTAAGCCTCTTAGCAATATCTGGAGCGTTTCCACGATCCAATGCCAGGATACTAAGATTACAGGCCTTCACAGAGCCTCCAGCCAGACATTCCTAAAGGGGAGACCTGGGAGAACAGAGGGCCTCGTTTTCCAGACCCAGCCGTGCACACCAAAGAACAAGTCCACTTCCCAAAGACATTACAAGCAGAAACTTACTGTATGAAATGACCGGACCCGAGGTCATTTCGTACACGAGACGGCTAAGCTTCTTTCTATGTAAGAAGTAAGCTAATATGTTCAAAAATGTCTCCTTGCGGTTGAACGTACAGCATCTAATGATATATATTTGAGACAGGGTCACGACCCCGCAACTTAAGAACCCGCAGAAAGGAAAATGTGTTCGCTGATAGAATCTTGAGGTTACCTAAAGTGAATATACAGTATGTGATAAAGACCTATTGGGTCGACAGTCTGTGATTGGCAAGTCATGTGAATCCGTTCTGGCACGGCTCGCAGCAACATCGTGGGATTCATCACATCTGCAAAGAATCAAATGGATATGAAAACCAATTGGGTTCAATCAGAACTCTTGTAGAAGCTGTGGCTTTCACATGGTTTCCCGAAGTCAGAACTTGTTTTCTCAGATAAATCTTTCGATGACACTCTTCGGTGTTGAATTAAATATACTCCAAGGGTTATTCCAGGTTAACCACAGAATTTGATACATCCCTGTGGACACAGAGTCACAAAGAAATTAGCGTTTGGACAATCAGAGCAGGCTAATTTGGAGACATTAGGTTTCGATTTCTATCTAGAATTGCTCTCCCAGAAGACAACACAGTCCCAAAAACAGCTGGAGGGAATTTGGACTCCCACAAGCAAATTAAGTGAAATGAAAAAACATCCAAGAATACCCAGTGCAGCAGTAGTCCATATTTGCTGTATTTAGGGAAACGGCATTCAATACAATAGAATGTTCATAAAAGCTGGATTTTTTCTGGAAGCATCTGGATGAGCTTTTAAGGTTGCAAAAATGAAGATCGGTATAGTTCAGTCCACATATAAACTAACTTAATAATAAATACTTGACATACCAAACATCTCAGACGCATAATCTGTAAGCTTCGTTTATCTAGGATAACTTGACAGTTTACTTAAGGTTTAGGAACGTCTGCGTCTGGCCGTAAGAGCTCTAGAAGAAAAAGCAAGCGGTCTAATACTGGAGATATTAAAAATGTTAAAAAGTTCCCGTACACAATTTCCCAAGGATATCTCCAGAGAGAGGCCACTCAAATGACAAAGGTTAAACCTAAACCCTTGTTCACACACGTCCTGATATTAGCACGTTAAGCCTCCTCTCATTGCAAGGACAGGATGGCCTTGGGAAATATACATATTACTTCAAGAAGAGAATACAACAATATTACTAGTTAATTCAGCTCCATCTTGAGAGATTTTGGTCCAGCATTATGTAGTCTGATTTGTTGGTATTGCATTGAGGTCTGTTTTATATTAGCCACCCCTCTGGAGGCTTCTGGTTATTCAGCATACTTACCTAATCAGATCCATACTCGCCCCAGTAGGAGAGCCAGTTAACATATGAGCCCTATATAGTAATCAACAGCCTGTCAGGCTCATGGGAGGAAGACTCACGTCCCTCCTGAACTTATGCTACAATGCAGATGTGAGATCAGATGGATAGGCATTTATGGGTCGCAGAGAACACTGAATCAAGTCGTCTCTTACATTGAGGCTCACATTGATTTAGAACCGATATACTGTAATATTTAGTTGGAAGTCTTGTAGATGGCGAGTTGAAAAACGTTCTTTGCATTTCTTTATATGGTGCCAAACTTACACAAATTTATATAAAAAATACTGGTTTTGACCAATAAAACCAAATATTCAACTAAATTCAACCTCTTGAACCTTTGTTACAAAAATCATATTAATAATGTTTGTAATAAGCAAACCGGCAACTAAATCACTATTGCATTTCATTCCAAATTTTAACATTTTAAAAACCATTGCAAAAGTGCAAACTCATCTTCAATGGTAAATTGTCTAATGTCTAATTGATGAAGCAACCTTTAATTTGGGGAAACTAACTGCACTAATCTGCTTTTCTTCTAAACATTTTACTTACAATTTTTTACCTGTTTTCAGAAATGCTGTAAAGTATTCTCTCTTAGACTGAAACTATAAAGCTTATATTTAAATTGAAAAATGCAAATATTTTTAAAGCAAAAACAAACTGGAAAAAATATATTATAATATAATATACACTGATGTTTTCACACTACAACGCTGTACCAGGATCTAGTCCAGATGAATCAGTCATGTAGAGAGTTGTAGAGACTTAATACTTGTCTCAGTTCTGAACAACGTACTTTCTGTTAGGCTAATGATCCATGGCCAGAACACTGATCAGAAACAGATGCAACTGTAATAGCTATCCCTTTTTAAACACAATCTCATCTCAGTGTTGTGTCAAGCATTCATTACTTTATCTGCTTCTGAAAGACAGACGCAAGGGGTCTAGTGAATATTTAGCGATTGTCCTGGACAGATCCATCACAAGATCAGCGTTTTAATGCAGTCCGCTATTCAACTCAAAACAAATGCATATGGAAAGAGACACATACAGTTTATTTGATATTTTGTGGAAAGATATCTGGGTTAAATGGAAGGTCCTTCGCACAACTCAAAATCTCCACATGCACTTCTAAACAGATGTGATGGCAGGAGATACGTACAGTAGAAAACTGTGGGTTGTGCAGATGTCATGTTGAAGGGCGAGGCGAGTTTTTGATGTGTGCTCCCCTAATGCCACCCACCCAATAACACTGATGTCTGAGGGAAAAGGGAGTTAGGAGGGTGTGTATCAGAATAAGAACTTAAAAAATCAACAAACTTTCTTCTGCAAGTTTCTATTTAAAATGGTAAAACAATCATTTAAAATGATGAAGGTTTGTAAGCGTTTTGGGAGTGATCAAGTGCACTGAAAGTGCATAAATGATCAAATCCTTTCAAGGGTTACAATTACAATCACATCAGCAGACATATACGTTTGTTTCAAATAATTATTCGCATCATCCTCATCATCCAACTTATAACAACTATTATTGAGACAGTACATTGAATATAAAAATCTGTGTTGAGAACTGTCTTCTGACCGTACACGTTTTTTCAATTGAAAGATAAGGTGAGGTGTCGGGTACGATTTAGCAGAAAATGTCAGTTGACATCATTTGTGACCCTGCTGTGAAACCCAGTGATTATTTTGTGATTTAGTGTCTTCCACATAAAAAAATCCTACATTATGTGAAAATCTAACCTTGATATCTTTAATACTGGCTTTAATAAGGCCACGTCAAAGATTAAAATCATACAGAACTAATAATTGAAATCAAACTTCAATGCTTCTAATCTTATTGTTAGATTATGAGACTTTAGTCTGGCTTTCACAGACAGGGTCACGAGTGACTTCAACCCACTCAAAGATAAGTACGCAAAGTCATTTCGGTTCAAACAGAGACACCAATAAAGAAGCAAACGTTATGAAATGCAGCTTTCACATAAACTTAAAACAGAAACACAAAATGTGAAAAACATTGTGTGTTCTTAACTCAAAACAGTCAGACGTCCTCTTATAAGAGCTGGCTATGCGTCACGAGGTGATAAGTCTGGTCTGGACTGCCTCATAACGCCTGACATCTCCCCTTTTTTCTAAGGACTGGCAGGAGTTGCACATCTATATTTGCAATAGAAAGTTCTCAACATCACCCAAGTTCACGGGAAACTCTGGGGAGGGGATTTATAAATCAAAATGTGACATATTTCTCCATGCATTTCAGTAAAGGTCTGTCTATTCCGCTCGAATGAGAATCTACGTTCAGATATTTGCTATTGATCACTGTCCAAAACAAACAAAACGAAATTATTACTTCCAGCTGACTTGACAATAAGTGCAAAAAATAATAGAATAAAGAATGGCCTATTCCTCCAGGGAGTGATGCAAGAGCGGGAGTGTTAGTTTCTACTTGTCGTAGCGAATAAGAAAACAAAATGGAGATTCTTCAAACAGCGTGACACCAACCAGCTTGGCAGCGTCTAGTCCTTTTTGAAAATGTTCTGCTTCAACTGGACTTCGCTCGGATGGAGAACGATCCTTGGGAGGAAGCACGCAAGAGAGGAAAAGCCAAACATTTGTGCCTCTTACTCAAAAGCAGCCAAACAAACCCCACAGATCGAACGCTGCAGGGTTCATCTCAGTGTCAGCGTTCCCTCAGTGCTTCAAACTAAATATTAGCAAAAACATCAAACACTGCAAGAAAAAAATGGAAAGTTTGAAAACATGAGGTTAACTCTCAAAATACACAAGATGGTGAGCACCTTTCCACAGACGGCGGGCAAAAGCCCACATGGCGCATAGATAGGTAGAATCCATCTTTGAATTGAAGATAAAACAAAATGAAAGATAAACACTGAACAGCTGGCATACTAAAACGTTGGCCCAAGACAGACTTCAACCCACTGTTCTGGCAATAAACTAATAGAGAAATAAAACAAAGCAATGGGTTCTTACTGGTGGAAAAATTCCTCTTGGTCTGCTGATGTTAGTCTCAACAATAACTAATGTCATGTTGTATGTAACCTAACATGAGGCCTAGTCAGTGCAGTCCATGCCTTGTGATAAAGAAATATCAAGCTACATAAAAAATAAACACAACACAAATAACAATATTCTTTAAATCTTAAGCGTTTACTCATGATAACTCAGGGCCCGGGATTGAGAGATCTGCAAAAGGAAAATCGGTATAATGCTGAACTAAAATAAATAACGTGGAAAAAGATAAAGGCTACCAAAGCTGTAAAACCCTGGGATCTGGTATTTGATGTTTGTTTTTCCCCTTTTTTTGTAACAGCATGTCTTCCAATTAGGCATAAACTTCCGACACAAGAAGCACTTGACTGCCTGCTTTTTCCTCTCTTAATTTACACAAGGCTGGACGAGACAATGTCAAGTTTGTGGAAGTGAATGACCACCAGCTGAGAGATGAACAGGCGCAGGGTTTATTCACAGCATTCCACCTTTGACACACACAATGCTCTGCAAGTATGTGAATGGAGTGTCCTTCAGAGTTACAAACTGTAGACTGTTTTTTTCCTTTTTTTCGTTGTGTTGACACAGGCATGATAAATTGGGGGGTAATAAAGGTCACTCTGATAAAGAAAACAATGCAACGTTAATAAAGTTTTACATCATGTCGGAGCCAGTCAATGGCACAATTTCTTAAGCACATGGTTCCCTTTCTGTCGGTCTCTCGACGTTGTGTCGAGAACGACAGATGGGGTTCGCCCTTGAGAACCAATCAACTCTGACTACTATAGAAAAGGCCAATGAAATTTGGCGAATGCAATTTGCATGCCGGGCTCCGCCCCCGGAAATCCGGTATAAAAGGAGGCCGGCGTGCAGCATTCACTTACCTTTTGTTCTTCAGAGCCATCGCTCATGAGTACAACTCAGGATTCAATCCTCTACAACTACACGCTGGTGCTACGACGTGTTACAGCGGATCGTCCCTTCCTGCAGCGACCTTCCCCTGGGCGTCTCGGCGGTTCCGGAGGTGTTAGAGATTTTTTCTAAAAGTCCTTTTCAGGACTGACTGAGCATTCTCCAGCGCGGCATGTCCCGCTGTTCTCTTGGGTGCGGCACCCTCATCGAGGAGGGGGATGGACACGATCGCTGCATTAGGTGTCTGGGCGTCCAGCACACTGAAGCAGCGTTCGTTGACACATCTGCCTGCACTGCGGGCAGATTGTCATTCAGAAGTTGCGGTCACGGGTGGCTGTCTTCCTACGGGAACCAGCCACCATTTCGTCTGCTACCCGGGCTGTGACATCTGTGGCTACAGCCCCGATGACCACCCACGTTAGCAGCGTTAGTGATACGGGGAACTCTGCGAACGTAAACCCGCCAGCCAAGTGCTCACGGGCCGATCGCACCCCGATTCGCTCTTCTGAACGTTCCCCAACCGGCGGTGGCATACCGTCCGGATCCTCACGCACACACTCGGAAACGATGTGTGACGTAGATGAGATGTCGCTCGCAGCATCGGAGGGAGACTGGCATCCGACTCTGCCGAATCCAAACTCCACCCCCAGCGGTCGAGTTCAGGAGGAAGCAGAAGTGATGTCATCCGTGCTAACCCGGGGATGCGTGGTTCCCGAGGTCGGTGCGCGGTGCAAACCGCGCCCACCCCGGGTGCCATGTTTTTCCCGGAGGTGCATGAGGAGCTGTGTAAAACTTGGAACGCTCCACTCACGGACCGTTCCAGTGAAACCAGCTCCGGCTCCCTTACTTCCCTCGATGGTGAGGCAGCCAAGGACTGCGTCGAGATCCCCCGGGTGGAACGTCCGCCTGCGGTGCACCTGTACCGCGGACGGCTACCACCTGGGGGGGGATCGACCACTCCTACCGTCCAAAGCACGTAAGACTTCGGCATCACTGGTGTCGAAAGCTTGCGATGTTGCGGGCCAGGCTGCCTCCTCTCTCTATGCCTTGGCCATCCTGCAGGTCCGCCAGGCCAGGGCGTTGAGAGGGCTCCACGAGGGTAAGGCCGACCCGGGTATAATGCAGGATCTCCGTGCCACCGCTGACAGCGCTCTACGGGCGACTAAGGCGGCGGCACGGGCCCTGGGTCGGACGATGTCCACGGTAGTGGTCCAGGAGAGACACCCCCGGCTATACCTTGTGCAGAAGAGTGACAGCAAGGAAGTCCGCTTTCTTGATGCACTCATCTCGCAGGGTGGGTTGTTGGTAACACCGTCGAGGACTGCGCTCAGCAGTTTTTTGACGGCGAAGCAGACAGTGGCAATTAACCACATTTTTTTCACGCCGCGACTCGGCCGCCTACAGGCCTCCGAGATCTCACGTGACGTCTGCTTCCCTGCAACCCAGGACCCTTTCGGCATCGGCTCCGGTTCCTGTGCCCCCACAGGCGGCACCCCGGAAGCAGAGGTCGAGGGGGAAACCTACACCCCGTCAGCAACCTCCTCGCGAGAAGGGACACTGACGGGAAGACCCCAGGGAGAACAACATCGGGCCCGAACCTTCACAGCCACGGCTCTGATCGGTCGGTACGGGACGACTCCTGCCTCGTCACCAAAGCCGGGCCCTTGTTAGGGCTTGGCGCCCACTTACTCACTGAGTTTTCTGTTCTCCCCGGGTTTACTTGCAGCCGATCGCACACTCCACTGGACTGTGCTCGGCGAACCGACCTCACACCCTGGCGAGGCGTGAGGTCGTACACATACGACAGCCGTCACCACTCTCAAACCGACAGTGCGTGCCGTTGTCCCGCCAGGCAGGTAAGCAGGCGGAGCAAAAACCTTCCCTCCGGGGACTCCCCGCGACATGGTTAGCTCCGCCAGCCGACGAACCACCCCCCGTGGGAATGATGAAGCAGACCGTCCCCTTGGTCACCCTGTCACAGTCCCTGGGAGCTCGAGAGCTGCCCACACTGTCTCGCTGGCTAATGAGGGCGGTCCGTCTTGGTTACTCGATCCAGTTCGCCAGAGACTCACCCAAGTTTCGGGGCATCATCTCTCCCTCTGTCAGAGGCAGGGACGCCTCCGTACTTCGGGTAGAGGTCACCACCCTTCTGGCAAAACAGGCATCGAGTTCGTCCCTCAAAACCAAGATGTTCAGTGGGTCACCACCCGCACTTCATCGTTCCCAAGAAAGACGGCGGGTTGCCCCCAAAGGCTGCGTACCCTGAACAGAGCACCTTCACAAGCTGCCATTCAGGGTGCTCACACAGAGGCGCGTCCTGACATCTATGAGGTGTCAGGATTGGTTCGTGGCAATCGACCTGAAGGACGCTTACTTTCATGTCTCGATCCTCCTCGACACCGGCCGTTCCCACGGTTCGCGTGCGAGAGGCGGGCATATCAGTACAGAGTCCTCCCTTTCGGTCTGTCCCTGACCGCCCTTTCTCCCTGAGAGGAGGAAGGCGAGCGGGTACTAAACTATCTCAGCGACTGGCCTATCTTGGCACACTCGCGAGATCTGTTATGTACACAAAGGGACCTGGTGCTCCGGCACCTAGGTCGATTGGGACTCCAGGTCAACCAAGAGAGGGGCAAGCTCTCCCCAGTGCAGAGCGTCCTCTTTCTCGGTATGGAACTCAACTCTGTCACCATGTCGGCACACCTGTCCGCAGTTGTGCCCAACCAGTGTTGAACTGTCTGAAATGAACATTTTAGGCAGACAGCGGTCCCCCTGAAACAATTCAGAGGCTCCTGGGACACATGGCGTCCTCGCGGGCTAATACCCCTCGAGTTGATGCACATGACACCGCTCCAACACTGGTTTCAGAGTCGAGTTCCGAGGAGAGCGTGGCACACCGGCAGCAGGCGCATGGTGATGCCGCCCTGCTGCCGACGCACCATAACCCCTAGTCTTTATGACTTTTTCGACGGACTCAGGTCCCTCTGAGCAGGTTATGAGGCAGGTCGTGGTGACGACTGAAGTCTCCCTGCAGGGGTGCGGTGTAGTGTGCAACGGGCACGCAGGTGGGGTGTTGGACGAACCCCCGCCTGCGCTGGCATATCAATTGCCAAGAGTTGTGGGCTATGCTACTTGCACTGAGCAGGCTACGGCCTCTCGTGCGAGACATACACGTGCTGTTCCGAGGACAGCACTATAGCTGTAGCGAATACAGATCGTCAGGGTGGCGTTCGCACACAGCAGCTAAACACAACTTGCTCGACGCCTCCTCCGGTGGAGTCAACAGGTGACTCGTTCCCTGCAGGCCACACACCCCGGGCAAACTGAACTAGACAGCCGACGTGCTTTCTCGCCAGTTTATGCCTCGTGGAGAGTGGCGACTCCACCCCCGTGCAGTCCAGCTCATTTGGAGGCTGTTCGGGTAGGCCCAGGTAAAACCTGTTCACCTCCCGTAACACCACCATTTGCCCGCTTGATAGTCCCTGCCCTCGGCACGGATATCCTTGCGCACAGCTGGCCGCGGGATGGGCGGAAGCACACCTTCCCCCCCCAGGAGCCTTCTTGTACAGACTCTGTGCAAGGTCAGGGAGCAGGAGCACCAAGTGTTATTGGTTACACCACACCGGTCTAACCGCACTTGGCCTCAGAGCCGATGCTCTGGATAGCGACTCCCCCTGAACCATTCCCCTGACAGAGGACCTGCTCTCTCAGGGGAAGGACACGTTCTGGCATCCCAGATCAGACCTCTGGAACACCCATGTCTGGTCTCTAGACGGGACGAGAAGATCCTAAGATGGCTACTCCCCCTATACGGCTGAGACCATCACCCAGGCTAGGGCCCCATCTACTAGGCGGTTACACGCCTCTAGACGGTGCCTCTTCTCGTCCTGGTGTCTTTCTCAACGAGAAAGACCCACTGAGGTGCTTGATCAGGATTGTGTTCCCCTCCTCACGAGACTGGAGACTAACATCTCCCTTCCACACTGAAAGTGTATGTAGTCGCTATTGCCACTCATCACGACTCAGTCGGTGGAAAGTTTCTAGGGCAACACGACCTGGTCACCAGGTTCCTAAGCAGCGAGAGGGCGGAATCCGCCTCATCTCCGCTCCATACCCTCTTGGGACCCTAAGTGGTCCTGGGGAGCCTCAGGGCCCCCCAAAGAGCCCCTCGGAGGTTCCGATCTTCCTCATAGAGTAAGACGGCCCTCCTGACGGCGCTCACTTCCTTCAAGAGGGTAGGGGACCACCGAGCATCCTCCGTGTCCCTGGATTGCCTTAAACTCGGCCCTGGAAACTCTCACGTTATCTTGAGACCCAGGCCCGGATGCGTGCCCAAGAAGTTCCCACTACTCCCTCCGGGGCCAAGTGGTGAACTTGCAGGCGCTCCCCATAGGGGAGGAAGACCCAACCCGATTAGTGTTGTGTCCAGTACGTACTGGACCGCACGCAGAGCTCTGAAGCTCTGACCAGCTCCGTGTCTGTTGGAGGACAGCAGAAGGGGAAGGCTGTCTCCAAACAGAGGCTGGCGCACTGGGTCGTGGACGCCGTTACGACGGCATTCCGATCTCAGAATCTCCCATGCCCATTGGCAGTGAGGGCTCACTCCACACGGAGTTTAGCCACCTCCTGGACACTGGCAGAAGCGCCTCTCTAGCAGACATCTGTAGAGCTGCGGGTTGGGCTATGCCCAAACACCTTCGCAAGGGTTAACAACCTTCGCGTAAACCCGGTGTCAGCCCACGTCCTGCGTGGCGACATGTAGGACTGGCATCCGGGGGGGCGTATGCCTGCGAAAGCACCTTTCCACCCTCTAACAGGTTGGGTCAGTGTGCTATTTACCTTTTCTTCTTACCCGAACACATCGCTAAGAAACTGGTACCTCACCAGCCTCCCTTCTTACCCAGACACTGGTTAAGAATAGGCATTCCATCCATCACCAAACAAGCACCCCCTGGGGGCTGGCTGGGCAGAGCAGCCTTCCCCCTTAGGCCGGGATACCATGTGAGCTATCACAGATAGCTCTAACCGGACCTAGTGCTACCGGACGTCTGTAACACCCCCTCCGTGGGCTGTTCCGTCTGATGTATCCTCATGAGAATGGTTCCCACTCCTGGTAACCCATGAGCTTCCCCAGGTGGGCCTCCACCTCGCGGTTAACTACTCAGTCCGCACGTTCCATGCGTTCTCCTCCAAGGACGAGACCATACCTATATCCACCATATTCCTCCCCACGGGTAGGAGGTGGCCTCTGTAGCGCTTCTCTGATTAAGAGTCGCGCTTACCCGGTGTAAACTGATCTGGACGGCCTCTCGCCTATAGAGAGCTAAGGCCCCGTCCGTGAAAGTTACCGGTCAGGGCTGTACCCATCTTTCTCCAAGAAAGCTCTGGAACCCCCCGACCACCACACTGGAAGGTTACAGTCTCACGAAAGCTTCGAGATGACACGCCCAGGCTTGTTACCGTCGCTTCGCTAGAGATTGTGACGCGATACAGCGTTGTGGCGTTTTCCATAGGCAACCCCATCTGTCGTTCTCGACACAACGTCGAGAGACCGACAGAAAGGGAACGTCTTGGTTACGTATGTAACCTCAGTTCCCTGATGGAGGGAACGAGACGTTGTGTCCCTTATGCCACGAACACGTATCGTATTCTGCTGCAGTTTGAGAGGTCTCAGGCTCTTCAGAACAAAGGTAAGTGAATGCTGCACGCCGGCCTCCTTTTATACCGGATTTCCGGGGGCGGAGCCCGGCATGCAAATTGCATTCGCCAAATTTCATTGGCCTTTTCTATAGTAGTCAGAGTTGATTGGTTCTCAAGGGCGAACCCCATCTGTCGTTCTCGACACAACGTCTCGTTCCCTCCATCAGGGAACTGAGGTTACATACGTAACCAAGACGTTTCCAGGATAGCATCGCTAACCCCCCAAACACTGATGACATTTATGAACTAGATCTGTGTATGCATTTAAACTGAAGAATACGTTGGCTTTATATAACTATTATACTACCACCTTTTGGACACTTTAGGTGCAGCAAAACACTCTTGTGATTTCCAAAGAGTACAATGCCGTCTCTCTGACCTTCATAAAGTGGCCATAAAACTATTTGCCACTTAAATGTCTTGAACGTCATTTGATGGTCTATTGCATGAGACAATGGACAAATCTTCCAGTATTATATTTTATTCTGCAAAGTCAGAAGGATCAGTAATCATGAGAAGACTTTTTCTACGATTGTCTAATTTCTCACACTGAAATAGTACGAATTTACATGTCAAAACATATGAAAGGGAGTTCAACTCAGGTGAATGACCACAAGCAACTCAATCGACTGTCGTGGGAAAGACAACAAAAACCTTGAATGCTTTCTTTCCAACCCTACAAGCTCTTGGGAGTCCAGCGGCCATTGTGTTGACTGGGATGCACCTTGCATGACATTAACGCTAATGGGGCCACTGGATTTCAACTAAGCGTATGCATATGTTTGCCTGAAAGAAAGAAAGAAAGAAAGAAAGAAAGAAAGAAAGGTGTAGAGAGAGACATAGTCCGAGAGGAAGTGAGAGAATAAAAAGGGTACATGAGGCGAGAGGCTGGCGGATGTCTGGACAGAGAAGAACTACGAGAAAGACCATGGAGAGGCCTGAATCTCCCGAGGCTTTTCCAAAAGCACATTGATTCTTTGAGTGAGTGTCTGCCACTCCGCACGTACGCCCGTAGCCTCTCCAGTCGCCTGGCTTCAGTGTGGGAGCGGAGAAGAAAGGAATCGAGAAAAAGAGAGAGAGAGAACGAAGGAGATTAATGGCGGGAGGGAGTGTGTGAGGAAGGGATGAAAGAGAGACATTTGTTGCTGTGCGGATGGGTGAAATTTCACGTCGCTGGCAGCGCGCTGCATCCCAGATTTCTGATCGGACGGGGGACTGTGAATACACATTGTGGATATGATGAATGCTATCATTCATGTTATCACTCCATCTGGACTCAGACAAGCAGGGAATGTCTGAAAGACTTTTCTGATGAATGCGGTCTGTAATAAAACACTGTTTGAGTGTGTGTGGGATTGTGTTATGCAGAACGTAAAACGTGTACATGTTCATGTGTGTTTTGGGGTGCAATAAACCTAAACTATAGTAAGACATGTGGCTGCTTTGCAACCGCAAACAAAAAGGAGGAAAAGGACGATTTCTTTATGACCGGTGTTTTAATTCCACAGACGATACTGTTGTCCGCGTCAGCCTTTATATTGTCTATGACCTCCACATGGCTTTCCTCCAGTCATGCTCATCACCCCCCACGTTTCTGAAGCACTAACCTGCCGTGCACACCCATAACTTTTCACCGTGACACTATAACAACATGAAGCCATTGTCCTGCACCTCTGTCTATGTCAGGGTCACTCTTTTCACCATCTGAAAGTGATCTGATTTACTCCCGGTACACACTGGGCTTGTCTAGGGAACTCCATGTTCCATTTAAATATCAAAGCCCACGAGAAGGTGGCCGGACACTTTGAATGCTTTTTTCGACAGCACTTGTGGGGAATTTGACTGCAAAGAAATGAGTCGTGAGAAACGATGCCTGCTTTGTTGAGCACAACCTACTCTTGCACATTCACAAAATACTACAAATCCTAAAAAAGAGGGCATCATTAGAACCTCATTGCTTGCCTGCTCCTGTATTTCACATCCCAAAATAAGCTCAATATTGTCTAAAGCACCAAAGTTCAGTTAAATCCAAGTGACTTGTATTAGATGGGAAGATAGAGATGGGCTGTCATATACAGTTCTTTCCACATAGCATCGCTTTACAAGCGTTCATACTAACTGCTCGTATAATTTACAAAAGTATAACTATAAACGAATGGCGTAGAAACAATATTTTAGGTTAATGGAAAAAGGCTTCCAAACATTTTTTCTTCCCACGATACAATTTCATGATTGTCATTAAGCCAAAATGATTTCATAAAATCTTTGCCCTATCTTTGGACATCTTGACCTCTTTCAGGAATTTAGGCATTGTTTTCATCAGTAAATCAGGAATGAAAGGCACGAAAACAATCAGAGGGCATAAGGGCTTTCTGAATGACTGGTTTTGTGTGAAAGTACTAGAGGAGCTGTTATTCACACACTAATAATTTCAACAAAGGTGCCAGAAATTCAAAAGGCCCACCAGATCCAAGGGGCGCCAGTCTACAAGGCTAATAACCATCCGTGTGAATTTATGTGCTTGCTCGCTAAAGACACGACCTTGCTCACTTCAATTACCATCCGCGCTATTGAGATATTTGCCAAGGACTGTGCAAGCGGTGGTCAGGTATTCCCATTCCCTTTAAAAATAAGAGGAGGTGAAAAGAAAGTCTTATTACGTAACCTCACTAACTTGTATAAAAAAGCTTTATCTTTGTGACCATACAATGAGGGGATCCACAAACCAATTTGTGAGCTACCTTATCACGTACCGTTGGTAAGATGTACAGTTATGTATGGAGATTCAAAAACCATCATGGGTTTTCTCTTTTACAAATGCAACTGGAAATGGGATAAAAGAACAATGTTAATCTGAAAGTTTCTGAAAATCTTTTAAAATGTGGGACATGGGGTTTGGGAAAAAATATACAGCCGCAATTAAAGAAAAAACACAAACCCAAGGCAGAACACCTGCAGTCATTATAGGAATAAGTCAGGACATGTTGCTGTGTTGATTAGATTTTTTTATAAACTTCCTAAAGCAGCTGGGAAAATTTACAGTTTGTCTACATCACCGCTCAACTGCTTGAAAGTCAGAAACAATTTTATGCCTAACGTCTAAAAATATCCCACATCAACACGTTCTATGAGTATCGACTAGCCATATTCCATCAAGACACTGGTGATATATTATTTCTCTCTTTAAGTACACAAATCAATGAATTTTACACACTGTGAAAATCTGGAAACATCTGGCAGAAAAGTATTTCCAGACTGCAAACACTCATAAATTCAGAAGGAGGTCTTGGCTCATAGAAAAACTGTAACCTGAATCCCACTCCTCTGCTCTACTGGATTTATGAATATGATTTATGAAAAGTCTTCGTATTTCAAGCAATTCTATAAACCGACAACGATGCAATTGATCCTGTTTTAGAATCTAGGATACTTGAAAAAACAATCCAGTTTTACATCTGTGAAACCTTCAAGGAAGTTCATGGGTGATATTTCATTATATTAAAAGCCAACGATCATTTTCATACTACACTGCCCCTAGGCCAAAACTACACAGAAAGATGTTCCTTCCTTTTAGTACTTTTACTTACACACAATGACATATATGATGCGGGCTAGGTTGGCAGGTGTGGTTTGAATTGCACAGTAAGTATTTTGTACAATTACATATGAAAAGTCTCAGATCAGTGACTGATTGCATTATTCTGAGGATTTTCAAACATGACACACACAAACAAAAGCACGTTTTGGTTAAAAAAATATTTTTTTCTATCCTATAACTATACTGTAAGCCTAAATACTTACACTTCAGTATAGGGGGCAATTCTCGCTATTAACAAACCATTAACTACAACTTTACCCCAATAAACTCATCATTATTTGCTTATTAATTGTTAGTAAGGTATTCGTTAGGTTTAGGTACTGGGTAGGAATGGGGATATGGAGTATGGTCTTGTAGATCATGTGCTTTATAAGTAATAAACAGCCAATATGCCAATAATAGGCATGTAATTCTTTAAAACTTACCATTGAAGTCTTTTCTTTTCTCCTGAAATTTCAAATCCTTCACAATATCCTCAAAACATTTATTCGACATGATATAACTAATACAATGAAAACTGTAGTTGTCATAATTTGATGTCAATCAAATTATGACATCTTGCTAAAAAATAAACGTAGCCTCCTATTCATCTTGTTAAGAAATGAGCTCGTATTGTCAATAAAATTGTAATAAATCATTAAGTTTATAAACATTTATAAACATTATTTATCGTTTGACACCATACTCTTAAACATCATTCGACAAATTTACATTTACTGCCGGCGTCGGGTGCTTTTGACTTGTAAACGGAAATACGTCATCAACCAGGAAGAGAAGGTCAAAGAAAGCATGGCGGCGCGCTGTGTTATGCAGTCCATAAGGACAGCGCTGAGATCGGTTCAAAGCGATTTTAACCCCAAGGGTTTAATTCAGAGGATACCCGTTTTGGGAATTGCTCCGTGTCGAGGACTTAGAAACGGTGAGTTTGATGGAGCAGACGCTTGTAGGAGAGGTTTGCGGATCATCGGTCTTTGAAGCTCATACAGCTGTCATAATTTTACTATGCATGATTTTCTGCGTGTGCACGCTTTCATTTTAACGTCTGCATTAGAGAATGTGTTAAATTCTGTGTATGTTGTGTTTTATAGTGGTGGAAAAGAAAGAAGGCAAGACGACTGTTGTAAGTAGTAACAGTTATAATATTTTGTATTATTGGTTTCCAAAACTAATTATTTGTAGTAAAATGTTAGTAACAGCTATTTATGATCTCACTACAATAATGTTATTTGTAGTAAAACAAAAAATAATATTTGTTATTTGTTGTAAAAGTCGTGCAACTAGAAAACATGTTTACTAACCCTTTAAAAACAACTTGAAGGCAATATTAATGCTGCTTTTCTTTTTCACTATTTGAACAGATAGAGGGTGTTATAGAATCTACACCTGAGCGACCGCAGCCCCCCAACCCCACTGCTAAATGCCCTATTTATAGATGGAACTTACAAAACAAGTACAATTACATAGTAAGTGCACATATGTTAAATCGTGTGATTCTGTTTTGGGATGTAGCTCTGAAGTCACTTTAACTCACATCCCATTCTTACGTGTGATACAGGACGTGCTGCTCCTCAGTCAGTTCATTCGTTCTGATGGTGGGATGCTTCCGCGGCGTGTTACGGGTCTCTGTGCTCAGGAACATAACAAAATTGCAATATGTGTGCAGATGGCACATCGTGCTGGTGAGTTTTTGCATAGATTATTTTTTCATCTACTTAAAATAAAGTAAACCCATTTGTTTTTGTGAAATGTGCATGTGACATTCTCTGTTATCTCAAAGTATTTTAATGCGTATATACCATGATCTCATTTGTATTTTTTTATCTTTAAAAGTCTGTTTCTTACATTACAGGTCTTCTTCCGGATCATAGACCCCACTTACCTGAAGGTCATGTTCCAAAACCCAAGCCCAACCCACCTCTCAACCGGTATTTAGCTTTATAAGCATTAGCATTAGAAAGTAGATATTGTTACAAAATCTTTGATGTGCATTATTTTAATTTTAGTTTAATTACTCATTAATAAAATTACCTCATGTTCTGTTTCAGGTATCTGACACGTTACTCTGTGAAGTCTGTGCAGCCCATCTTCAGGACGGGGCTGAAGTGGTGCAAGAAAAGAATGCCTGTAGGACATCCCGCCTTAAAAAACAATATTCGATACGGTCCCAAGCCGTTGTACTTAAAGCACTGATGGACAGAGATGTTTGCCCAATCAAAAAAAGTGACTCAGAGACGGCTACGACAGAATGGATCTATAGCACGTGGTATGTGACTGATAATCGATGCTGATTCGATGAACAAGAGTGCTCTGAAACATCAAGACTTAAATCCAGAGATCTCTATAATGTCCTGAGGTGACCTTGTACATGCAGCCCAGTGACTCTGATTACTCTCTGGGTTTGAAGAAAGTTGACGTTTATATTACTGTAAAGACAGATGTCTAAATAAAATTGCTTTGTTTATCTCATCGCCAGCTGTTTCTGTGTATGCATGTGTTTGTGTTGGAGGGAAAGCAAGGTACACTTTCGTGACTGTCGTAGGGATGAAACACCAACGCAACTTTGGTTTTCTAAACAAGCTGACACATTTGTTTATGTTTTGCTCAAAAAGAAATACCAGAAAAGAAAACTACAGTGAAAGTCAAAGTTGACTGTATCTTCACGTTTACAGGCTTCTTCTGTCTTTAAAACGTTACGATGCCACAATAAGGTGCAAAAGTCATTTGGCTCCTATAACATAAAGGGCAGGTCAAGATTCATAAGTCCATCACCCATGTAGATGTATCCATGCTGAGGGGTCTGGGGAACGTTGAAGAAAGTGAGACCCAGCCACAGTAAGCTGCGTAACACACAAACAGTGCCTCCCCGCTCAAACTGCAGACTCCACGACCCTACGAGAAGAACACACAAAGTAAACGCAATGACCAAGACTGGTATTATCCGGCTCTGTGTGATCAAAGGGAAAAAAGGGCAGAAAGCCTTTAGCATAAACTGAACATAGATTATCAACCATTACACGTAACCACTGACAGAAGCCAGACTCTGATAGTGTGTCGGTTGTTAAGGAAAATATGGAAAACAGAACTGGAAGAGATGGCTCATTTATGACTAACTATTATCACAATTTTGTTTAAAGAAGAAGCATTATGGGTCCATCTGTCTGGGTGGCCCCTGAATTCATCCAGCTGCTGCTATTGGATAGCACCCAGAATAGCAAAACTCCATTTGAGTCAAGTCTGTGTGTGAATCATACAGTACATTCAACATAAAACATTAAAATGTCGACATATTCAAGTCAAAATATTTAACAAGCAGCAGTTCTATAGGAGGTTTGTGTAAACAGGCATGCATGTCGAAGTGCAATATAGAAAAAATGAATACTCCCTAAGCTTAACAGTTTTAAGCCCGTCATTAAATGACAGTATTTAAGATTGACAGACTGGAAAAGGAACTTCCATTGGCAGTAAATAAAAACTTCCACATGCATCTATTACAGTCTGGCTAAAGAGTCATGCGGTTGTACAATACTGTCTGCCTTTCCAAGTTCTTGGGAAATCTCAGCTTTTCCCAGTTCAGGCCAAACTCAGAGAAACTCGAGTGAAGTTGAAGGGGGAGGGTTGTAAATACCACTTATCATCATACACCCTTTCCCAGTATCCTCTACCCGCTACTTAAACCTGAACCTGTTCACCTCTGCAGCCGTTAGATTTTTTCCATTTGAGTGGTCAAGGGGAGCAAAAAGAGGGAACTGTTACACGGGAGGAAAATTCTCCAGATCTAAAATACCTGCTCTACGTTTCATTCTAAAGAAGAAACAAATCAACTAGGCCCAACTGGGTACTGCCTGAGGTGAGCTGTTATCCTAACAGATCACCTTTTTTAATGAAACAACTGAGATGTTTCGAACACACTTGAGGTCTGGGCACGTCTCCAGCATGGTGACCGCGTCTTCAAACTCTTCTGAGAAACAAAGAAAGCACCCTTTGCCTTTTAAAACTGTGTCAGATTGAGAGATATCTTTGAAAGGTCACATCAAGCAGAAGGTGATTCTTATTTCTGCTCTTCTTGTTTTCAGACAGAATTAAAATAAGTAATTTGCTAAGTATATAAAATATTTCCATATGGTTAAGAATCAACAGAACCAGATATTCCTCCAGGAGCTATACAGCTGTATCAATATAGCGCTCTGTAGTCTGCGCAGACGGCAGGCAAAGCTTCACCAAGCGTGTTTGAGGAATACCTTTCATCAAGCTTGTGATCGACTCGTGTGAATTTGCAAGCAAAGAACGGTTTCCGAATAACATTTTTGTACTCGCTCCCAACTGACCAACATGCTGGGAAGACAGACAAAGATCTATGACCATCCAAACCGATTGTTGATGTTTCAGAAAGAAAACAAAAAGAGAAAATGAAATCATAGTTTGCCGAACAGGAGCCCAGATGTCTCCTTGGCTTTGGTTCGTCCTCGGGCAGCTGCCAAATCATATCTGTCATTGCCCTGGGAAATCTAAAGCTACATGCAAACAGAACGTTTCCTACACCCTCATCATATTTCCCACCGCTGGTGAGACCCTCGAAATGCAATTTGCGTGTCAGCATGGTTTTTGGAAAGTACGGTGGTGTTAACAGGTGTTATTCACCTTACAATTACAAAGTAGAAGTTGGAGTCGCGGTTCTCTGGTTTCAGGATTGTGCAAAGAATAAAACAGTTTTGAAAGATTTGAATTGCTTTTAATTACCTTTGGGAATGTCCTCGCTCAGAGGGTCGAGGAAGTCGACAGCAGGGTTCAGGTCTGCCATTTCCAAGATGGATTTCATCTTTAGGTTTACCGGCTCGCGAAAGTGCAGGTAATTGCGCAGTTTTGCGGCCTCTGTGGGATGTAGACCTGCGATCATGTCAAAAAAGTTCTAGATATGACAACATGAACATAAGAGCTGTGATCAAAGTCAACTGATTGTACGATAAACATATTTTTTGGAGAATTATAGAAGATGGGATCTGTTGTAATTGATCTCTCTGGAAATCTGAAATGATCCCATATGATGCCAGCGGAATGGAAACATATACATACACAGCTGCAACTAATTTCCAGTAGACATATAATTTATCTGTAGACACACACACACACACAACTGTCTGTGGCAAACCTTTAAAGCTCAGGTTTGTCTTCACTTTGCCACCAGGACTCTTAATAAATGCACCCCGGGGAACTACAGACGCATCTTTATCGATGTTAAACACAGTCACGGCCAGCCTGCTCTCTTCATTTACTTTTACCTGCGGAAATCACAAAAACACATTACACGCACCATTGACATTTAACAAGCCCCCATTCAACAAGTTTATCCATGTTTAGTCCACCCCACAACACGAATAAATACTAACAGTTGCTTTAAATCAAAACATTACCTTATAAACATCACATGCATCACTATTCGAGTATTTTTCTCCTGCTGTCTCTCATCCACTAAGTGTAAATATTTCAAATATTTCTTCTTGCAGATTAACAATTTGCATTTTGTAGAGAAATAAACACAGCCTGTGATGCAGATGGACCAGATAGACCAAAAAGATGGAAAGAAGCATTTTTTGTATGTTTTTCACATCCGCACCATGTAACCCATCCACCCCTCCTCTCTCACCGTGACTTCTTCCTCTTTAGTTTCGTCTCCCTCACCCTGGGTCTGCATCTCTGTGCGCTGGGACTCATGGGATGGGTCGCCCGTGAACCGCCCCTCTGCTGCAAATTCTACATCTGCCCTCATTGAGTCAGTGGCGGGGGGAAGCAGGTGCCAATCCAGGCAGTTTAAACTGTTCAATTATTTGTTGAAACATTAAAATTAAGTTGCAGCATGTGATCTAATGACAAATCCATGACAGGTTTTATTTATAAAAACAATAACATACAATTTAAAATAAACTTTAATATGAAACTAACTAAACTGCTTTGGTAACAGTTATTTTATTAAGCTACTGAAATATACTGTGACATTTTTTAAAGTGTTTTATAATTTGTATGCATTCGTGTGAACATGTTTAGCTAACAGTAATTTTACCATTACAGGCCATTTACAATAAATGTAAAGAACAGACAATAGGATTTCTTACCTGTATAAAGTCTTTTTATTCTTCATTTCATCCTCTTCAATCCCTTGGGCAATGAAATAATCACATTTTATCCCCAAAATCTTTCCCCAGAACAAAACTCGACTGAATTTGTAGTTTTTCTTCAGTATGACCAGAGAGGTTTGAAGTGAAGCTCTCTGTTCGCTGCTCAGAGTCAAACCGTTACCAGCAGCTAAATCCACAAAATAATGCAGACTATCAGAATCCATTTCTGTTTACTTGTATATCTATATTTCCAAAACAATAAACACAGAATAGATAAAAGCTCAGTGTGTCTGTTGTTGGTTTTAAACTAAAGCTAGCAGGCTAAGCTAGCAAGTTGCTCTGTGGTTGCTAGTGTAAACAAAAGCCCCAGTCAACTGTTGCCGTAGCAACTGTAAATCATAGCCATAAACTGAAATGTCTTGTTTAGAAAAAATATAAATTTGAGGTTTATAACAGAGATTATAAATTTGTGCTCTATTAAAAAATGCTACTAAAATTCTCTAAATGTTGAAATATTAAATTATGAATTAACTTTTTGTTTTAAAAAAACAAAATGGGAACAAAAGATAACACATTGCAGTAACAAGTTTCTGTTTATAAAAATGTGTCAACTACATTATTTAACATAAACAATTCTTCTACAACATTTATTGATGTTAATTTATAGTAATTTCATCAAATGTTAGCCCAGATAGTTATAAAATATAGATATAAGATATAAAATACTTCAGTACACTTTAGCATTTATGGTGGTCAACAATAATACACATCCTGCCAGGTGTGTCTCTGCTTCCTGTTTATAGGCTATTTCTAAGCCGCTGTGCTTTTTAAACCACCAAAACCGGCCTATTTATCCCATTGCAAATCCTACTTGTGCGAACATTTCATTTTTATAAATGACCCACATATTTTACAGTGTTTATTAGTCTTTGGTTAACTGCAATTCAATTAAAAGATTGAATTTAATAATCTAGTAAGTGTTGTAAATACCATCATAAATACAACTCATCATATGTTCATGTAAGTTCACTGTGCATTTTTACAACTGTAGTACACTAGTTTATATCTTATTCTGGTCTATATAGCTCTATAGCGTTTGCAGTTTTCACACTGTTACTGACACACAAGAAAAAAAACTTTGACAAGCGACATCCGCTACAGGTGTCAAGTACTTAACAGTCGAGTCCCGGGTGCGGGTGTCAGCGGGCTCATGTGTCTGCATTACTGTGATTAGTGAATGTAACTCAGTGCTGTCAAAGAACCGTTCTGCACAAAGAACCCGTTGAGTTAACGGTGCTGAAGTTAAACGCACGCAGTTGTATGCAGACACATGCGCTCATTCACAGGAGATTAGCAGCAACAAGATCACACCCGCCTCGGGCTATAACTCACAAAGCTTAGGCCCCTGTGAAGGCTTATTAGATCAGGGAGAAGATTTGGGACAGGAAAGAAATGGAAGGATGAGACAGCTATGAGGATGACGACACACATCTGCATGGTTGCCAGATTTCTTGTTGTGTGTTTTTTCTGCAGAACACAAATAATATATTTTGATAATTGTCTTGGCGGTTTTGTGTCCTCGCAATGTAAGTCAATGTTTTTTGGTTCTCAACGTTCTTCAAAATATCTTCTTTGGTGTTCTGTAGAAGAAAGTAACTCATACAGGTTTTGGAATGACAAAAATGTATCCTATAATTTTGTATTTTCACATAGTCACAGTATGGTTTCATAACTATTGCACCATGAATATTCAGTTCTCATAACTGCGCCAGAGACTCAACCTGTGTATTCGTTCTTTAATTCTTTACTTTCTTCACTCAATTCTCTCTGTCCTCAGGCCGTCTCCTCCTCTCAGAGTAAACTCTGCAAACCTTACGAGACGCCTGGCAAGAAAACACAACTTTGCTATTAGTTTTCCCTTAAAAGTTCCATCTGGGTGAAGTGGAATAAGGTTTACCCCCAGGGCTTGGCGAGGGTCTATTACTTTCACCGAGACGTTGCCTCCAAGAACGTTACCTTACAGACCACCAGCGTTGCCATGGGAATAATCCCCGCGGACAAAAGGGAGGGATCAGAGGGGGAAATCAATGCCGTCTGGCTTTGTGGTTGGCTGGCACAGAGATCAGTCATACATACTCCGGGTCACGAGGTCAGAGGCATCCATCAAGGCTTCGAAATAGAACGCAGATCATCTGAAAAGAGGAAAGAAGGGAGGAGAAAGGAAGAAATCGTGGTTTGTGTAACTGGAGGGATGAATCATCTTTGGGGGTATTTTGAGACACGGCGTACAAGCGTAACATTAATTGGTTCCCGTAGTATGAAAGAGCGAAGCCAGCTGGAGATGAAACCATTCACCACGTAATGTGCCGATACATGACAGAATTCAAATTGTGTCCAAAGAGGCCCTTCAACATGGAAAAACGAGGTTTAGCTGTTTCTAGAGTCAGAAAAAATACAGTATTTCTGGATTCGCTACAGCTGCCAACACTTGACTCGCTTCACAACTCTCCAGTGAAATCTGACCTGAGAACAGCACGTTTACTATCTTCATCATTCAAATTTATGATGAGGGATCTGATCTATACACACAAGGTCTGCAAGTCACACACAGTTTGTGCTACAGACATAAATGATACATCAAATACATCATGTTTATAAAGGGCCCTATCTAGTAGGGATCAAACAATATTTTAGGTTAAGGGTTGATACCTTTGGCTTGGGCAAGTAAATAACCACCTAGCAACACCTTAGCAACTATTTGACTATTTATTTTTAAAAAGTATTAAAAAATACACAATATATCTGTAAGAACTCTATTGAAAAACATTTACACCCTGGATGTTTATAGTGTAAAAAATATTATTCTGGCTCTCACAGAATTCAATTATTATATTAAAAATGTATGCAAGCATTACATTCATTTATATGAACCAGCACATGTGAAAAATCGTTCAATAATGTTGCATTTTACTGTCTATATAACTCAAGATCTGCCATCTACAGAAAAAACAGAGACTGCTGCTCAAGAGCGGAAAATCTGTTTTTATGCGCAATAAAAAAAGAGTAATTTAAAATAAAACAGGTGACAAGTACCAGTACGTGCCATGGTAACATCATCGGATCGATTTTCATTATTAGTCTGAACCCTTGACCCTGGAGTTTGTAGCAGGTCACTTAAGCATAAGTCTGAAGGTAAGAGCATTTTACTCAATCCTGGATAATGTTACGAAACAGTCACGAAAAATGTGTCTTGGGGGTTCATCCAAAAACCAGGGAAAAAAACAGTTAAAGCCTATATGCTACTGTATTTATGTACGATTAGATGTCAGATGTCAAAAAATACAATGTTGTTTCTGCTCCAGCAATAAAAATAACACATACAGAACTAATGTTTGTACACATTTTTCTTTACGCACACACACTACATGGACACTTTTAGTATAAGATTCCCTTCATATTAATTTAGAATATTTGTATATCGCATAACTGTTCAATTTCTTACAGTAAAAAGATATGTCTCAACAGAAGTGTAAAAGTGTGTTTTCCAAGTTCAGACCTTTAGAAAGCAACAGTGCCACCTACTGACGACAGATTGAAAAAGATCTCCCTCTTACTTTCACTCTCTCTCACACCTAACAATAAGAAAACATCTAAACAAAACCCACCAAATTTTTCTGTCAATATTAATATATTAACATTTGTATAAAATATTTGATGCATAACCAATATGTCAACTTTCTCTCACAAACATGCACACTCTGAAATATTATAGTTATAAAGTGTGTGATCAACTGTAACAATGTTTAAGTGTCTTTTCTAGTGATCGTGTGCATTTTAAAATACATCTTGGCAAATCGTCATTAGTGATGCAGTTTTGAAACTACACAAATTAATGGACAAAAAAAGGAAAACTTGATTTTCCGAAATCGTCCATTAAATAACGTATTTGGCAGTTTTCAGTTAATGTTCTTCAAGTCATTCAAGGCACTTTGAGTCTGACTTGTTCTCCAAGATATTTGGTAGTACATTTCTTAATTTTAAATACCACCACGTTTCACAACCTGCAAACAACGGCACAGTTCAGGTTCCTCTTTTGGCAGTTTCCTTCTGAGGTGGAAGAGCAGCTGTGATTGGTTGGCGTGTTGACCGATGTCCTCTCATTGGATGCTTTTACTGACACGGTCAAATATTCGAGTCCGGACTTTCTTCCTCAGTGTCGAGGAAGGGCGGTTTTATATCCGTCGTCCCATATGATTGACGTTGCCTGCCCCTATCAGGAGATTTTGACGATGGATCTGGGTTCAGAACTTTGGGTAGGTAGACCTAAAAAGTCAGAGAGATGCGGTTAACTATTGATCATTTGCAAAATGCAACGTAAAAAATATAGCCAAATATGAAACTTGCCGATGATGGTGAGCTCTCTTCGGCTTTATTTGTAGCATCTTCATTGTCCTCTTTTACCTAAAGGTATAAATAACACACATACACTTTAACAGCAATAACCTCTTGTGAATAAATATGTACACTGACACACACAACAAATGTCAGCTTACATTGTAGTTGTGAGGGCTGAGATATTTAAAGTGTCCGAAGCAGGTGTAACTTATACAGACAGAGATGGTCAAGCACAGTACCACCAACGTAAACAAAGAGGTGTCTGCCATGAAGCCTGTGAAGAAAGGCGCAAAACATCTGTACAAATCGCAATGCACATCAAAACACGTCCAAATTAAATGTACGTTTATGCAGTTACCTGTCCTGATCACAGAGAAGAAATAAAGCCAAAACAAGCATATGATTGGTGCAGCCAACGCTTGATTGACAGCTCCCAGGTGAACCTGTCGATCGAGGCGGGCCGGCAGGTAGGCAAAGTACAGGTTGTGTTTGTCCACCAGGTGTTTGAGTAAGATGTACAGCAGACCTGCAGACAATCTGAACATTAATGGAATGTCACGTACAACAGTGAACAGAACAAAATAACCAAAAACATAAATCAGACCGAAGGGGACGATGACGGGGCAAGTGATGCTGTACGCCATAATGACCGTGAACACACAAAGTGTCCACCCGTACATCGCTCCATATTGAAACTCGTATGCCTGACTCTACAGAAAGAAGAAGTTACAAGAAGATCAGTAGAGTATTTCTCCTCAAATTTGTGTTGAATTCAGGACATTCTGAATATCAATATCGCCAACCAACCTGTTTGACGCATTTCCTCTCGGCAGCCGAGTGTGCAAGTACCAGGCGCACGATGTACAGCAGTAACCCTGGCAACCGCAGCAGCTCCATGCCAGAGCCCACCAGTGCCGCTGCGATGACGTAATTCACAAAGAACGCCCCCTGATCGGGTAAAAACACACACCTGAGGGAAGGAGAGAGAGAGAGGTAGGCATTTATTTCATGTGTTTCGTGCACATCACCAGACAGAAGAGATTTTCGAAAAACTCTGATAAGATACTCACTCAAACCTCAATTTCCCTTCGGACCGAGAGTCAAATAACCAGCGGAAAAACACGTCCAGACTGAGGGGGAAACACAGCAGATGGTGATCTAAGACAAAGAAAGGCAGAACTGTGCCAGAGATGGAGCGAGAAACATAAACAAAGAGATAAAGAGACAGAGAGAACGACAAAGAAAGGGCGAAAGAAAAAGAGAGCAAGAGACAGGGGGAACAAAGAGGGAGATTTAGAGAAAGAGAGCTCTTACCTTGTAAGACCCAGTGACGGCAAAATCAACACCATAAAAACCAGGAAGATGTAAAGTTTGTACATCATGCTCATGTTCTCACTGGACCTGAACACACACACAAACACATGCAAGCATTATTAAGCATGTTCTTATTTGTGTGTGAATGTGTGCCTGTGTTTGAGGGTCTACCTGGTCCAGTGGGCTTCTCCGAGGGTAGAGTAATAGACTATCGTTGGCAACAGGGCTGAGAAGGTCCACAACAGGAGGGTTGGGAAGAATTGGCTGACGATGGCACTCTGAAAACACAAGACACAGTCTCATCCTCAGTGCACTCATCCACTTGTGCATTCATCACTCATTCAGTCACATACGTTCAGATAGTGAATAGGCTTGGTGACGTTGAACTTGTCCATGGTGCTGATGATGATGGAGGGTGTCGTGAGGAAGAAGAGGAGGATGAAGAGGAAGAAATTCAGCAACAGGCAACGCGACCACCAACGCCAACCTCGTATGGATAAATTCTCCCTGGGGATCGAAAGAGATTTGTTTTTCATTAAAAATGAACAAAACATGACATACTTATGTCACACCGAAAGATTGTCTCACCAGTAGATGTTGTGTGGGTTAGGGGCGTAAGTCACTCGCCATTTTCTCACCCCCAGCTCGGCGCTCTGAGAGGACGGCTGAGGCTCCCGGGCACAGCCACATTTAATTCCTCTGGACATTTCTTCTCCAGCTCTGGGTCCACATTCCAGAGCATTGAAATCTTTCAGAATACTGTGAGGAAATAACCACATGCCAGTTAAGTTTGGCATCTATGGTGCCTAAAATATTGCTTAAAGGCATATTTCACCCAACGATGAAAGTTCTTTCAGCACTTATATAGAGTGATGTTACAGGTTTCAAACCTGTATGTCCGCTTCCATAGTATGAATACAAAACCACCAAGACATTTCTCAAAATATCTTCTTTCGTGTTCCACAGATCATTTTTTTATTTTAGGGTGACTTAACTCGAAAGCACACTAGGTTGGACTAAAGTGTGTTTGAAACACTTACTAAGATGCCATGTATTCGTTGTGCAGGGACACAAAAGCCATTCCGAGAGGAGAAAGCAGTTCATGATCTCTCAGTCTATTGAGCTCTTCAGCTAGAACCGCCTCCTGTGAGCTGTAGTATTCTATAGCATCTACCTACACATAATGCATAACACTTTAAAACAAACACCATTTTAAACTCAAGACTGAGTATAGTCCGAATCTTGACTTACGTATTCACATCTCTGACAGTGACAGCAGCAGCACAGATGACTGCACGGTTGAGGGTTGATGACCTCACGTCGCCCGTATCGGTCCAGAATCTTTCGGTAATGCTGCAGGTTTTTTTCTGCGTGCTTTTTGTCTTTGGCCAGTTCAATCAGCTTGGCAACATCATAGCACAAGTTGACATTAGTCACCTGACAGGTAGGGTACGCCTCCCTGCATTCGCAGTAAGTAAACAAGACATGTTATCATCACTTTTAAGTCGACATAATATGACATTCAAACTTATTTTACTTCTGAAAACGTTGCAAAACGAAACAGCATATATTTCCCAAACACGTAGATATTTATTCCACGTTCAAACTTTTATGCATATTGTCTATATTTACAAATACTTATATTTCCATCTGTATTGCTCATCAAATCCTGTGAAAATGCTCGACGATAATTTAAGAAAACATTTTTTTCATCTGACCGGCGTTCTGACTGGTCCACCCACATATTGTAAACATTATGACTTTCACATCATGACTTTCATGCTGAATTGAAGAAAACAATGTGGTGATGTAAAATGACGCAGATAAGGGAAAACATGTCTGGAGGAACAGATAAACTTGTTTTCACTTACATAAAGTGAGTTTTAATACTCTCAGCACTGGCTTCAATGGGAACAGAACTCACAAACAGTGTGTTTCTAGCCTATGAAAAAAGAAACTTCTGTTATATTGACAGTAAACATCTGTGAACGAGAGAGAGAAACAACAGAAAACTCACAATCTCTCTTTTCGTGCCCTTCATTTTAGACGTGTGGCGTCTCAAAAGGGCCACGGTGAGCACGAGATAAAGAACAGCAAACACTGTGTGTAGCCAAAGCAGGTTATTACTGTGAAAACACAACACCAGCCACACTTTAAACATATACTGTGTGCTGTCTATAATATAAACACAGTGCACACATCCATACCCCTGCTTAAGATTCGCTATAGTGGTTCTCCCAAAACTGTACGGATCGTTGCCTGGAACACAGAATATGGTCAATCTTTCATTTGAGAGATCTGAGAGATATTGAATCAGACCAGACATTTTTTATGTGTGTGATATGTACGTGACATTACCCAGCAGGTCACCAGACAGGTTCACTGGGAGGATGACCGACACAGACAGCACACAGATGAGCAAAAGTAGAGTTATCAGATGCTTTTGAAAGGACAGATAATGTACTGCATCCAGACCACATCTCTCTTGCACCAGAGTTTCACTGTACACACAAACACAGAGTTTCGTTTTACTTACTTTATTCAAGTAATATTTCCTGTATTTTACTAACTTTCACTTCTCAACCTTTCCCTTACTGAACATTCCCTTCTAAACCTTTCCCTTACTGAACTTATTAATAATTGAAAACTGACCATCTAACATCAGTACACAGCAAACGCATTCTTGCTAAAAACATAACAATAAAGTAAACATATTTGAAACAACAGCATGTATGTGCGTGCATCGCAACATCACTCACTCCATATTAATGATGAAGATGAGCCAAGAACAGCAACCCTACATGAAATGGGGATGACAAACATGAGGATAAGGGGTGTGAGAATATACTGGTATAGACATTAATCATGATATTAATCAGTATTGTGTTAATATGCAAGAAATTCAGCATCCTTTAAAAGTTTACAAACTTTTCATCATTAGGAAGAAATGTTGTTTTTTAAAGTAAAATACACAATTATGCGTATCCATGATTGCAAATTTTACTAGTAAGATAACACAATGCCAATCAAATTAAATCACAGATAACAATCAATTTCAGATATCAGAAATACAATTCTTGCTATCAATAATGTTTTCTTGTGATGATGTCTATTCTTTATATTGAAGTGGGATTCATTGACCAAAACAAGAAAGCACCAAATTTGAGTCATAACCTAATCTGTTAATGTTTTTAAATTGAATAATATTGTGAATTCGATTGACAGCAATGATTGTGAAAATATACATTGTGACAGCCCTAATGAAGATGATCATGTTGATCACGTCATGATGTCATGAGGATGTCGTGGATGGTTTTTAAACTCACAGTCTCATACTCCGGCTCATCGACGCTCATGAATGACGCCATTCTAGTGTAACGTCGTTTACTGGCATCGCTGACGCTGCAACGAATGAGTTAAAATAGAAATGAACCCTGTTTTATGAAATATTATTATTGTGATTCCATGTCACATACCCTTCAGTCTCTGCAACAAGTGCGAGTCTCCCATGGTCCCACAGTTTCCTTCTGATCACAGTAAAAGCCAATAGGAGCACCTGCACACAGGTACACAGCAGCAAACAATTACATCACACCACTGAATCTGTGAGACAATGAGATCCCTACTGACTATAAATGATTCATGCGTCATTCCGTCATACACACATAGAGAACCTACCAGGAAGACTATGAAGTCTAGCAGCAGAACGATGGGCACACCTCCAAAATTCACCCCCTTCAGCACAGTGCTCTGCGTGGCACTGAAACAGCTGCTGTTGTCCCCATGTGCAGTGCCATTGTCAATCAACAGAGAGAGGTTCCCCCACCACGTGGAGGCCATCTGAAAATAAAAACATTTAAATGTGTATAGATTGTACAAAATGATTTTCTTTATCAGGCCCTGAGACAACAGTGAGGTGCCTTCAGATGGGTACAGGCATCTTATGATTTTTGTATCCTGAGATTATCAAAAAGTGCCTTAAATATAATTGAAATGTAAATTTATATAATAATAAGACACTGAGAAAAGAGGAATTTATTTTAAGAACTTGTTGCAGACAAAACATAAATTACAAAATGATCTTAGACCACATGATTACTTCACAACAACGCAACAAAAATTCAGAAAGCACATCATCATGACACCTAAAAATGCTTGCGTATTTTAATTATAAAATTTTGTAGACGGTGGATTTAAAAGACATGACAGGAATGTGTTCATTTAAAGGGATTGCTAAACTGTAAAACTTTGCTGTGTAGTTTTGCAGCAGGTTTGCCAGTAACTAGAAAAAGTCGATTTAATTACTTTCCTATTAGTACCGTTTTCAATTTAAGTT
Organism: Triplophysa dalaica; assembly: GCF_015846415.1. Classification (NCBI taxonomy): domain Eukaryota; kingdom Metazoa; phylum Chordata; class Actinopteri; order Cypriniformes; family Nemacheilidae; genus Triplophysa; species Triplophysa dalaica. Next base: position 2,165,760 of record NC_079546.1, on the reverse strand, counting down.
TAACTTTAATCAAAATTAAAACACTTTGATGATTCAAAATGAGCAAGAAGAGACGCGTCTCACTACTGGCATTAGCACAGCAACAAAGCAAAAAATTGAGATTCTTAGGATTTTTGTCATGTTTCTGGTAAAAATATTTGAAACTTCTTAAGTTACGACACATTTACATAACAAGAAAAGTGCCCTAAGATATTTAGTCTTGTTTCATGAAAGAAAATATAAGAACTAAGTAAGTTCATATTTAAAACAAAAATGTAAATTAAATCTACAGTAAGTTACTGGCCAACCTGCTGCAAAACTAGAGCAAAGTTTCACAGTGTAGTTCACCCAAAAATACAGATTTCTTTGATCTACCCTCATGCGGTTTACAATCTGTATATGATTATTTCTTCTGTGGAACACGAAAGAAGATATTTAGACGTTTCGTGTCTATAAACTGTAAGTCAATGGGGTCCAATTTAGTTTGGTTACCAGTGTTCTTCAAAATATCTTTTTTTGTGTGTTTTGTAGAATAAAGTATGTCATACAGTAAATGACATTTTTGGGGAACTATCCCTTTAAGCAATGATGGAAATGCACAGATATGTGTCATCTCTTCTCCCATCCCTGCCCTTCAGATCCTCTAACTCTTTCGCTCACGTTACTCATGACAAGCTGTAAGGAATAAATATGATCTTTAAGCCCTGCAGACACAGGCCTGTGTCAAGAAACAAAGACAAACAGTGTGAGATTCTTGGCTTACGTGTCGACATTAAAAGCAGAAATAAGAAAGTGCAGAGATCTTTTGCAATGTACCACTTACATTACACCATATAGACTGGGCAACATTTTGCAAGATTTTTAGTTGTCTTACACAGAAAACCTTTTATATGCACACTGACATTCAGCGATGTTTTCATTCAACATGTTACTACACGACCTGAAACTTTCTTGTTGCCAAACAGACAGCCATAACGGCACCCTTGTTGAGTATAAAACAGGGATAACAAAAACAGTTTACTAAACATATGTTAATCGGCATCAGCCACAGATTAGACAGAATGTAAACAGACATAAACAAAACAAACAACAAATGAAAACAAACACAAAGGTGTCCGAACTGCGACATATGTGTGAAACGGGATTTAATGGTACAACTGGCAAAGTTACAAACTTTCATTAAACTTTCGTTATGAACCGAGCGCTTCTTTGGCACTTCTGGACTTTTCGTATCTCAGGTCAAATAAAAGGTTTAATGAAGCAGTCTCATACCTCTGTGGATTGTATTTCTTTCTTCTCTGCTCGGCCGGAGCGTGAAGTGTGACGGAGTGTGAAGACTAAACTAAACTCAACTTTACAAAGTATCACATCCGCATATGCGCACACTGAACTCCGCCCACTTTACACATACACTAAGTCACACTTTGTAATCATTTGATAAATGGATTTATTTCTTGGTACATTTTACATAAATAATGAGAAAAGGCAATACAATATCAGATACAATTATTTTGCTAAAATCAATATGAAATTAAAATGCGCTAAAATAAAAGGGAAAAAGCTTTCATTGGTGTTTCATGGAAAAAAATTGCTACCATTAATACCAGTACAGACATTCTTCTTTATAATGTGTTTTGCACCTATCAGTAGAATTTAATGGTGTAGTTAGTTACCATCCACCAGATACAACCCGACATTAAAGCAGAGACCCACAGAGACCCGTTTCCATTATACCCAATACATGCCCTATTAAAACCATTTAATATATAATATTTTCATTAATGGTTTCTTCATCTAGGCAGAATACAGCATGCAATGCATTATGCTTTGTGTATGTAAGTTCCGTTATTTTTTATACGACAATGTTGTTGTAGCCTAAACGCACAACCAACATTTCCAACCAGTCGGATTTAATTGACGCATCTTCGCATTTGGCTTAAATAGATTATCATTGGCCTGCACGAGGAGGAGGAGAGAGAGAGATGAAAAGCATCTCTGAGCCTTTACAGTGAATCCCAAATGATTGACAGGTCGCCTATATCCGCGCAATATCATCCTGCTCACGTTTTCATTCCCCTCTCCGTGGCCCTCAGCGACACCATCTGACGCCCGAATTAACCCCCGCTGGCGGCTGAAGGAGGGCGGCGGGTTCCCTAATCAGCGGCTGATTGCGCGACGGCGCCCCGGGAACGCGGCGCGGTGATTGGCTTTATGGAGGCTTTGATTGTTTTCAGTCAGTCTGACAGATGAGGAATACAGCAGTTAATGAACGCAGTCAAGAGACGGGCATGAATGGCAAATGAACAGTCAGAGTCTGCACGCATGCGTACAAACACGCGCACCCCTCATTGCCCTCGGTTTGACGAATCGCTAAATTGAGCGTGCGCCATCAATCATATTTTCCCTCTAATGTCTCATATTTAAAAATGAGACTTCAGGTTTGGCGAAGGGGGTTTCGTGTCTCCTAAAGTAAAAATGTAGGATTGTTTTTTTTTTTTTATATAAATGCGTTAAATGTTACATATTTGGCAAGTTATTTTTGGACCGTTTTTTGCTAGCTAGGCCTGTTTGTTTACATTTTGATTTATTATTTTACACAATGCTCTCACAAATGAAAAATTAAGCATTTAATGTTTGGTTGTTGATTCATTGGTTCATCAAAACTTATTGATAACATGGGGTTTATTGATGTAAAGTCAGTCAAGTCAATAAAAATTAATATCGGATGGAAAATAAGTAGCCCCAACAAAAGTCGACATAGTGACTAAATCAATAAATAAAATATCTGGAGACCCAAAGAAATACATGGAGCTGTTTTTATAGAAACGCAAAACGTTTCCTTTTCTCCTACACGCGCACATGAACCGGAAGTAACAGTAACGCGGGAAAGCCACCGGAAAAGTGTTTTTTTTTAGTATTTAGGTGGTACAATGAAAAATTACCACAAAACGTCTGATTATGACAGGATTAATACCGCACTTTCCTTAGTATCACAAGAATTTACCATAAAACGCAATTAACTACGTCATTACCGTTTCCATGGTAACTGATTGGCGCTCTTTTGTGTTTGAAGGTGCCTGTCAGAGTTTTGCCTGCAACTGCCAAAGATCCGCAGCACTGTTTATTTTATACATTTATTAAGATAACGCGATAGAAATGGTTTTTGAAACTTTTAATAACTACTGTACGAGTGCCATTTTTTCCACGGAGTGATGTTTAATGGCCATGGGCGACACCGGACATCTATATCACCACAATCGTTTTCCTGGTGAGAATTGTTTAACTTGCACCATTGATGTAAACAGTTTGAATAGAGCTTTGAAGATTTAAGGTTATGTACGTGTGTATCTTGTGTATTTTAAAAGCTTGAATGGTCTAAAGTTGGTGTGAAGTGTTTAAATATTTATTTAAATATACGTATTGCTGATGTCAACGCTATGACAAGTAGCTGCCACTAGATGGCAGCACTGCACTTTTTGGCCGTGTGAAGCAGCATGAGATTTTACTATGGCTACGATTTATCAATCCTCTATCTATCTATCTTTCTTTTTGTCTTTATATTTAATCATTGACATTTGCTGTTAAGATTACAGGTTTGTCATTTAGTATTTAAAAACATTTTAGTATAATTTATGTATATTTATCAGTATGGTAATCATTATTGTCTTCCTCTGATATCAGCAGGAAAACATTCTGAAATGCATGAATAATGTGCTATTAAAATAGTTTCCAATTTATATTACAACAAAACTAAATTTATTCGTAAAATCTATTACATCTTCACAGCTGGAGAAGGGGTTTCATACAGAGATTGAATGTTTTTGTCTGCATGTACAAACATATAGAATGTGTTTTACTGTTTGTGTTCCTGTGTATATATATATATCAGTTTTTTGTGTGTATGTTTTTTGTTTATACCCTGCCATTTTGACAGTTGCACTGTCAGGAACATCCCTCCCCTGCTGAATAGGCTTGCCAAATTACCATATAATTATCATATCATTTCCATCTCATTATCATACCAGAATCACTGGTAGTAATATAGGGTGCATTAGATGCTCTCTGTCTATTTATAGTTTGTGTAGTGGCGCTGTCTGGTCTGTTTATTCTGTTTGTGAAGACGTTGGTCACAGTTTCTCCTAAAGGAAATGATTTAATAAAATCATTGTCTGTGAGGTCTGAATGTGTCTGTTCTAAAGCCATGTGAGGGTATAACACACCTGCAGGTGGTCTATTATCTATACAGCAGGATAATTACTTCTTGGTGTCCACAGGAATCACCTGAGACTCCATTGCGGCTGACCTCATCCTTAACCCTTACCCGAGACACCTGGACATGGTGCATGTTCCAGTCCATGTCATTGGAAGAGATTTAAACAGCAAACGTGGGTGTTGACATTCCCTATAGTTTCCTCTCAAAGCTACCTAGGAGTCTGATACATTAGATCATATATAGTAGATCATATACAAAGACACCGCAAGGGTGTCTCTGGTCCATTTTTCATCTCTCTCTCTCGCTGTTCTCCATTTCAATATTAAAGAGCGTCTTACTTAAGCTTCTACTCTGGTGTGGCCATGAACTGGAATTTTCCCCAAAGTGCTCCAATCCATCACGGGACAACAGCGGGCCAACCATCCATACATCATTTTTGAGCTGGGGTGGAACAGGAAGAGAGAGAGTGTGGGTGGGTTTTTCTTGCCAGTGGGGGGGGATACTGGAGCTGTGAGGTTTAGAATATCATAATCTAAATGCTGTTTTTAATTTGTCATAATAAATGAGAACGCTCTCTCCCCTACAGTGGATTTGTCGGGTTATGAGAAGTGCGTTTCGGCAGCAATGCAGGTAAGAAAAGCAGAGTCGTAAGTAGTGATTATGATAATTATTATTAGAGGTACTTGCACTTAAACTTTGTTTAAGGAACAGTTCATGGGTTTGATCCCCAGGGAACTTGCACATCTTAAATGCACTATGTTGCATAAATGTTGTCACTATGTTACTTTTCAATATTCAGATGTTTATTTTACAATATGGGGGAATCCAAAAGATTTACATTAAAGCAGAGACTTGGGGGCTGGGCTGTTTTTCAACAACATAGCAACACCCTAGCAACCACCTGCAACACCCTAGCAACCACCTACAACACTCAAGCACTGCGAGAGCAACCTTTGCATTTTTATTTTGACTTCCAAGAAAAACAGAGACATTTAACTGTCTCTGAAGGTCATGACCCCTAAATGATTGACAGGCGCCACCCATCAGTATTTGGGGTGTATCTCTCGCTCTTTGTTTGCCAAACATTTGCATTAACAGAAGGCAGCGCAGGATCAGGTCGCAGCGGTACAGATGTTTTAATTGCGTTTGTGTCAGTGTGAAACACGATTAGCGTTTCTGCTCATTAGCGGGCTGATGGGCCCCTCGTTCCGACACCTCGCTAATGCGCTAACACGCTAACACCTCACACATCACGTTCAGACGCGAAGACTGAAGCAAAATCTAATCAGCCAAGACGGCAACACATATACTTAACAGCACTGCCACAATTAGATGATCATTTGTTGGATTCTGGTGTCTCTGTGTGTGTATGTGCTAGTGTAATTACATAATGGATGGGTGAATAAAGCCGAATTTGGTACGGTGAGGTTCTTTGGCCTCTGAAGCAGTGAGAGAGAGACTGAATGTTGTCTTTGAGTCACCGCTGATGTGTATTATATAGGTGCAATTTGAACATGATGCTGTTCCCATATTGAGTGTTCAACCTTTCTTGTTTCAAATGATGGAAAGCTGATGAGATGTAGATGATCGGTCCTTCAGCAGACCCCTCTGTACTGGATTGAAGGTCAGATTCAGTAAGATTGTTTGAATCTTCGATCTTGAGTACTTTTTCATTTTCTTTTGATGTGTTTTACTTTTGCATTCATGCATTATGCAGACGCTTTTATCTGAAGCAACTCACAACGGATTCTATACATTTGATCAGTATTTAGCGCTCTAGCAATTGAGCTACACCTTATATTTGACAATAAAGTCAAAACTTGTTTTATAATGTGACAGAAATTATGTTTTTTTTATATATGATGAAAATAGTTCACAACGTTACCCTTATGATAGACATTTATATGTTATATAGACGTTTATACTTTATAGAATGTAAACGCCCAACTGGGATGTCACAATATCATTTATAGAATATATTTGTACTGCGTTGTTATCGGGGCCAAAGAAATGAATGGTAACGTTACTATCACAATATCTGTTGTATTTATTTTTTATAAATGATGCCATCAGTGAAGTTTATCTTTAATATAGTTTTTTGTCTTATATTCGGTCAACAAATCATCCATTATACAAGTGTATTTAGGCCGAGAGACAAACTGTAACTCTAAATGCAACATTTTGAATGGATTCTAAATAGATTATGATATTACAATATGTGTACAGTTCAATTAACACCGTATTGATTATATTGATTTAAATATCATGGTTATTGGTGATACTGGTTTATTGTGACACCCCTATGCCCAACTAATACTTGACACACACCTTTAGTCAAAGGTTCTTAAAAATATATTTATTTTTTGTTCAACAGTTCAGCTACTCGTTTCTTTTTTTTTACCTTTAGTTTTAAGAGTGTATTGCTGGTGTAGTTTTGTTGTAAGTACGCTCCATGTTATATTAGAGCAGAAGAAATATTCCACTGAAAATTATGAATGACGTTTTGCAGAATCTTTCTTTTGTTCTGTTTCGTATCGCATCATTTGCACCAGATTATTCCGTTTCTGTGTGTCAAGCACGGAAAGAAATAATACAAAGAAGCTCACAATAAGTAGATTTGCTTTGGTCTCTGGTCGGTGTGTGCGTCCGTGTGTGTGTGTGTGAGGAGGCTGCGGCACAGTGATACGGGTTGAACACACACTCTGAAGTGGACAGATATGAAGAATGACATTTAAAGCGTTGCACTGTTTGTCAGGGCTCTCTTTCTCTCTCTCTCTCTCTCTCTCTCTCTCTAAAACTATAAGATGCTCGCTCTGTCTGAACGCCCCTGTCAATCACCGGCATGTCAGACCTGAGAGGGCGAGGCAGCAGGCAGGTATGTTTATACTGGCAGACGAAACTAAACAAAAACCAAAAGAGGCAAACAAGAAACTGCGAGAAAGATGAAGGAGGTGAGGGGCGTAAAACGGCATGAGTGTGTATCATAAGCACGGTGAGGAATCATGAGAGTCTCTATGTCTGTCTGTCTCTCACCTGCGTATCAGCCGTCTGTGTTTGATTGACAGCTCGGCAAAGATCAGTGTCTAGCTGATGTGAGGGTGGCAAACCTGGAAATGCAGTGAGAGGGTTTATCAGAGGCGCAGAGAGAGGAGGGGGGCGAGGAGGGCAAACAGAGAAAGGAGTGTGAAAGAGCTACAGGGAAGGAGAAAATGATGAAGGGAGGAAAGAGAGAGAGAGCGTTCTGTTACTGCCGGTGTAGAATGTGACTAGATTCTTAAACAGCCAAACTGAGAGTGAGAAATGTCGACCAGCGATTCATCAAAGCACATACCTACACACACACTTATGAGTGTATGTCTCAAAATTAGATCAGGGACACGTTTGACCTCAAAGTATGCATTAAATTTTGCTTAAAGAAATTAAGTCTATTTTCATGACCTTTTTGTGACAATTAAGTGTTTTCGTCACTCATTAAATGTCACAATTGTAATTGTGCCTAAACATTTTACTTTCTTTTTTTTCTTAATGTTGCCATTACACTATATTATGAAATAATATAAATAAAAAGGCTATATAACAAATACCTCCATGCTGTATTAATACAAATATCATTTAATGTATACAATTGTATATTTAAATATAGTATAAAGTACAACATTGGAAAACTTGTATAGGCTATGATCCTTAACTACTGAATATACTAGAAATATAAATGTTTTGGGTTATGCTGATGAAAATGAGATTATTTTATATAAGAATAGGAGGTGCGGTGTTTAGCTGTCATGAAAATAATTTGGTGCCAAAAATCACAATATAGTCCTAACAGAATATTTGCATTTATTTCATGGTTTTGTTTTGGGGTGAAATTTGACCTTGAGATATTCTTGACAGGTTTCATGAGATTTCACCAACACAAGCATGTAGATGTGTATTTATGCATTATGCACAAACGTGTCAGCATGTCTGAAACACAACATGAATGACATGTACACACACACCTGTTTCACATTCATGTACGCTTACACAACGTCCTAGTTGAGGGTTCTTCCCTGACAATCACCCCGAGTCTGTTTTATGGCCAATAAAATGTTTAAACAGCAACACTATGTCTCTGCTTTAAATGGCGTTGCCTTTCTTTTAAACGGCCGCTTTATAGCACGAGTCGTAAAGGCTGTTTAATTCAGCTGCGTGTCGCTGATGCTGATGTTGGCATTCTGCCTGCAGTCAACAGACGACGCTTGTGCCATGAAGGGCGGAAGAGAGAGAGAGACCTTCTGCATTGAATTACAAGCTGCGCTTAACTCTATGCACTAAAATAAATTCCATTATGGAAACACAAACCTCAAGTCGGAGCATTGATATGATTAAATAACTAAGGAACAAACTGTGCTTTGAAAACATATGTCAGTCTACGGCGGGGATCTCATTAATATTTTGTGGAATTCTTCGAATAATTTCTCTCCCAAATTGGAAACTCTGAAGGGGCTTGAGTCATTTCATGAAATAATTAAACTATGAAACGTATGAAAAGTACCTGATGCAAAAGTGAGTCTTTCAGATCTTGTTTCTTCCTACAACGTAATGCAAAGTGTAGTGAGCATGGGCTTCAGTTGATGAAGATGACTTTATAAAGAAAAGATGAACTTCATAAAACACAATACAAACCTACAGTATCCCGTCCAATAGGGAATAGGTCCCCAGGGGGAGAGGCGGAGCTAAAACAGGAACTCAATGTACAAAGAACACAGATACACATTAATCACATTTTGTGTACATTTTACAGGAATAAAATGCATGTTAAAAATAGAAATAATTAATGTTGGCACATTTTTGTAGACAAGGGGAGGAGTCAAGATAAGTTATATTTTTTATTTGTAATATAGACGTTTTTTATTGTACCAAAGCGTCTTGGCCAAAGTTAACTTGCGATCTGTGTTTGGTTATCAGTCTTGCTATTGTCTAGTAATATTACAACTTACTTAGATTTATATTAATCTTATTTTAAACTCCTATTTTATTTTTTATTAAATCTAATTAAAACTACTCAACAGTCATTGATTCTTATGTTGTTGCCGCTAATGTAATGTATACATTATATATTATATTATATTTTATTATATATTATATTATTTTTTATCTTTTTCGGATATGCTAAATGGAATGAGGTTAATATAAATATATTATTAATATTTAATATTAGTTCATATTTTTTGCCCAAAAAAGCTAAAAATTAAATGTTGCAATTATATTACCGTACAATTAACGAATGCACAGACTTCAAGCTTCCCTGCCTTTATGTTTTCCACTCACAGTCTCTCTCTCTCTTTCTGTCTCTCTGTTCCTTCATCTCTCCACTATTTCTTCCATCAATCGCTTGTCTGTCACGCTGCAGGAGCACCCAATCTATCACGGGTTAGAGTTCGGGGGCACTGCGACTCTGAGCATTCAAGCGTCGCCTCCATCATGCTTTCTCTCTCTCTCTCTCTCACTATATCTCTCTCTGTGTCAGGCAGAATATGTGAAGAGGACGGATGGAAACATTCAGTGTATGTAGCGTTTACCATTCCTAATGAAGGTCCAGGCTATTTCATGAGCATTACATTAAAAATAATGTGCATGCTGTCTCTTCTGGCGGGGGCACATTAGAACCCGAGCCAAGTGATGGGGTTGGTTTCACGCAGCATGTGTGGAGAGACAGAGTTGGGCGTTGGGGATTTACTGTGGTCCTGCTTTAGATGTGAGGTGGAGGGGGGTCTATAACTGTGGTATTTGTGATGTGCGTGTCTCTGTGTGTGGTTGAAATGAATGAGATATTGAGTCGCTCACCTTTTCTCTGCCCTCGGATTTCAAATTGAATTTGAGGGATCTTGTGGGCGGGTCTGCGTCCTAGCACTCAAAGCCACATCAATTACTATTGGCGGCAGAGCAATTGATTTAAAAATCACACTGCATGCAGACGTGTGGCATATAGGGTCTGGCCTTATTCTCACACACCAACTCAAATCTACAGTGGCTGAGATATTACGTCTTTGGCATTATAGAAAGTCATGTTTGGATAGGCAGTATGTTTTAAGGGGAAATCAATCAAACCTTCTGGAAATATCCATCACTCCATGGCAACACAAACAGGTGAGGGCAGGTCAAAAGCCAGAAGGGGGTCACAACCCTGTACGATGACCCCTGATAAAAACCGTAACCTTCGATTTACACGATGCCCAAGACAGGCGTATCGGTGACCTTAACCGTGACCGTAACCATGACGATCAGTCCAACTGTTACACTGGGAGGATAATGAGGGGGAGAGTGCATCAGGGCTCTATGTACACACAAAAAAACACCTGATAGGCTAAAATAGATGAAGCTTTTCTAAATCGAATGTCCTTGTCACAGCCCTGACTTCACTCCGGATCAGTTTCAGAGCTCTTTGGGTTCAACTGACTTTAAGTGATGTCTAAGTGGGAGATATAGAAACCCAAAACAAACCAAGTTTAAGTTCAAGCATGTGTGACAAAAAAAAAAACTAATTCAAGTCTTATTAAATGTGGACGTAAAAATTCAGACGTAGAATCAGGATCTCGGGTTTACAATTATCATTTTAGTTATGATCAAAAATAGAATAAGGATTACAGAAATATGATAAAAAATGAATCAGGATCTGAATTATGATCGAAAATAGAATCAGTATCAGAGTTAGGATCTGATTCAAGATCAAAATTAGAATCGGGATCAGAATTATGTTCACGAATAGAATCAGGTTCCCCATTCTTTTTTGATCATAATTCTTATTACATTTCTCATCCTAAGTCTATTTTATCAGAATTCTGATACGAATTGTGTTTATAAATAGAATTGGGATCAGAATTATAATATGATGATCAAAAAAGAATCCAGATCAGTACTATGATTAGATTTATAATCATGAGAAGTCGGTTTATGATCACACTTAACAAACTGAAAATAAAATCTTGATTATTAAGTTAAACGCGTTGCTCTAATTATTCGATGTTCATGTTGAACAGAACTATCCTCACAATTCTTCCACTAACACAATAAAACAAAAGCTAATCTGGGTCAAATTCAGCAGGTTTGTGCATCCTATACAGATCAAAGTGTTTTTTTTTGTATGTTAATGAATTTCAGAACAGAGTGTTCTTTTCTGAATAACACATAGACAAATACACAGCGTCAGCAAGGGAACAAACTCAAATGCTATTCATTTGCATATTTTGCACCCTCAAGATTTTGCCTGTAACTAAAGTGTGTTGCTCACCCTCTGTCTTTCTCTCTCTCTCTCTTTCTCTTTCTCTCTCTCTGTCTCTCTCTCTCTCTCTCGCTCTCTAGGGTAATAAGTCGACTCTCTCATTCCATCACACGCTGTGGTACATTGATCAGGCCTGCAGGTCAGATTCAATAGGATCTGAGAGTTGAGTGAAACCAACACAGACACACACAAACACGCAAGTATTCACGTTTCTCGTTCACACATCTGAAGTGTTACGTGTCCCTCTAAGGAGGTCAGACTCCTGGACGGTTCCGGCTTGTAAACAGAGGCCGGGCTTTCACTTCATTAACATTCAAGCACACAAACAAACACTCAGAAATGGGAGCAGAACGTTCCAGAACAGTGTGTGATGTTTGTCAGGCTACAAAGTATGACAGAAAATTCATAAGCTCTAATGAAGAACATGCAGAAGCATCAATTTTTTCTTAAAAACCCATATAGAAGCCAGATGCATTTCACATCTCAGGGTCATCTCATGCGAAACGAGTCATTTTCAAACATTCCCGTATGAATCCATTGTGAATTTATGTGTTTTTTCGGTTAGTGAAATGCTTAAACATTCAAAGGACGCTGACCTCCACAGCTTCTTATTTATCCCAAAGAGAAAGAAGTTAATTTAATTATGCTTAAGCGATCGCCGCTGCAGTGGTTTATGGGATACGTTTTAGCAATAAAAAGAGTTAGCATTTATTGCTAACGCTGAGGGTCATTATGAGACATGCTGACCCCCACTGGCACGCAAATGAATTTATGAAGTATTCTCACAGCCGTCATAGACACTAACACGCAATCTCATGAAATAGCCCTCGGTCCATTTGCAATGAACCATGGTAAAGCGAGCACATGTTAATACACAAAGTAATTACACTTTCACCACACACACACACACACACACACACACACACAAAGCTTTTCATTAAACACACTCTGACTGTTTTGGGCAAGAGAACCATCTTATTAGCCACTGCTGAGAGGAACCAGATTATGTGTGTGTATGTGGCTGAGAGAGAGAGAGAGAGAGTGAGTATGAAATGTTTTGTGTATTAGAACGTTGCCGATAGCTAGAAGCATGTGTCACAGCACTTTGCTACTCTACCGTTATTGCTATTTCTTCAATTCATCCTTATTTCTTTTCGTTTGACAAAGACAAACTGTATCGTCCCGGAGGCATAATAACAAAGCCCTAAAATACCTGTCAAAATACCATAGTTACTTCAGTAATGAAATGGGAAGACTGAAATGGTGTAATTTTCCTTGTGAGTTCTGGTAAGAAAGTTTCCTCAGACATTTCACAGAACAGCAGATGACTTTAACCCTTGCATTGGCTCCGCCTGAACTGCAGCAACCTTCACAACTCCAAAAAGCAGCTCAAAACAAACCTCTTCCGCATTTATCTGACTAACCAATAACTGTCCATCTTGTGTATAAGACCAACACTTATACAGATCAATTAGCTAAAGCACTTCTTTTACACAACAAATTTAAGGAATTGCACTTGATGCATTACGAGAAGTTGATCTACGGTTATATATCACTTTGTCAATTTTTTTTTTTTTTTTAAACATTTATTTAATCTAAATACAGTAATTGCTGTACAACTATCACTATTAACTTTGTCTCTGTATCGCCATCTTTGTTTGGAACTTAAAATTGCAGGCTACTTAACTTTAACTTCTTGATGTGGGTTAAAGTCAGAGCATGACGTGAAAACTGAAATTCCTTTTAGAATCGTACTCAATAGCACAATGATTACTGTTATATTTTTGGATCATTTTTAACCAAACAAAAAGTGATAGATTGTGACCGTTGTTTGTTTTTTACAAACCGAGTGATGTTTTCTGTGCTAATCCACAGAGCACCACAGATGCTGTCGATAAAGAGCTTATACCCTGAACACTTTTTGTAAAACAGTTCAGTGAGAAACACACCAGACCGGGGAGTTTGGTGGAGATCGGAGGTCTCTGCGGTTGCCATGGTGTCACGGGGTCACGGGGGTCACAGCTGCAAGAGGCAGCTTTAGGAGATCGCTAACAATCGGAGGTCCCCTAATCACACAGACGCGCGCACACGCGCTTGTGCAGGACTCTCACAGAGGCAGGTTTAAATGAAACGCAGACTACAGCGCAGAGCTACCAGGAATCCTGTGAACCATTCTCTCTTTCACCCCCTCATTCTCAAAATCTCTCACCTCTAGCCTCTCTGTTGGGCCAGCAAACCACTTCAGCATCCCACCCTCCCGCTTTCTCTTTCTCTCCCTCACACACACAGACACCGCAAGATGTCCTTGGTCCTTTATGGTGGAGGACAGATGGTGTCCTGCCCTAAACCACTCGATTCTTTTCTCTTTCTTCACAGTTTTTTATCCGTTCAGCAAGGGGGAGACCAGACTCTTGGGAAAGTGACCTAAACATGGTCAACTCTTTGGCGAGAGTTTTGTGTTTGTCACACTTTTTTAACAGTCGAATCAAGTTTGGCCAAAGAAATGAACGTATTTATATATGGAAAAACAATCACATACGTTTATTTTAAGCCCCTGACTAACCCACTCCCCCTCACACAAAGCATGAAACCCCCCGCGGCCAAACAAAGGGGCATTATTCCTTTCTGTAGTTGGTCCGTTTTGCACTCACTTACAGCTAAACACACACATACATCTTTACACAGGTTACTGTTTGCTTGTTGTCTGTTGTGAGCCGTGTTTTGCTGGCGCTATATGCACAGATTTGGCTCGGTCTTCAGCTGTTAGTGTGGCCATCAGTGTTGAACTTGATAGATTAAAAGCCATTTTAACCCCTGGTTCAGACAGCTGTATTGATCTGGACTGATATAAATCCCAAGCGTAACTAAACGGGTCGATTTGTCCAGATTTACTCCAGGTATAATCTGAGGTTAGCCCGTCTCTATTGATCCATAACAGCTTTCAAGATTCTGCTGTTCTAGAACCTTTGAAGCGTGCGGATGTTGAGATTCATCAGGAAAATAAATGTTTAAGAATCCTATTAGTGTTTTGATTAGGAGGTTAAAGAAGAGAGAACTACAGTTTTGGAATTGTTTTTCCAAAAAGCTTTGTGATGCTAATGTTCTTGCTTACATAAAAATGACACGATGCCTGAAATATATCAAGCTATAGGATTCCATAAGAAAGAAAAGTCACGGATCAGATGTCTTGAAAAACTCAGTTATTTCTGATAGACATAAAGGAGATTAAATGGAGAGCAAATGTAAACTCTCCCGCCTCTCAGATATTTCTCAGAAGAAATCTCAAAAATCTCTCGATTAGTTTCAGAAGAAATCTCAACAATTGGTCTGCAATTAACATTCAATATTATTAAAGATCTCTTAACATTCCTCAACAAATTTACCCAAATCCAGATTATTTTCCCTTTACAATCTACATTAGTTTTACTACTCCATACTGTTCATGTATATAAACAGTCGTCTGATTAGTTTTTATTTAATGAGAAACATCGGAGACTAGGAGAAATTACATTTTGCAGCACTGCTATGCAATGACAGTGAAATTATTATATTTTATTCTATTCTACTGTATGTTGTGGATATATTTGGCGAACTATGACACTGGGCTGCATGAATACACTATAAACAAGTTAAAAAAATGTGATGACTTCAAAATTAACTGGCTTTATTTAAATACAAAATATTTAAGATTTCGTAATTAAATTAAACTATGTTACTATGTTATATTAAAGGAAAAGTTGCCCCAAAAAAGAAAATTTTGTCATCATTTGCTCACCCCTGTTACAAACCTGTTGTGCTGAACACAAATTAAGATATTTTAATGAAAGTTTATAATACGCTTTAGATCATAGTCTTTTGTCCTACTATGGGAGTCAATGATGAACCAGAAGAGCTTAGTAACAAACTTTCATAAAAATATCTTAATTTGTGTTCAGCACAACAAACAAATGTATACAGGTTTGTAACAACTGGGGGTTAGGCAAATCGACTAAATTTAAATTTCGGGGTTAACTATTCATTTAACAAGAAACAAAATCAACTTATTTTTTGCAATGTCAAAAATTTTTTTAAAGGCACAGTAACATGACTTCTCATATTTACACTTTCACCGCCTGCAACTCGAGAAAGAAGTCATTTTTCTGCAAGCTGAGAAGAAACTCCCATGTTCACTGTTTTAATGGTCTGTTGCAAAGATTGCAAAATGCAATCAGCCATTAAACCAGCAAACTCCTGCAAGAGTCCTGAAGAAACTTGCTTTTTCCATCAAGTCACAAAAGTTCATGGAGCAAGGGAATCAATCAGCACTTTCACGCTACCTTCCACAGATCTTTGACAATTGACTAAATATCTTAATGACTGCGGATTTGCTCATTACAGTTTTATCATAACTGACTAAGCTTCTCAGACAAAGATTTACACACATTATCTCAATAATACCCTTAATTACTGTGTTCATTATATCGTCCCACACAAAGCGCGAGACACAGACACCTCTGGATTACCTACTTAATCTGATGATGCCATGTCGTTTTCCCACGCAATCAAACTAGTGCCAAATGTTCGCCACAGCCGGGCGGAAATACATAATCTGCACAAATGCTGTAAATTAAGGAAACGATGTACCAGACGAGGAGCTAAAATGATGTTTTCCAAAGATCATGAACCTATTCAAATATCACTTTATGAAATACATTCCGCATTTGTTGCAGTGATGGATATACCTTCTGGGCTTTAAAGGTAAACATATTTAAACAACCACCCTGAAAAAAAGGAAGGAACTGTATAAGAGAGAGTTCTCGAATCGACAATAAAATGTAATAAAAACGATTGTTAACGTTTGTTTCAGTTTTATAGACATCTGCACTGCACTTTCTTTTTATAGACTGTATATTTCTTTCACAAGTTAAAATTCAAATTAGTTTTCAAAGTGGCACATTTTATATCAAGTTGAAATAAGAAACTTGATTTTAACGGCTGTTACCTGCTCACAGAAAAGATTAGATTTGTTGTTGCCTTGTTTAAACGCAACATATCAGCAAATCAGTCAAAACACATTTAAAAATGTTTATGCCCTCGGCCTCATTCTGGATGTTTCTTGACAATCTGTCCCACGCAGGTTTTATAGAAACGTTATTCAAATCATAAGATTAGCCAGAGTGTCTTATGTTTACGGATTTGAAAACAGGTGGCGTGTGTAAGCCGCAGTAGCGAGAGGTCTGATCTAATGAGATCTGTGATACTATGTATCGCACCCGTCCTTCTGGTGCATGTGTATGTGTGGGAGCGTGTTTGGGGTGGCGCTGACCCCAGTTTTGCTTTGCACGGTGGGAGCTCCGATACAGCGGGCTGAACTGCCCCTCTTTTATAAGGAGCATAATAGCCGTCCGCTCACAGCTGACCAACACTATCAAAGGGAGAAGAGGCATGAGGGATTACAGATTTAACAAGCCCTTTGTGCAGACTAATTACATGTGAATGAGGGGCTGTAGGAGCTCATCCACCCCTTATATCTACCACAGGTGAACACCAAGCAAACCCCACCAACAACACACTTTCAACACAACAAACAATACACGGATGTGTAACCTGAAATTTTCAGAATAAAACTGATGGGTTGCTTCCACCAGGGTTGGTCGATTTATAACCCAACTGTTTGTTTCGTCCATATTTTGAAAACATGGTAATACTTTACGATAAGGTTGTATTTGTTAACATTAGTAAATACAATAAATGACAAAGTAACTACGATCAATAGTGTTTTCAGCATTATTTATTCTTTGTTTATCTTAGTTTAATGCCAATACAAGTGTTCATGTTGCATTAACTAATGTTCACAGATGCAACTTCTGATTTTAGTAAATGCTTAAATTAACATAAAACAATATTAATATATGTTGTAGAAGTATATGTTCATTGTTGATTTGTGTTAGCTAATGCATTATCGATGCAAACGTTTTTTAAGGTGTTACCAAAAACGTTTGCTAAGCATTTGAAAACAACCCAGCATTTTAGTGTTATTTATAAAATCTCAACATTACACTTCAGCACCTTACACTACACACAACAAATTTGCATGTATATGTGTTCCAACACCTACTCTAATCATGAATGTTTATTTTTTTACAGACATAAAATCTAAAGTGAATTTTTAAAAACTTTCCTGTTAAATTTCTATAATTTAAAGTATATACCTTTCATCAGCAAAACATGTTTATAATAAATAATAATTGTTAAATAACAGATAATAGTAAATAATTGGATAATAGTATACTTTGATTCATATTTCAGCCTATCCAAAAAAAATATTTTATATTGAATTTAAGATAGTGGAACCATAGTTAAAAGAACAAAGGAGGTGGGCATGAATGTGTTTTGAAATGGGGCATATAGTTCCTCATAAACAGTCCCCTCCAATTAAACCATGAGAAATTAAATAACTTCAGCACAGGCTCTGTATAATCACTGCTAATTTATTGCTCAGATTATTCACCATTAATTCTCATTCTCTCAAACACAGACTGGAGTAACTATACCAGGGAGATAAGTGTTTAATAATACTGCCTTAGAAATAAAGGCCTTTTCCTTCCTTTAACGGGTTTAGCATCGTTTATGCGCTATTAAGACGTATAATTGAACAGCCATAGTTTGCATATTACTTTATTAAGCTAATGTGTTTTCTGCTTGGCAGTGCACGACTACGTTAACGCTTCTGAATCTTAAAATTACAACTCAATTAACATGAGCGCTTTTTCTAATTCACCAAAACTCGTGCGCTCCTGGCAATCTATCAATTCATGCACTTTCACTTTTCTTGGTATATCAACTCGGAATTATGCAAATATTTTGTCCTCAGTCAAAGGGTTTTTAATGGTCGCATGCACATATTACACGTTTAATTAATGCATGTATCGCACTGCTTAACGTAAAAATGCAAACATGTTGGTCATTGCAGTATTTGCATTTTAAATATTGACACGCACTGTACCAAGAACTGTGTACTAAACTTTGCTTTGACCTTGAATAAAAGTAGGCTATATACGTGTATGAATTTAAAGTGTAATGAATTGAATCATTGCATATAATGGCATAATATAAAAAGATAGAAATGCTTTCCAATTGATGCCAAGGGTGCGCATAAAGTTAATGTGGATCCATGTTTACAAAACGCCTTGGCTGGGGTGGAGGTAGAGTCTGTCCATTCACCTCTCACTGGCCCTGCGATGCCCTGCATGCGCTTTTCAGGCTTTGAAATGAGGCTTTATGTGTGCGGAGGGAGAGAGAGAAAAGGCTCGAGCAGCTGTGACGTGGGCGGCGTTGTTTCATTCACCTCTCGCCATGGCAACGGACAGGGGCGCGAGAAATATGCCCCCTCCTCGAGCCGAATGAAAGACAGGGGGAGAATCCAAAAATTCCGTTTTAATTCCCATCAGAACAAACAGAGTTTTCAGAAGCACAAATGGTAAAGATATAACGCACATAAATCAGATATTTTTGTTATATTTTATTGTTGGTTATTATTGTCTTCAAATGGCAAAATACTTCATTGAACTCTGCTCCTGTTGTCTTTGCACAAGTGATTTAACAGATTAACAAAACATCCATGAACTCTTTTTTTTTGACAGATAACCTGAGGCTAAGTCTTTATTTAATTATTCACTAATGTATTAAGTATATCAAACTGTAGTTTACAGAAAATATTGAACACAAATTAGTTGTTTCCTGTTTATATAAAAACAAAATAATTCAAATGAACATGAAATGAGGATAAATAAAATAACACGTTTTATAACAAGCCAGAATTACTCTAATAACCCTAAGATTTGAGTTTTATACGAATAAGATAAAAAGGCAAATTAAAGAACGAGTAGGTTAATTAAACCCTAGTTTAAATGAAATGTTAAATTAAAGGCAGTCTGGGATACCTTTGGAGAAAAGTGGCCCACTGCGCTCTGTCACTTCTGATACCTCTGTGCTTGTTTTCGGAGGAACGCAACGGGATGGGGAGTTGTGTGTTGAATCTGCTGTGACCAATGAACGCGCCGCTGTTAGTGGCAACCGCATCTGTCAAGCGTTTCTGGCCAATAAACAGCAGAGCGAGGCGGATCTCAGGTGCGCGCCTCTGCATCCTCGCGGCTCTGGCGCGCTGGGGAGCCGCCTGTGGCACAGAGTAGCTGTCAAACGCGCGCTCGCGAACACTATGGCGACCGCGGCGTCCAACCACTACAGCATCCTCACGTCCAGCGCGTCCGTCGTCGCGCACTCGGAGCCCGGCAGCATGCAGCAGACGCCGCCGGCCTACAGGGACGCGCAGAGTCTTTTGCAGAGCGAGTACACCACCCTGCAGAGCAGCGGGAGCACGCTCAGCCACGCGCACCAGTGGTTAACGGCGGCGCTGTCTCACGGGGGAGAGGGATCGCCGTGGCCCGCCAGCCCGCTGGGCGAGCAGGACATTAAGCCCACGCTGCAGGGCGAAGTGGAGGAGCTGCAGCATTCGCCCAGTCTGACGCCCAGACAAGCGCATCTGGTGCAGCCGAGCCCGCATCACGACGCGAGCGCTTGGCGGGTGTCGACCACCGCTCATTTGTCGAGCATGACCACCTCAAATGGACAGAGCATGATTTACTCTCAGCCCGGCTACGGCGAGCAAGGGATGCACCATCACGCCCTCAGGGATGCGCACGAGGACCACCACAGCCCGCACCTAAGCGAGCACGGCCACCCGCAGAGTCTTCATCAGGGACACCACGAACATTCGGACGAGGACGCGCCGACCTCTGACGACTTGGAACAGTTTGCCAAGCAATTCAAGCAGCGCCGGATCAAACTGGGTTTTACGCAGGCGGACGTGGGGTTGGCTTTGGGCACGCTCTACGGTAACGTGTTCTCCCAGACCACCATCTGCAGGTTCGAGGCGCTTCAGCTGAGCTTTAAGAACATGTGCAAACTCAAGCCTTTGCTGAACAAATGGCTGGAAGAGGCGGACTCCACCTCGGGTAGTCCGACCAGCCTGGATAAAATAGCCGCGCAGGGGAGGAAAAGGAAAAAGCGGACCTCCATCGAGGTGAGTGTCAAGGGGGCCTTGGAGAGCCATTTCCTCAAGTGTCCCAAACCCGGGGCGTCTGAAATCACCTCTCTGGCGGACAGCCTACAGCTGGAGAAAGAGGTGGTACGGGTCTGGTTTTGTAATCGGAGGCAGAAGGAGAAGAGGATGACGCCGCAGAACGGACCGATGCCCGGTAACGAGGATGTTTATGGGGACACCTCGCCTCACCACGGGACTCAGACACCTGTTCCCTGAAAAAAAGGGGAAGCCGCGCACTCAAACGGCGACCTGAACAGAATCGACAGTCTCTTTGTCCTGGGCACAAGTCCGTTCACGGTGGACCGACGGTCATGATTTGTGTCTACGGCAGCTCGTAGGGAGCGCAGCGGGCATTGTTGCCCGAACAATACGCGGGCGCGAGAAACGCGCTCCGGCAAACTTAGGCGATACGCTGCGGGGAAACCTAAAGAACGAATGTTTTTATTAGACGAAGTTTATTTAATTTAAAGTCCGGGGATCTGTGAAAGAATTTTATCACTTCCAACCGAAAGCTGTGAAAAGGCGTCAGGGGCGCAAATTCCCCAACGCCATCTTCCCCTCATAACCACAACGGTTTAATACTGATTGAATTTAATCCAGTGCAATGCCTGCAGCTCATTCTCTTCCAAATATAAATGTCAATTAATTATTTATTATTGTTATTGTTATTATTATTCATACGTACAAGAGTAGCCCATCACAGTTACATTGAAATAGCAAGAGAGATTCTCTTAAAGTTGCTGCATCAAATTTTGCTTGCAACAAAGGCTGCCAAGTGCTGCTGTGCTGCACACAGAAAAACAACCCAATTTCATGCAGATCACGGATTCACACTGCTGGTGCATAACAGAGCGTGCGTCCAATACAAGGCCTGAGGAAACATTAACATCTCCAGTACTGCACTGTTTCCGATTACATTAGACGGATTTGTTTGAGGAAATGGATAAATAGCAGGAAAAGCCTTTATATTTACCAATCCAGTTGGGTTGTCCTTCAAAATTTTGTAATTAAATTTATAACAAAATATTGGCATTATGATTTCTACGCAGCCAAATTGCGTTCGTGATTTGAGACAACGGCTGTAAGGTTTTTTTGTGAATGATTTTAGGCTTTTCAATTAGGCCTGCTCCTGATTTAATGTAGGAGGCACATTTGAAAGAACTAAAACACAATATAATTTAAAATATTTCAGAGAACATACAAAAAGCAAATCGTTTTTATTGTAATTTGACTAGAAACCATGCAAAAAATCAACGAACTAATAACAATAATAATTATAATATCCACAGTGGATAGTTTTTCTGTTCGGCTGCGTCTTTCATATTGGGTCTGTATTATTATTATTATTATTATTGTAACACTGTGTTAACACGCAAAAGCCTCAACATGTTTGAAACTGTTTGATGTTTTGATATATTTAAATTGTTATGCTTTTCTTACAAAACTTTCGTTTTTTGTGTGTCAGCAGTTGTGCGTATTTTCTTTAATGGTACAATATTACACCAGCTGTGTTGCTATTAATTTGATGACCTGCATCGAAAAAAAGGACACTGTGCGTAAATGTTTTTTTTTATTTTAATTTTTCTATGGCTTTGTGAATACTTGTATATTTGTGCACCTAACCTGGTACTGCCAAAGCACAACCTGTCAGTGTGCCCTATATTGAGACCATTAATGTCGTTGGTTTTGACAGAAAAAATTGCACAGTTTTTAAAAGACTTTTGTCATTAAAGGAATACATTTTTCTATGAAGAAGTGCATCTCATGAATCTATGCCCAGTGGTTAATTTTAACGAGGAGGAAGATACTGAAGATAAATGCCGCTCACAGTTTCACAGATTATGTGAACATTAAGGCAAGTGGAATATAGCATTGCCTTGGGATGACGTGCAGTTGTAGATCCTCTGCAGCACATTACAATTTCTTGCAAGGCAAAATTTTGCCATTTTACCCATAATGATGACAGATGAGACGGTTCAGAATTGTGCTCGAAAAAATATATTGTAGTCTTTTGTGAACAATTTGTAGATTTGCATGGTATTGTGCATAAAATAATAGAGCTATTTATAACGTTCTAAATTTAACCAATTTAAAAGTTTACAAAAATAAATAAAAAATAAAAAAATTGAGGCTGCAGTATTACAAAATGGAAGCAACATTAAAATGCGTAATTGTTATTATAATAAAAATGATAAGCCAAATAAGATTAATATCGAAATAGTGCTTTTATAATAAAATATATTTATTAATTTAAAAATAATACAGTTATATAACCATTATTTTAAACGTTTCGATCTTTACAATGAGGTACAGATAGACTGAATTTATCCTCCACTCCGGTTAAAATCCATTCATTAGCTATTTATTTTCTGAACCGTGTTAGTTAAATAACAGAAAGAAAAAAAATCGATTTTGCTTTTATTGGTTGTTTTCTTTGTGCTTTCAATGAATTGTGCATCTCGGGGACTGGATTGAGACGCCATGCAAAATTGCAACTCTCCTCCGAAGCCATAAATGTGTCATGTGGTATGAGCGCCATCTGCTGGTCATGTTGTTACTTTTTAGGTTTAGAAGAGCAGGGTCCTTCATGAACCATAAGGCTTATATTGCAGATTTTATGGACATAACTCATAAATACATTGTCAGAACTATTGATCACACGTTAAACCAAATATCTCCAGATGCTGATGATGGCACCTAGGTCTATAAGAAGATTGTGCTGTTTTTATGCTAATGTGATTTGAATAGTGTTTCATATACAATTCTTACCCTTGGAAGGTTTTAGTGTTGGAGTTGATGGCACATATGGAATCTGGGTTGGATCAGTCACGAAGGATTGAATACTAAATAACATTTTAAAAACAAAGCGAGCTCTCAGCTAAGTTGTGGAATGTATTTCGGTGTCTTAATTTGAAACAAATTAAAGTCACCTGCTGGATGTCCCAACCACATCCATGTGTCAATCACATGACACGAACAACTTTTCTAACAATCACAATGTATTTTATAGTTTCAATAATTTGCAAATTCTCTAACAAACCAATAAAATGTATATTTTAAAATCATAACAATTTCTTATAGGGCATTAGACAGTACATTCTACAGCACATTTGATCATTTATAATAGTTAATCCAAATGTAAAGTCTCAGGATCATGCTATTGATGGTGATGAGACCACAAACAGGAGCAGTTAAATGGTTACAGCTATATTTCATGAATCATTTTAATACATTCGCCACACAAGTTCGGGTCTTGTTTTACAGGGATCATAGGTTCACGTACACAGCTCCTCCCTCCTCAATATTCTGTACAGCACATGATAAATTCATAAAGCCACCAGGTCATGATACACAACATTGATTCTGTCATATACGGCACACATGACAAAATAAATTAGATTGATAACTTTTGATCTTTGCCTCTCCAGCATGAATCCATCTTTTGGTTGCCGTAGTGTCATTACATAACATGAGTCGGGTGCTCTGTATTATTGTCATGGAATGCTTAAACTAGCTAGAAATAAAATACATAGCCATCGTTTGACATTCACAAGCAATTGTTAATGCTTCTCTAGTGATACAACTAAATATGCATCAGCAAAATTCAGAGTGTTATCTGAAATGCATTAAAAGACGGAAAAAATCACGAAAAAAAATATAAAACGCATTAAAAGTCAAGAATAAATAATTGTGGTATTTTCAAAACCATCAAACATCAGCAGTGATATATTTATAAAGGTCAAGTGGTCCAGGTAATGCACAAAAATATAATATAGCACATAAAATAACAGGCAAATAAAATACAAAATATATGTTTGCTTTTGGCATCAGACACAATCTCAAACTCACCAATAAACAAACAAATGAAAGATGTGTTGTCTAAGTTATAATATTTGGTTTGGTTCAGACCGGCCAATTTCTGACTTCTTATTTACTCACTATGTGACATTTGTTCTGCACTTTTTAACAATTAATGGCATGCAGACATTTTAAAGCCAAAGCATTTTTTTCCTAAAAGCACCAGTTTAGAAATCACATTTAAGATCTAAATGTTATTTATATGAAATAGTTTCTTACTAAAGGTGTCCTGATTTCCAACAGTAGATAAGTGCATGTACAACATGAAAATATCAACACTTTTCATTAATCCTTTAATTAGTTTAAATTGTTTTTTTTTTTAATGAAAGGGCGTTGCGTGTAACAGGAAATATGTACATGGCACAGCTGAGTACCGATTATACATCACTACGAAACAGAAAAAGCAGCAGTCTCCTGTCTTGTGTATGATTGGTTGTGTATGAACCCCTCTGAGATCCCTTCCTACAGAAACTCATGTGTGACGATGACACGGTGACTCACTCATGCAGCAAACACACACACACCAGCATCAGCTCAATACCTCCTCTTCTGTATTGTGTTATGCACCTCCTCTATGTGATAGCTACATTTTAATAAGCCATTTTTTTGTAACATTGCTGTATTGCAACAGTATTCTGTTCTATTTTTTACAAAATCATATTATGTGGGGGGGTTTGTAGCATCAATATGTGATGCAGTACACAAGGGGGCGCTCTTTCATAACACAAACACAGATCTCAAGTGTTTGCTGTTCGACAAACACAAGTCATCATTTGACACGCATACAAAAGATGAAGATTGGTGTACTGGAGCTGCATTTACCAGGCGGAAATAATTGACCTTTATATTGACAGCTAAAACTTATAGATAAATGCCTCCTAAAAATGAGACACAGCACCCATCCATCCATCCATCCATTTTCTACCGCTTATCCGAACTACCTCGGGTCACGGGGAGCCTGCGCCTATCTCAGGAGTCATCGGGCATCAAGGCAGGATACACCCTGGATGGAGTGCCAACCCATCGCAGGGCGAGACACAGCACATACAACCTAATGGCTTTTGACATCACTGACTTCAAACAAGGCATGAGGCATCTTTGTGCCAAGTTTGAATAAGATTTACGATGAATATTCATGCTGATTTGTCCTTTCTTTTCTACGGAACAAAGTCTTAAAGTTTTGCAATGATATAAAGATGACAAATGTTCACGTTTAGGTGAAACATTACATAATTATGATACGACAATGAACCAAACATGCTGACTAAAGTCCATTATGTTAAGACTTCCAGACACAGAACTTGAATCATGTCTCCACAGAATTGATGTGAATTCTGTTTGTGAAATTTAACTTTCTTGAGATTGCGGTCAATATTTAGTCAGTATTTACTCATAATCATAATTTTGCCACAAACGTTAATATAAATTTTCCTTTCTCTTTGGAGATTTGACTGAATAAAACCTTACATGCACATTAGAAGTCTTCCAGTCCAGATATGCCAAGATCAAGATTCTTTCATCCTCTACCTGTATTTAAAATAATGACACATTTCAGAAAACATACACAGATGGTTAATGGAGGGGAGTCACGTGTCATGTGATGTCATTCAGCTGATTTTAAACACAGTGATGGTGTCACACTCTTCATATTTTATGCCCTATGATCTGAGTTCCCTCTGGCCTGTATAATAAAATGTATTTCACTCTGTAAAGAAAAATTTTCATAATACCTTCACTGCCTGCTTTATTGCCATGTCTTGGTCAGAGTCTGGAGAAATCACTCTTCATTTGACCACACTTTCACTGGGCTCCATTGGGCCCGTGGGAGATCAAGAGGCGGGGCCTGTGCGGACACATCATAAAAAGGAGTGTGGTTAACCCTTCAGCTGCTCCGTTTCCGATCCTTCTGTGTCCATATCTGAATCGAACAGAGAACGTCCTGTGACGTCGCTGTCTGGAGTCTGTGTGTCGCGGTGTGAGGGAAGGCTTTCCAGTTCCTGGAAGCTGTCGCTGTGTGAATAGAGACCCAAATCCGCTAGCAGGGAAGGAGAGACAGGTTCATCGCTCAGTCCGTCGTAGTAGAGATCATCCACATCCACAAACCATTCTGGCCAGAATTTCCGGCGAATTCTTTCACAGTACATGGCCAGGTTGATGAACTCCCCTATAGAGGAGAGGAAATAGAAATACACACAATTGATGCTTGTAAGTAAATGTGTAATAAGTAAATATGTTTACAGTAAAGTGGACGACCTCACCTTTGATAAGCTGCTCAGGACGGGTTCCTGGAAGTGTCCACATGGCCTGCGCCAGATGGCCAAATACAGAAGCATCCACTGTGGAGAACTGGGGGCCCATTAGATACTTTTTATCGCCTATGGTAGAAAAAGGATTTTAAATCAATTATATTTAAAAATGTGAATGGTGCAAACCACCATCAACTCTCTATTCAGGTCTCTAGATATGACTCAGGACCAACCTTTCAAGATCCAAAGGATTTTTTTGCACATTTGATCATACGCAAAGTAAAAAAACAACTTAAAAATAATAACATAATATAAATGTATAAAATAATACATAAAACACATTCAGAAATAAAATATAATTATAGATTTTTCAAACAAATTATTAAATAAAAATTATTAAAAATAGAAGCAGGTTATCTGACTGTTTAAATCACCAAACTAAGTAAAAAAAGTTTAAACACTAGAGGGCAGCAGAGATCCACTGCAGCATTATTTTGTAACCCTTGTTTACAAAACCTGCTGTGATCGATCCACATAACATGAAAAATTCAATAAAACTGTACATTCTGCTTAATGCCTCTCACCGTAAAATCGCCACAGATTGTTTTACCAATAATCATAAACCACAGCTCAGAGTTTACAACATACCAAGAAGTGTGGCAAGCGTGCGCATGTCTTTCTCCATCAGTGTGTAAACTTCCTCTTTAGAGAAACGTCCGATCCCATGGCCGTACATCTCCCTTTTAACAATCCCACCGGTCACCTGACTCACGATCCACTTCAGCAGGTCACTAAGTGGCCCGTTCGTCGCCAACATCTTCTGCGTCTCCTCCACATTATCAACCCACTGACAGTACGCGATCGTCCTGCATCAAACACAAATTTGGTTCATTGATGAATTGTGTTCATGGGTTTGAATTTACGGAAGCAAATATACGGTTGCAAATGTACGCCTTGCACTATTCCTTTGGATAAGAGCCAAATGTGTAAAAGTGAATGCAGAAGAACTGAAAAAGTTTTCCACTTTGGCACTCACCAGTAAAAGTGTTCCTCCACCATTTTGGTGATGGCATGCGAGATGGCTTTCTCCTCAGGACTCAGGCTGGAGTTGAGGTTCACACCAAGCTTCTCCTCCACAAAGTTGATGATGAACTCTGTTCCGTACACCTGCTCCTGATTATACGCGACCCAAGGCATCTTCCCCTGAGGAGACAACCTCCCATCGAAATAGTTCTGCAGAGAAAAGTTAAAGAATATACCATCTGATCCCTTGTATACATGTATAGTTAATAAAATGTGAAAGATCAGAGACACATGTATCATATCGTATGTATCATCTGAAATCTTTCACTACTTCCGTAGATACCTGGTAAGGCAGGTCTGCCATCCGCAGGTACGTTTCTATCTTGAGACAGAAGGGGGACAGGCTAGGGACTCCAGTTTTTGGCCGGGCAAACTGATGTAGAATGATGGCGTCTTGAGAGTCCAACTCCTGTTCCTTCCTACAGCCCGGCAAATATGAAAGATGATCCAAGATGAATAAAATTCTACATTTTGTTTCAAAATGCACACAAATTTGAAGTAAAAACATTTCTGGTCGTCCTTCAATTAAAACAGAATTAATGGAGTTCCTGGATTTCTCGCTGTCCACTTTCCTGGTGCTGAAACTGTCTGTTGTCTCTTTCTTCTATTTAAAATCTGACTGAACGTTTTTCAACAGACTTTGAGTCCCGTGTAACATGAGATGTTTTGCTGAGAACTAACAATGTTGCCATTTCTGCAAAGGTCACAGACAAACCTAAAGCTCAGGATTAAACTCTGAATCAAATTGGCAGATCACGATTCTCTCAAAAGGGTCGATAAAGGTCATACTGCCAACATACACCAACACAAGCAGATGGTTCCGTAGACCTAAACAAACGGACTTGTGCAACGGTGCCCTTGAAATGCACATCAACAACATTTATGATGTACACCGGGACATAGTGTCCCGCAGCGTATCCTGCTCAAATCTCATTCAGCTGTCAGGTGTTTTATGTATTCCACCATCAATGTAAGTGATGGATATCAAGTGGACTGCATTGTGGTTGTGCTGGTCAATAATGTTCTGTTAGCTCAGATGGAAACTTCCATCCGCTGAGGGGGGTTACACAAGACTTCTCAAACTAACAAAGCCTCTCTCGCATCATCCAAGGGTATCCCATTAAATAATATGTCATTACAGCATAAACAGATAAAAAATAAAGGAATATGCATGTTTAAAGCATTATATATATAAATGTATAGATACATTCAAATCCAATTAAAATGAAGTAATAAATAGTAGTATTTAACATACTATATAGCTTAAGTATACCTAACGTACATACACGCAATAGATAGACAGACAGGTCATAAATACCGTATAACAAGCAGCTCGTGTAGTAAATAGGCAGCGGCGGCGAGCAGCGCGCCCCCGGTGATGTAGAGGCTTTTCCTCCACCAGGTGTCGGACGCTAACGCGGACATGATCCCTCCGTACTCCTGCAGCGGGTACGCGATGATGTAGCCATACAGAGAGAGTGGCCCTTCGGAGCCGCAAAAGTCCAGCGAGAAGCTCTTGTTCCGGGCCAGCTCAAGCACGCACGATCGGGTCCACGCGAACCCGACGCGCCAGTACATCCTCTCTCTCCTCTGTCCGCCCTTCGGCCCGGTTCGGCAGGGGAGGCTTCATCAGTGCCGCAGGGTGGAGGAGGTGGTCGTGGTGATGATGATGATGGCTGAGGGTTTAAAGAGGACTGCGAGCATGTCGCCTCGGACCCGCGGTGAGATCGGCATTAGTCCGAAGCCGCTCACCGCCGCTGTTTACCACACAGCTGAGTGCGTGACGTCATCAAGGGCGTAGGTGCTGATGCTGCGAGAGGGTGGTGCCGGTCCCTAGATGTACTGCTCTTATTGGTCAGCTACACTGCGTAGAGTTTGGCAACAACATTTCATAATAGTTCATAACGCAATGTTATGAAATTATTTTATTAAGAAAACAACGTATGAAATAAAACGTTGGCTCTTTTTACACTTTATAAATTAATCTAAACATATAGAAACCGTTCACACATGCAAAATACAGAATACAAATGTTATCTTTTTATATTGTTTATATATTTTATTTAGCAAAGTGTACATAATTGTAATCTACAGCATTCTTTTGTATTAAACATAGTGATTTGATAAACTACAGTTAGTACTGTAGTAAACTTTTCACAGTTTTTTTATTCATTTTTTACTAAATTTACATAAATATCTCATGTTAACTGTTTTTCTTTGTTGCATTTAAAATAAAAAAGCAAATTTATAGTAGTTTATTGTCTTTTTACCCTTGTCGAAAAGTGCCTTCATACTTAGTTCAACCTTTTGTCACAAACTGTTATAAAGCCCTCACATCATTCGGTTCCCTTTGGTTAGATGTTGTTATCTAACGCATTGACCTTAAGTTATTTCCGAGCTTGAAAGTCTCAAGGTCAGACCATTTTTTTCAACAGCAGCTTTTATTCAATAAGGCTTTCGAGCTCTATCACATACAAACAAAGACAAGACCAAATCCAGTCCTCCCAGCCCCACATCTTCTATTTACAGCTCAATAACACATACATGGCATCACAGACAAGAAGCTGCATTTATAAACTCAAATATGCGGTAACATTCTCAAGCACTGAACACGGTAAAGACACAGCAAAAAGAAACAAATGGCAATTCAGGATCACAGAGGCTATCTGTCCATTGCGTGTTTCTCACTCTGATGATCTCAACATTGATAGGAATTTAAGGATTTATAGACACACCCAAGATGGAGATGCTCCCTTCCTTAATAAATCCATACAATGCTGACCACAACCCGCAAGATATTGGCCTTTCTTATATTCCATTAAATTTAATGAGTGGGCCTACTTCGGGGTCAAAGCAAGTGTGCTAGCTAAATATAGCGTAAAATGCAAAACAACAAATGAAATGTATACATATAGCACATAATTATACAGTTTATTCATAATCAAAACAAATAATTCTAAAGTCAAGGAAAAAATGAGAAAAGCATATTTACACATAGTTTGGGAGGATGTTGTGATCAACTATCATTATGCATTCCAACCCACTACTGCTATCCACACGTATGTAAAATAAAAGCATCTAATCAGGATTCAGTTACACAGTACAAGGGTTCAAAAAGATCGCTGTTATATAGCCCTGTGGCCAGTCCGTTTACAGAAAGCCATGTTGTAGGAGGACTGATCCGTTTCCCTGAGGAATACAAACTGTGATATGGTCAACGAGAGGCACACTTACATTTGCAAACACACATATACACGCGCTCTACTCGTCGCTCTCAGACACAAAAAAATGATCAAGTTTTCATTTTTCCCAAAAAGCATTCACTGAAGGAAAGCTTGATGGGACCTTTCAAGGAAGTCAGGACCATCAACTTGGAGAAAAAGTCGCACCTCTCTCGGAGGCGGGTTTGTTTGCATTTGTCCATTAGTACAAAATGTACAATATTACGGCCTTAAACTTGACAAGATATTCAAATTCAAAGCAGGTTTCCTATAGGCCTTAAACCATCAGTTCCCTCCCGCACCCAGACTGACACGGGCTGCTCTGATTGGGCGAGGGAACGTAGTGGCATCGTTCCATCTGCTCTGATTGGTGGATGAACCAAGGGGAAAGTAAAGAGAAGATGTGTGTGCCAGTTTCCCACGTTCCTGGAAAAAATGTGCTTGACATAAGCAGCTTTCACATGTGTCAGGATGTGCTTGATCACTCTGCCTCCGGTCCTTCGCCAGGGGCCGCTCTATGACTGACTGTATGAGCTGTTCTGACTTCCATTTGAGCTCTGGTCATTCTCACTGCCAAACAAAGTAGAATTTACATATAAAAACATTTCTGTTAAATAAAATTCACTAGTTATTATAATCATGACGCCTAATGCAATAATCAGTGTCAACAAATTAAACCTTATTTTTAAGATGAATCAGTTAATTTTATAACCTTTTCTGGACAAAAAAGAATGAATTTACTTAACATTTCTATGACTAAGATTTAATAAAGGACTGGTAATCAAAGTTTAAGCCCTATAAGGATTATCGCTAGAGTCCGACATACCTGTTTGGTGGGGGTTTTGGTTTGGGCACCTTGTTGAGCACGGTGGCTATTTCCTTTCTATCATCAAAGTTCTTCCACTGGTCATACAGTTTCAGTATTACCCTGATGATCTCCAGGATCTGTGACAAAATGCTCCGTCGTTAAATTTTAAATAAAGATCTACAACAAACAGTATATTGCATGCATCTACATTACATTTATGAACTTCACAAAAGCTTTAATCCAAAGCAATTTATCACTTTAGATTCGAAACCTTTATCTTGTTCTTGCTAGCACAATCCTACATCATGTATCTATTAGTTAAAAACAATAATACAGTAGTATTCCCACCTTCTCCATGTCAACGGACAGCTCGGCAAACCACTGCCTGGCGTCTTTCTGCTGCACCACACATGCCACATGCAGGCACGCTGGAAGCATAAATCATCAACCAGCATGTGACATGACACCACTATACATGACTTTACGTTCCTGCAGTATATAAGTGTTCAGCATGCTGATTTTCAGTAGACATTAAACATCTAGTATTCCACAGCTTAGATCTTGGCCACACGAGCCAGATGTTCTTATTATGTATGTGTAAAGTGGGTGCGAGTTCTTACCCAGTGCGATCATGAAAGGAGGATAAAGCAGACAGAGATCCGTCCTGTACGTGTCATTGACGATCCTCCTGCAAGTACAAAACATTAACACGATACAAATTCATTATGCTCAGATATAGAAGCAGAATGTTTACTTTATTTATAATAAGATTATAAAGCAACACACACTGACTATATTTGAAGAGTTGGTTCCAAAATGAGATAACTCCATTTTGATTTTTATTCAAAAATCTTAAAAATATTTTGCATTTCAATTACTATCAATCAAATTGCAGTTGGTTTGTTTTGATCTAAGCCATAATAACTAAAAAGATACAGTTAACTAACATAATAAAAAACATGACTTTTTTTACAATTTAATATCATTTAATATTTAACATCAGGAACAAAATGTACACACACTCACCACGCTAAAGGCAGCAGCATGTCCTCCTGCCCCATGTCCTGCACATACTGCAATAAAGGTCTGTATGGGTGATACACGATTAGGCAACAGTCCTACAATAATAGAGTATAAAATAGCATCCGTTATTCCACACACACACAAATATAAATACATTATTATTCATTTATTAATTAATACCAACCATAAGCTCCAGTAAGTAAAATTCACACTCCAATATCTAGAGAGAGGCAGAGAGACATGAGTCAGGACCACATGAGCTCACCGTGAAATGACGAGTGTGTCACACTAGCCTGCTAACCAACACGTTGTACTCTGCCAATTATCATCTTCCCACCCAAGCTGATCCATTAATGTTCATCCAGCGCTCTGGACAGCCAAGATGTTTCTTTACATCGCCTGACCGACACCTTACACTAGAAATAAGCCTGCTGATAATCATACTGCACTTATCACCTACA
Source organism: Triplophysa dalaica (assembly GCF_015846415.1). Lineage (NCBI taxonomy): Eukaryota > Metazoa > Chordata > Actinopteri > Cypriniformes > Nemacheilidae > Triplophysa > Triplophysa dalaica. The sequence goes on along the minus strand of NC_079546.1, from coordinate 2,132,525 downwards.
CGCCATATGACCCGAGCCATTTACCAGGGTGACTAGACCTTCCTCTAAAGGTGTCAGGAGTGTGTGGAATGTCACTTCTTTTTGCGTGTCAGAAACCTGGTGACATGCAGTACGTGAACTGACACACACACAAGCTTACTCCATCGGCAAGTGAGCCATTGTTTCCATCACACACATAAGACGGTTACAGGAAGTATAATTAGTGGATCTGTCATATTTCCAAAATCGCAGCGCTGTGATTAATCCAGCTCTTGTGAGCTAGGGAAAAACAAGCCCATCTGTTACGAGTAACACCGCCTTCCATTTGCCAGATCTGTGTGTCATAACTCTTCTTTTGGGCAAGTACTGAGGTTTAACTCACATGGTTCATTCTGAAGGGGAACTCCTTGGGAAAGGCATAGGAGAACCTTGTTTTCACTGTTATAAAAGGAAACGTTACATAACATGAAAAAACAAGCTACACGCTATTCCAGGAATTAAAATGATCGTATTACTCCGATACTGAAAATTGGTTGATTGACAGCTTAATGAATTGCTAGTTTACTGTTAGACTTTAACAGTCACTTACATACAGACGTTGCTGCCGAAATGAGGCGAGTGTTTGAAACAACACCAAATTCCTGTTAAGGACAAAAAATATATGTTATTCACGATAAATAATAAAGATGAAAGAAATCCTGCACATCCGACGGAGCGTTTACCTCTACTTTAGAGGCCAGGAACACACATGTGGGGGCCATCAGCACAGGATCTATGCTCTTTAAAGAGTATCTAAACGAAGAGTCACACGTTTGTTTCAATGGAATATGAAAAACAAGGGTTGTCTTCGATGCAAGGATCTAGGAAAATATCAATCTGTACTGCTGCTGCAGAAGTTAACTTATTAGCCATATAAGCAGAGATAGTACCTGAGGCAATGGGCAACTCACCTGGCATAGAAGCGTTTGAAGTAGACAGTTGCCGTGGCGATGACCTGTTGCCGGAGTTTCAAGTGTTCCCCCAAGGCCTGGATCACTGCCAGAAGAACACCAATTACAGTGCACTTAAAGTGTTTAAACAGGCTCACTGCTATATAATTAAATCAACATTGATTTCATAGAGGCAAATAGAGCTTCCATAAATATTTTAGAATTACTTTAATACCTAAACATCAATGCTTTGTTAGAGCCCTTTCTACTTCTTTTATATGTACCCGTTCTTTCTATCTTGAGTGTATTTTATTTAATATTGCATATCCGATCTTTTGAGAGTACTTCCTCAACATTTTAACACTTTAGATGACATGCTAATGCGGTAAGCTTCATACCATTGGCAAAAAAGATCTGTAGCTTCCAGTACTCCTCCTCGGTGAGGAACTTAAAATCTTTTTGTCTCTCCTTCATCAGATCTTGTTTGTCCAGAACCCACTGCAGACTTTGACAACAAACACACCAGACATAACATTAGAACAAAAAGTATAAAAGCAACATTGCATCATAACAATACATCTACTTAACGTCAGAAAAGAAATACAACCAATATCGTTATCCAACACAGTACCAATATAATGGACTAAATGGCATTTCTAATATAATTTAGGGAAGTGAGATTAGCTATTGTTGACTGTGTAAAACATGTATTCTGTCTATACAGTTTAGTAAATTTCTACTGATGTTTCTTCAGCCAAGAGCCACTAGCCATCCGGCTAAAGCTAATAATACACAATTTTCTTTTTTCAGACGATAAATCGGAAGGAACATACTGTCTACTCTCTATCACAATATTAACTGACGTAACTCATTTATTTATGCTAAAGCTTAGATTTTCATGTTTGATTTCTCTTAAAGCTTCGCTAGAAACGAACAAATCCTCGAGAGAAAGATCAAATGTCCGCAATTTAGGTTGTAAAATAGTGCCCAACTTACTAATGTGAGCTCTGCCAGAAGTTCCCTGCCATCTTGAAGCCGTTGATGTAGACTTGACCCTTAATTCGATGTTTAATTGTGTTTAAATGAAGATAAGCTCCGATCAAATGAGACGAGAGCGCGACACAATAAACACTCCGTGTAACTTCAGCGCGCAGATAAAAGCGGATCGGGCGGAAACCGGAGCCATCGCACCTTAGTTCCGGACACTTTCTTTTGCGCTTAATGGTCATTTATAATAAATAAACAAGTAAACAAACAAATTGATAAAATATCCAATACAATGAATAAAGCGTATGTATGAAAAAAAAATAAGGCCAAACAAAAATGGTCTTTTTCGTTACATAAATCGTTTTATGTATAGATTTATACATGTATAGATTTATGTAAGTTTCACCGCTTATTTTCTATGTATTTAATTCTATATTTTATTTATTCGTTTATTTTACACATGTTCCGTCTTATGCGGCCTCTATCTGAGGATACCATTGTTAAAAAATATATTTTGTAGTTGTAGGCCTATATGTCTATTTATAATCATGTTATACAAATAATATAATTTAAGAATGTTAATACAATATAATGTGAATTTACCGGCCTACTACATATAATATGTATACATTACGTAGGCCTATAATATTATTAGTAGCTTATAAATTATAATAACCTAATTAAGAGCGTGCACCATCATCATTATGAGATCATCATCCCTTTCAATCTTTAAGGTTTAAGACAGTTTTAGTGCAGAGAATTTCATTACTAAGGCACTGGGGTGTACTTTAGGAGAGCACACTGCCTCTATTTTTGCTCTTCGCGGTGTCCCGTCAGATATTTGAGCTCAGGGTTCGACCATGGTTCTACATTCCTTATCCAGGGGGACGGATCACAAGAGCAGGTATAAAAGCTTCATCACGAATTAGTGCGCACAGAAAGTCCCTCTCCTTTCCTCAGCATCATCTCTGAAGAGCCGCCAGCATCACCATGAGTCGCAGTCCAGAAAGGATGTCATCGTACCGCCGTCACTTTGAAGGTGGCATATCCTGCTCCTCCACGCTCCAGGTGCGCGTGTCCAGCCCGTCACCCACCCGCGGGACCGCGCGCCATCGCTCCGCAAGTTACAACCGCAGCGGGACACTGGGGCGCGGGGCGCAGTCTGCAACCCGCAAGTCACGCATGACCAGGTGAGGTTTTTTAGTATATTAGAAGCACACTTTGTGTTTGGATCTTTGCTTGATAAAACTAGATTATGTTGTTGTGTGAATTATGACCATATTTGAATAGGGCCAGGTGCAAGGCATTTAACCTCAACTTGTGTCTAAATACGTTTTTTAATTTGAATAAAAGCATCAACTAAATAACTTTTTATGCTTTGCAAAAAAAAACACAGGAGTATATATATTTGGCCTAGTTTCTCACTTTTCTTTGTAAACATATGTGCTGTTCCCATGTACAGCAGTGTGAGTTTGGGAACGCTATGTCTGGGGCTTGCCGGACGTGGCGTGGACCTGGATGCCGCAGCTGCCGAGAACCAGTTATTTCTGAGCACTCGGACCAGCGAGAAAAAGGAAATGATTGTCCTCAATGATCGTCTAGCTGTCTACATTGAGAAGGTGAGATGTGCACACTGATGCACCTCTGACTTGGATTGACCCTCTCTCCATTTACTTGTAAAGACCGTGGGACTTTTGGTTTGTGGTCATCGCAGGTGCGCTCTCTGGAGCAAAGCAACAAACTTCTCGAAGCCGAGATTGATGCCATCAAGGGCCAATATGTGAAGCCCTCAGGTCTGCGAAAGCTTTATGAGGACCAGCTGAGAGAGCTGAAGAGAATTGCAGACCAAATGAGAGTTCAGAGGGTGAGAGAGAGTGAAGTTGGGTGTAATACATCACATTTTGTGAGTGTTGCCACGGTAACGTATTGGTACCCCATACCCCGTGTAGGAGCTGGCACTTGCAGCACGCGATGCCATGGCTGGTCAGCTGGAAATGCTGAAGGTTAAGTATGAGGAAGCTGTGGAGGCACGGAAGAAGGCGGAGCTTGACATAGAGGCTTTCAGACCGGTGAGAGGGAGGACACTCATCTGAAGCTCAAATGAACATGTGTATAACTTTAATTGGGTTTACAACAAAGGGTGGAATCCAAAACGATGTTGTTTTGCAGGATGTAGATGCTGCAACGTCTTCCCGAATCGCCTTGGAAAGGCGTCTGGAAAACCTGGAGGTGGAGCTCGAGTTCTTGCAGAGAATTCACAAAAAGGTACAGCCCATGTATAGTACAACAAAAGTAAACATCCAGTATACAAAACAACAATAATAAATGTGTTCATTACATATATTTACTTCAATAGAAAAGTAGAACAATTTAGGTACACAGTGGAAATGAAAAAAATACAAAATTGGAAAGTTAGTTAGCAGTGTTTTTTACAAAGTAAATCGATCTTTAATTTGTCCAAAAAAGCAAACTGACTATCCTGACCCTAAATAATATAAATACATATAATGTTCCTTTCCATCAGGAAATTGAGGAGCTGATGGCTCAGATTTATGGAGGCGTAGCTAAAGTGGATGTGGCCTTCTCTTTGCCTGATCTGGCCAACGCCCTCAAACAGATACAGGCACAATATGACAGCATCGCCGCACAAAACCTGCAGGTACCCATCACAAACAATAAAGAAACCTCATCATATACCTGCAATGACTTATTATGAATGGTTTTCACTAGGAAATGGATGCCTGGTATAAAACTAAGTTTCAAGATCTTAACAAAGTAACATCACGGCACGTGGAATCGACGAGAAGCGTCAGGGAGGAAATCACCGGCTACAAGAAAGAGGTGTGGGAAACGTTTTTTTCCTCCATTTCCCATATAACTTCAACGTTCACAAACAGACTTAAAAATGTACGAATGTGATGACAGATGCAAAATAAGCAGAGAGAGTTGGACGCTCTTAAAACAAGGAATGAAGCCCTGATGCTCCAGGTCCTGGAAGCCCAGGAGAGATACAAGAGAGAGGAGGAGGAGCTAAAGGTGAGGACACGCCAACATAGATGTCAATAGAGCATGTACAAATCAATTACACAAACTATAGCTTAAGATATTTAAAAAAAATCTTTGAAAACCCACGATTCAGGTTCGTATAGAGATTCTTAAAGAGGAGCTGAAGTCTTTTAAGGGGAAGATCGCACTCCTGCTGAGAGAATATCAGGAACTGCTCAATGCAAAGATGGCGCTGGAGATCGAAATCACCACCTACAGGAAGTTGATTGAGGGGGAGGACAGCCGATTGTCTACTATGGTTAGTAGTTTGTCACTCATGAGCAGCACCATTTGCTCAGGAATGGCCAGCTCTGCTTCCGGGGGGGCGTTCGGCTCTATGGGGGTGTCAGCGGCTGGTGGCCGGGCGGTCGCTGGAGCGATGAGCTCAGCTGTCTCGGAGAAGGTCGTGTCCTCCTCAAGCAGCTCAGAGAGCAAACAAGTCAACCACGACCATCACGAGTCCGTAGAAGAGTTCACCCAGGAACAGGCCGTGGAGATGACGGAGAGGAAAACAGTCCTCATCAGGTACACACAGGCCATGATATGTTGCATCATGAAATCTTGAGCCAAACCTCATGCAAAAGTGTTGGTTCGTAGGCTAACGCCTAAATTCTCTTTGGTTTCAGAACAGTTAAGACAGATGAAGACATGATTCAAAGGGACATGCATGAACGCACCATCACCATTTCTGGCGCTGCGGATGAGACTGAAATAGACCCTTGAGTCCCGATGACTCATGAATATTAATGTTCAGTCATCATTTTTCCTGGTTGATGTCTTATTTCAGACTAATAATTGGACAGAGCGCTGATGACAAAATCTAACGGGACCGGTCACAATAAACAAACCTGTCCAGTGCTGCTTTGACTAAACTGCTAAACAAATAACCTCCTGTGTATTTTCTGACCCATTAAAAATAAACTGATTGCACATCTGAAGTGTCTTATGTGACTGTTTTTCTTGTTCTGTGCAGGAATATTGCTTCTCAAAAAATTCAGATCCAATTAAGTTATAAATCCTGAATTAGTTCTTTCAAAGGACTTTTTTAGGCCCATACCACTAAGTTTTTTTCTGCCTGTTTTTTTACCGTGTCAAAACTATTTTAACTTTTGTTAAGAAATACTTGTTTTGCATAGCAACACACAATCATCTAATAATATAATGGACAAACTACACAGAAATATGCAAATAGCAGATACTTGCATATCCAGTGTGCAGTTGTGTGCTAAAAATGTTTGTCATGGCATTTAAGTATACATACATATTCAGTATAACTGAAAAAGTTAACAGAAAAGTAAGGGAGTATATATTTCAGAAACATTGCACTTTCAATGCATTTGTTGTTACTGTATTGAAAAATGAGTGTGCATCCTCTGTCTCCCCTGTTGTCCGCTTCTTCAATTCCAACTTCAACACAATCGCAACACGCTGACTCTAAAGTTATTAAAAATACTGTACAGTACAGACCAAGGCTATCAAAATAAGTAAAAAGTCGAGTGGTGCAGATTCTACAAAAGCGAATAAAAAATCTTTGTTTGCAATATTGATATTTTATATACAGTTTGTGGTTGACGTGCAGAAACACGCTTTCATTCATATTGTCCCAAGTCTGACTTATATGTCAAAGATAGTATTGTATTCGTTTGTTAATGCACCCCCTGGCAGTTCAATTCTTAAAACCAATAACAACATTTTATTAAAGATTTTCAAGGTACCTGTCAAAAATAATATTGTGTACATGGAAAACAAACAGATTCTGTTACAAGAATGTAATACCCATTTTGATATCATAGTAGTTTGTTCACGACTAATGTTGATATTTTCAAACCAATTGTGGTATCAAACCAATGTTTTAGCATGTTAAATCAATTTTATTTAAATTTTTAATAAATCTTCATTCCATACACATACAGTCCAGAAAATACAACAAGTCTATGTTAATGTTAATATCTGCTGCATTTTTATTTCATATTGCTATAACAAAGATTATAGCGGGCAAGATTAAAAATGTATATTATAGAATTATAGTCAAATGACATATACAAGTCAAAAACTATTTTAAAACAGGACGTAACCTAAAAACATAATTTTTTAACAGTGTATATCAATTTCCATATAATCATAAAAGTCATTCATACTGTTCATACATACAATTGTAAACCGTAAAAATTCCCATCTTCCAAACATGTTTGTGCCACTGTAATTTACTGTAAATTTACACTTTAACAGCATTACAAAATTGACATGATATCTTATTGGACGGATTCTCCGCGTGTGATTATTGTAATGGCTTGGGTTCATCACCCACTCCTCCAGCAAGGCGATACACGACCAGACTGACCTCATGAGCCAGACTATCTGCACCTTTCTGGAAACAAACACATAACATCATTTCATCATTTCAATCCTACTGTTAAAAATATACATAATGATACAGATGGACAGCTGATGGTTTGTGTGTATCTGTTTGTGTACCTGCGTGTCTGCTTCTGCATACACCCTGACAACATCCTCCGTGCCCGAGGGTCTTACAAAAGCCCGAGCCTGTTTGTATTTCTTCACAAGCGAATCAATAGCCTCTTGCAGACCCTCTGGTGTCACGGCTCGTCTCTCTGCATCTGTTGTGTCTATAACTCGCCTGTCAGACACCTGAAAGCACAGAGAGAAGTTAATGTAAACTCACATCTGCACCTGCGTTGAAGGTTGTTATCCAACACATTTAAGTGCGCACCTTGACTTTAAGCTGGCGGTTGGGCAGGTCGGTGTAAATCGCATCCCAGTCTTGGACAGACATTCCTCTGATGGCCAACACAGCTTCAATCACCAACATATCTGAAATAGCATCTCCAACCGTCTACAGAAATTCAAAATCACAATAAGGCGAATGTTTGTCAAACATGAAAGTCTTACTAAGTGATAGTCAAGTTTAACGGTCTTTACCTGGTTGATCAAGTTGACTGTATTCTCCAAGAGTTTAACCGCTCGTTTTTTCTCATCGTTCGTGTTAGGATCTTTGACAAGCTCCAGAATCTGTTTCTGCGCTGCTTTGCTGAACAGAACCTGAAACGTTCGGACAAGACACTCATTGTCTACTCAATAAATCAAGTCATCTTTATTTATACGACGCCATATACAATAAAGATATGCAAAATGTTGTAAGATCACTATTTAAAATCTACAATAAAACTGTAGTATTAAATGTTTGGTTGAATATAAATATCAAGGGTTTCTTGTTGAAACTTTGTAAACTTACCGTTCCGTGTCCATTGGCCTCAAAATAAACCCCTATATCATACTGCTGCGCTGCGTGATGTAGATGCTTCACACCCGTTTTCGTACAGCATACAGTGACCTGCGGAAAGACGGGATTTTATGGTTGCAGTTCATAATTCTCACATTGGACGTTGTAGAAAAACACCAGAACTTTACCATCATAACATCCTCCAAGTAGCGAGTGGAGCTTCCATTGGCGTAGGCCGTCTGAACAACAGCGATCTGCAAATCGAGCCCTGCCTGCACACACACGAGCACCATTAAAACTAACAACGGATGCGATATACAGGCGATTCTACACATGATCGGTGTCATTTTGCAATTTGCATTGAACCTGTGTGAGAAGCTCTTTGAGATACGTGCTGATGAGGGTGGCGATCTTGTCTCCGTCCAGGAGATGAAAGCGTCCATCGGAATCAGTGTAATAGTAAACAATGCGGTCGGCGTCGCCGTCAAACGAACAACAGCGTTCCCCGGCTCCCATAGTCAAATCTAGAGGGAGTTATTCATGAGGTGATTCAGTACAAAAGGATGTCTCTCAAACCAACGCAAGTGCGAAATACAGTATCATGTAATATGAGAAACAACATTTAAACTTATTTTTTGGCAATTCTAGCTTCAGATGAAAGGTGCAGGTGAGAGGATCTCATGTTTTCACACCTCTGTGATTTTCACAGACCTTCTGGTGGTTTCTGTTGGACTTTGACGTGGTCCGCTCCACACAGGTGGTTGAGTTTTCCACGGCTGCCGTCGTTTGAAAGCACCACCTGCAGCTCGGAGCGAAGAAACGCCTCCATTTCTCTCATCTTCAACGCTCCAATCCCATTGGCTCCGTCCACCACTAGCCTTTTCTGGTCATCGGTGCGGTTTGGTGCCTTTGAGAACAATAAGAAGCCTGTGTTTTGTCAATCAAGGCGGAGCTCATTTAAAGATAGAAGTCTTAAAGGTGCATTAACAAAAAGGAGTTTCATTTTAGAAGAATAGGGAGGAAAAGAGGCGTCCATTGTTCATTGTGCAGAACATGGAAATCTTTTTTCACATTCACTATTATCATTTTTTTGTAGGTTGTTCTTACATTCTGTGTGAGTTGAAGGAAAGCATGCGAGAGTTTCTGGTAGTAACCCTCCATGGTGGCACTACCATAGCAGCCATTTGTGTTGCGACAACAGACCATATAATGCAGCTGGGGAGTGGTGACCAGACCGTAGTCTTAAAGAGACACACACCCACAAAGAGTTCAAATGCACAAAGTTAAAATCTGTCAGAGTTATCAACAGCGCAATTCAATAACCTTTGTACTGCTATGTGTCAGTGCAATGCAAGTTCGCTTAAACTGTGACACATAAACAGCCATGAAAACAATAGACGACTTCATTTAAAAATTAATCCACACCGTGAATTTTGCCTCCCAATGAGGACACGCCATCCACCACAGCCTGAGACAGACTCCCACTGCTTGGCCTAAGAACAGCAAACAGAGAAAAACATTTCTTTGAAATGATATAGTCGCCTTACAAATGATAAAGAATACGTCATCTTAAAACCCTCCTGTCACAGTAAACAAACCTGAATTTGTTGACTGACCTCATTAAAATCTCGATTTACTGGCTGAGCTACTATGGTTTGCAGGTTTGGTCACTTCTCTTTAAATGCAATGCACTTTTTTGATCTGAACAGTAAATAACCTGTCCGGTTTGAAATAGACGTCAGACTACCTGGTGTCTTTGCCGATGTAGACACTGGCTGACTCGTTCATATCAATGGTCTCCTTTTCAATAATGTTTTCCAGTTCTGTGAGAAGAGAGTCCTGCTCGGCGTTAGCTAGCTGTGTGGCATGGTCTTCCCACGACGCTGCCACCATCTCCCCCATGGGGTCAATGAGCTTTACGCCATTATCTCCTGAGGAAAAGAAAAGGATGAGACAACTTTCCCTAAGAGATGAAAATCCCATCATGTGTCTTGTATTGTGATGACAGCGAATTTGGACACAGGTGGATGTGCTTCAGTACCTCTGGGTTATGTGAGGCAGTGACCATCACTCCAATGGTGGATTTTGTTTTTTTGGATCTCAGAGTGGCCAGCAGCCCCATGCGGAACATGATGTGGTCCAGGTGCTTGGCTTGCGTGCGGAATCCCGCCGTGCCGTACTGCAGCGTCAGCCCCTCTGGCTTCGGATGCAGCTTGGACTTCTGGGATACTTCATCAAACTGAGCCATTTCTGGAATAAAAAACAATGCCGCCTTTATGATTCTTAGATCATTTTTTACTTTAATAATTTAATGCTTTGCTTTTTACTTAGCAAACAGAATCACACAACATCACAGACATTAAATGAAACCACAAAAACTGTTTAAGTAAAACAAAAATGGTATTTATATACATTGTAATGCTAAACAATATACATAACAGACCACTTGACCAAATACTGTATTCTGACTGTTAAAAGTCATTTTTCACCCCAGCTCCAACTTTATACAACATGTATTCTTACAGAAATGAAGACTTACATATACGAGTATTAAGTCTCAACAAACACCGTGTCATGATATTCATAAAAAAACGTTAAATAAAGTCACTTATGTTTGTGTATAACAAGATTTCATTCAAGAAATTCATTCATTCACTAAAAATGCACGAATCACACAGTCGCGACCCAAATGTGATGCAAACGGAAACAACATATGCATAATCATCATAATATTTATTATTTGTTTGAACATATTTACAAATTTGATTGAAGTTATTCGTACTCACTTGCTGTCTCTGATGCCGTGCTCGACACTTCCTGGTTCCGTGCTTACGTGGCTGCCGTAACGTGTTTTCGCCCCGCCCACAACACGATTTTAAAGAGGGAGAGGTCCAGTAAATGAACTCTTCTCACGAGCCATCGATCCTGATAAAATTACATTTTATTTACATTCTGTTTTATTAGCTTACTGAATTATAATTATGATACGCAGACACAAATTACTATAACTGTATATATTTATATAAGTTGCAGTGACTCGCCTGTGTGTCTTAGTTTGTGGGTTCATTACAAACACATCCAGGAACACATGTTGCTGTAGATGTTTTAGCTGTCTTTCCATTTCAGTATTTAAGAAGGGATCTGGTGCCCATATTTGCTTTTATATGCACTTTTTTCTATTAGTCACGTGTTCACTGTAATGTCTAAATGCATCAATGCATATTGGATAATAATTCCATTGCCTTTAATGATGTGTGGCAGAAAACACAAAAGAAATTGAAGGCCCCTAACAATGTGCGAGAGATTATAATGCACATGTCTGATGTTTGATTGCTTGAAGATTATAGGCAGAGAGAGAGAGAGATGGCCCCTGACCAATAGCAGTTCATGGTTAAGCTCCTCCAGAGCGACCAGTCCTGAAGCCTGTTCTGAAAGCTCATTCAATAATCCATAGCCACTGATAGAGAGTTTGTTAAACATATTAAACATTTGCTAAAGTGTAAAGTTGTTGTGCGTTGATGTTCAAAGGAAATGAACTGTGCAGCTGCTTCAATAAAGAGAGGGGGTTCTAATGAAGGATTCCTGTGTCCAGCTGAGCACACACACAGCAGGGACCCAGACTGTATCCCACACAAACACACACACGGCACATGTCTCTGAACCTCTAAACAGCTTTTATTTCTGAAGTTGGGAAATACTGCTGGCATTGTTTCTTGAGTCCTGGGCTGGATGGAAGAGTTTCCAGGGTTACTTTGTAACTTATTTTGTTACTTCGGAGCAAGAAAGAAAAACAAGCAACACAGACTCCTCTCAACTATTATCTCTGACCAGTGAGTAGAGAAATGATCGATGGAAATCAAGATACTTACTTAAATTACTTAAAATTACTACATTGCAAATATGACTTCAGAAACAGTACGGGTTTCACTTTAAAAATGTGTGTTGTGCATGACATCGTGGTTGCTTGTATGTTTAGCGTGACGTGTGCCTTTAGTTTGTGCTTAGAAATAAAAATATGATTTTCTATTAACTTTCTGTCAAAATGTTTCTGTTAAGCTTAGAAACAATGCAGTTTGACTAAAGTGCAATAGAAATAAAATGTTAGGATGGCATTTTCTTTTAGTTTTTGTGAGTTTGCATATATATCCAGAGGGTCCAAAGGTCTTTTTTTGTCATCCACTTTTGAGAGAAGAGTTTTATAACAAAAAAGAACATGAATTTAAGACCCGTTTGTATTTGTTATGACCCCATTTCGCTCATTTAAGGAAATGGCATTCTAATGTGCAGATTTAAAGAGATTTTTCATTTTGTTTGTTGACAATTTTTACTTCCAGGTTTAAGTGAAATTTGACTGTGTTTATTTGGACCCCACTGCAAATGCGTGTATGTTTTTTGAAGAGCTTAAATTGACCACTGAAGGATGGAGGTCTCTAGACGAGGGTCCGCTGCTCAGCAGACGACAAAAGAAGAGACCGAGAACAAAAGAAAAGATGAAGCCATTCACCTGAAGAGGAGAATAGGCCTGCTGCCCGCCATCTCTTTTATCATTGGCACTGTGGTGGGCAGTGGCATCTTCATCGCTCCTAAAGGTGTGTTGATGAACTCGGGCAGTGTTGGGGTCTCTCTGATCGTCTGGACTCTGTGTGGTGTTCTCTCTCTGTTTGGTGAGCTGTCTTTAAAAATTCAGCATAAATAACTATTCAGAAATGCATTTCAAAATACGCCACCATATGAACATCTGGTGTTTTTGTCAGGTGCTCTGTGCTATGCTGAACTGGGCACAAGCTTTACAAAATCGGGGGGTCACTACACCTACCTGCTGGAGACCTTGGGACCCCTACCTGCCTTCCTGCGGCTTTGGACTGAATTTATTTTCATCAGGTCTGTGCACACAGTTTTGTGTTTCGTTGTGTTGCTAAGCTTATAAAAGCATCTCGTGCCATGTTTCGTTTTAGACCCGCTGTTGCCTCTTATGTGGCTCTAGCATTCGGACGCTATGTAGTCGAGCCATTTTTCATGCCTTGTGAGGCTCCAACAGTTCTGGTTAAATTGGTCAGCATCTTGGGAGTCAGTGAGTGAATTTTCAGATCAATAACACGTCAATCATTTAATGACTTTGACTGGACTGTCAGAAAGGACTAATCTTAATGTGACCTGTTTGATCTTTCTGTCTAGCGTTCGTGGTGGCAGTGAACTGCTGGAGCGTGTCCTTAGCTACTCGTACGCAGGTCTTGCTGACGTTCATCAAGATGTTCGCTTTGATCCTGATCATTATTCCAGGAATCACGGCTTTGGTTAATGGTGAGAATCAGTTTGAATCACGCTGTTGCATACTCTGTGATATTTACAGATCTTCTGGATTCAGACCTCAGGTCTTATTCTTTTCTGTTTTAAGGGAAAACTAAAAATTTCAAGGATGCGTTTCACTCTGAATCTTTCTCTGTGACCAAAATTCCGCTGGCCTTTTATTCTGGACTCTATGCGTATGGTGGATGGTGGGTACGAACAGTTATGTCTCTATGCGAATACGGCAAAAAAAGTCTAACGGCAACATTTTGGGTTCTGCTCACAGGTTTTATTTAAATTTCATAACCGAAGAGGTCATCAACCCCAACAGGTAGTCATCTCAAACCAAGATCCTTCACAGCATCGCATCATGTACTTTCCATTACGTTTCTTTTTAAAACCACTTTTTTTGTCAGAACCTTCCCACTGGCCATCGTTTTCTCCATGGTTACGGTCACCGTGTGTTATGTGCTGGTGAACGTGGCTTACTACACCGTGATGACAGCAGATGAGCTCCTGATGTCGGATGCTGTGGCAGTGGTAAGTGATGGATTGCATAGAGAATCATAGGATTTAATTTGGAGTTTATATAATGTCACTGTGTAAAGTCATTTCTTCTTGCAGACTTTTGCCACTCGCGCTCTGTTGAGTTTAGCTCCAGTTATTCCTGTGCTGGTCGCGGCTTCGTGCCTCGGGGCTCTAAATGGAGGATTATTTGGTGCAACCAGGTAATGTTCCAGATTTCCAAATCTTTCAAACTCTTGGACCTTGAAAATAGGATGGATATAGACAGAATTCTTAAATGCAATGTAGAATTCGGTCTCCTTTCGTTTTGATGCTGTCATTTCTCTATCTGCAGGATGCTGTTTGTGGGAGCCAGAGAGGGTCACATGCCGGTGATCTTCTCCATGATCCATATTCGCCGACACACACCACTACCCGCTATATTATTTCTGGTACAATCACATTCGGCCCCTCATCCACCCATCCATCCATGTCAGGTTCCTGTGACCTTCATGTCTACTCTGATCTTTCTCCTATTTGCAGTACCCTCTGGTGGTCATCATGATAGCAAGAGGAGAGATCTATGAACTGATCAACTTTGCCTCTTTCTCACGCTGGTTTTTCATTGCCTTGGCAACCCTGGGGATGCTCATCCACCGATACAGATTCCCAGAGCATCCCAGGCCATTTAAGGTCGGTGGGCTAAGTGATATAATAAGTGAAGGTATTTCAACTCCGTTTGTCTGTAAATGAAATCACTTTTTTAGGTTCCTCTGGTTATCGCGGTGACTTTTACCCTGGTGTGTTTCTTCATCGTGGGATTGTCCTTGTATTCTGACCCCTGGAATACGGGGGTAAGCTGTGCCCTCACAATCGCAGTGGTTCCGGTGTATTACCTGACAATCAATAATTCATTTATACCCAACCGCTGGAAAAACTTCTTTGGTGAGTTTTTGATGAGGTTACCTATAGAAAAGAACACATCCATCATATTCATGTGTTGAAAAACTTTCTCTTTTGTAGATTATTACAGCCTGAAGCTGCAAATACTTCTGGAAGTGACACAGCAAGAAGTTCAAACCTACTGAGCGAGTGTTCATCAAACAATGTAAAACACAGACATACATATACATAGACACATCATTCATTATGCCGTTGACCGTTTAGTGGCGCTAACATTAAAATACAATACGATTCAATGGGCATACAATTCAGCAATGAGATGTACAATCTTCTGCTGGATGGGAAAATGAGTCAAAAAATGTCATACGTGCATTAAAAGAGGGATCGTATTTAGAAGGCAAACCATGTTTACTTTGTCAAACGTTAAAAATAATAATATTAAAAAACAGGGACTAAATATGTTAGCACTAGCAAGAAACGATTTTGTAATAACTCACAAAGAAACACCAAAACGTGTTTTACAAAGTATCCTTTTATTCATAAGAAAGAGGTACAGTAGGAAGAGAACCCAAAATGTATGCTTTGGATATGATCATTAGCCTCTAGAGTCTGTTCGAAAAGTCCAATTGCCAAAAAGATAACAATGGTCACATTTTTATATGATTTACACATCACATCACATCACACATTATGAATGAAGTCTTTTGTGCCAAAAGTGAACAGGGATCTTACTGACAAATGTCATTAATGACATTGATATCTGACCCAAAATGTTCATTCATGTTCTAAGACTGCAATTACATCATTGAAAAAATATCACAAAACCATCTAATTCTCATAGCTGCTTTTCATGAATAATTGTGTTTGCTTAGCATATATGAACTGAACTCTACACATGTTAACCTTCTTATGCACATTAAAAGCCTTGGAATAAACCACACTTCTTTACGTTCTTGATGCCAGAAGTATATGAACACAGCAAACAGGACAAACTATCCTGACATGCTCGTAAACACACAGTATGTGATGTAATAAATGTCTCGATACAGTCCAGATTTTCTCGAACAAAGTATAAAAGTGCAACACTGGTGTGACCATCTGTGATCGACTAGAAACCCTTGCTTGAAGGACAACAAGAGGTTTCGCATACAGATCTTTCTTTTTCTATTAAAATCTCTATTAGCAGATTATTTTCTTATCAGGAGTCTTTAAGGGGTGATTGTTACAGTCAGCTCAAGGCGTCCAGAATCATCCAAAACAAAAACACTCAAATTATTGCAGGGTAGTGTAAATAATTATACTATGCATGTCACCTTACATATCTTATAATACTCTCTCTCTGACTCACATATATATTACGACTTGTGCAAATAACATCTAAAGTACATTCACCAACTTCAAATAAAGCAAATAAAGACCTACGAATCTGAAAAGCCACGTAAAAGACAGTGACATTTGTCGGCAAAGAAAAACACTTATAAAATAGGAGAAAATATATATGTACAACAAGAGAGAATGAAAATAAGAGGCAGTGGAGATAGAGCGAGCAGCAGCCCGGATTACGAAAATTGAAAAAACGCTACAGTTACTTAAGATCGGGGATTAACTGGGACCAGCTGATATTGTCCATGCCAAAATCATCATCCTCCAGTCCGGAGAAGCTAATATCCACCAGGATTTTACTCAGACTGTCGTTCAGGGTGTCCAGGACGAGACCCTCGGTAAGTGAGCGGTTGGCGACTCCCACTTGCAGCTCCCTCGAGCAAGCAGGGGTGGAGCGCCTCGGTGAGGGACGGGTGCAGGTGAGCAACTCTCGAGGTGAGTTGAAAAGTGCTAACTCCTTAAAAGGTGTGCTGTTGAAACTGAACGGCAAGTGTTCGTGCCGTTGTGGGGTAAGCTGGGGCCCGCTGGGTGTACGGATGGGGCTGAAGTCCAGCACGCCTCCTTTACCAACAGGGGTGATCCTCCAGGGCTCCAGAGCGGCGGGTGGCTTGCTGGGTGTGGATGAGGAAGGATGGCTGCTCTTGATAGGAGTTTTAAAGGTGTACTCCCTGCAAGGGCTGTCGGATTCGGGTTTACCTTCGTGCTGAGGCTCGGGGTCGGACTCCGCCTCCCGGGTGTCCTGGAAGGCGGAGGCGTCCGAGACCACGCCTGAGTCGAAGAGAGTGCTGTCGGGGTAGAGCAGGACGGGTTCCTCGGTGGCTGGCGAGACCAGGCGCTGTTTGCGACGAGAGCTGCTGTTTTCTCGCTGTCTGGTTACCGGGGGCGGAGTCACAGTCACACACACAGGCTCCTCCTTCAGCTTTTGAGTGGCGGGAGTGCACAGCATCACAGAACTCACGTTGGTTTGAGAGATCTTTCAAAGAACAGACAGGAGTTAGACATCCATTATGCTAACAAACCATTTAAAACCAAATGTTGTCTTATGTATTTCATCTGCATTTTCACCTTAGGAGCAATCCGGACCCTCCTGCCGCCTCCACTGGTTCTTTGAGTGGAGGAGCTTTGAGGATGTGGAGGGGTGGAGAGAGACATGGCGCTGGTGGAGGGTAGGAGGAGCGACGGAGTCAGCGGAAGCTGGATGGGAACCAGATACGAGTCGGTTCGAGGCAACAACGGCTTCATCTTTCTCTCTGAACACGAGGAAACAAAAAATAATTGTGCCAAGATATAAATAACTTACTTGTGAAAGCTAAAATGTCATTACTTAAATGTTTTTAAAACCATTTAACAAAAACAGCAAAAAGGAGCACAGAATACACAGGATCTCCTTTATTACTTTGTAAAGCATCTCGGGGTGAAACCTCAAGAAGCTGCTTGATGAACTGACAAGAAAACAGTTCTGGAGATCTAATGCAAAATATGACTACACTCCAGAAAAATAACATATGTAAGTTTTGCTTTGGGTTTTGATATAAAAGGTACATTTATGTTATTACACAGAATTGATAACTGAGAAGTTATGTTAACTTTAACGTAAACTTTAGAACTTTTTGAAAACCCATTGGATGTCATGTTAAAACTTGACCTCCTCTCAAACACTCACCCGTGCCAACAGACCCCATCACTTTCTTCGGCTCTGATGAAAGCCTCTTCTGTTGCTGAAGAGATAACAAAACGCAGTTTAATTTGGTTTACAAACTGTGTGATATTCAATTTATAACCAAAGCTGACTGTCTGTGCTAGAACTGGACCTTCCAAAGGTTAAAACAACAAAACAAGCAGTGGTCTCGGCTGAACGTGCTTCCTTCCGGTCTGTCTGAACTTCTCAGGCATGGTTGAAACAAAAAAACTTGTCTTGTATTCTCATCCCAGGTTTGTGTCCTACAAGACTTCTGTGAGCGTGCGTTAGAAAATCAAAAGAGGTCTTACTTGTTGGTAAACAACTTGTGTGGTCTTAGGGAAACTGGGGGCCATGGGGTCAACCAAAGGCTGTGGGGTGAGTCAGCAAATAAGACAGATTTGAAGGATTTTTAACAGACAAAGAGATTTCACTTGGGCAAACCCTCAGCTTGTGAATTGAAGAGGCTGTATGTTTAATATATTTAGGGATGTGGTCCAAAGACATAACACAAACCTTGTAAACTTGATCCAGGGTGAGACACCGGTTTGCTTCCGGTGGAATAGTCCAATAAGAGATCTTTCCATCTGCAGTCGTCTCACGCATAAACATGTCATGCAACGAGAGATTGTGACGTATGGAATTCTAAGTATGAAAAACACATTTAGAAACCTTACATTAGAGGTACTGTAAAAATGTTTTAGATTTTTTGTATATGCTACCTTCCAGCCAGGTTTTGCGACATTTCTGAAGTACGGGAAATGGTCTTCGATCCAGTTGTAAATTTCTTTCAAGGTCATCTGTCTGTTCTGCTTACTGTTAATAGCAAACTGAATCATGGCCATATAGGAATATGGGGGTCTCTCGGATATAGGGTCTTTCACTGCTTCTTCACCTCTTGAGGGCTGATGAGAGGGAAAACATTTGATTAAAAACAGATTATGGTACTAGAGAAAAATGTGTGTGCAAAGTATATAAAATAATATGCAAAAGACCTGTGCGGATATACAGTCCTATATCAACCACCCTAAGCCAACCAATGAATTTACATCCTACCTGTTGAGGTTCATGACAGTCGCCTTGATTTTCTTTGCTGCAGTCTTTATCATCCGGATCCGATGCAAGCCCGTCCGTGCTCATTTTTCCCAGCCACTGGATGTTGGTCAGACTATCATCGAGCGGAAAGCACTCGGTCTCCTTTTTTACTAAAAAAACAAACGTTTTTAAAAAGGTGACAAACTTATTCCCGCAAAATATCAAATACACACATTCAAAAACTTTTCTTAAAGACACTGACATGTTTTTAAGGTGGTCTTTGCATCCACGGTGTCATCCACGGACACATCTCCCAAAGGTCCAGTTAGTGTCGTGCCACAATTTCCAGAATAAGTTGTATCCTCTTCTGAACTGGTGCTGCCACTAAGCAGGATAAACTTGTTACGCCCTTGTGGGCCACACTCTTTCCCTTTAGCGGTCAGGGCACTTATGACACTTTGCAGATCGGCCGTCTTTGGTATCACCACCACCTGCGTGTCCGGCATGGTGGGGTGGTCCATGATGCGAATACCATCAGGGAAGCAGCGGGTAGTGGGGGGCGTCGGGGTGACCTTACAGGGTGGCCCGTCTGTCTCATCACAGCCTGCATTGGATTCACTCTTCTGAAATGGCAGTTTCCTCCTCTTCAGGATGATGGGTCTCCTCGGGCTCTCCCTCATTGTTTGCTCTGATCACAGCAAATGGGGCAGTCCGTTGACTATATAACAAACAAAACATAGATTAATAACTATATTATATAGTAATTATCGTTTGACATTATGTAACAATACATTTATATAATGACTCGATTTAACATCAATCCCTTTTTAACGGATCACTCACAAAACAACACTCCGAACAAAAACAGATGAATTACATGTAAAAGCTATATTTAATACATACACAAATAGCAGAGATATTTATTTACCGATCTTAGTCCGATCTAACGATAAGATGATCGGTTGATTAAAAAAAGTGTCCAACGACTTTTCAATGACGTTTATACTTGCAGAAAATAAACACCGTTACAAATTGCTTACGTTCAATTTTTTGATCTGTATCGTTACGATCACGGTTATCGTACAATGCAGGTCTGAAATATCATCAGTTCAAAACCTGCATTCATTTCTGCGAGCTTGCTTTTGTATTGATCGATGATTTGAAACACGTCCCAACACTTTACTCTTAAAATAAACAAAAGTATCAAATCAGTAAATGATTAAAATATAAAAGATCGCACTTTATATGACGTGCGGCCTAGCGATCATCCACCCAGATAACGTTAGCCTACTGTACGCTTACTCCTTGTTTTAAAACATTACGCATCAAATAGCATAAATGAGATCAAACCTTCATATCATGTCGCTCGTGCAGACGATGCCTTGTTTGGGGTTTATAAAGTGTATTTTGTTTGGGGTAAATAAAAGAAAGGTCCCGGGACTTTTGTTTGCATTCAGAGGTTTTGAATTTTGGCGCAGTGGTACAGCGCGCAGTCAGGTGATTAAAAGGAACCAATGGCGGAGGCACGTGGGCGGAGTCATTTAGCAGCGAGTTTTGGCGAAGTACCGCGAGAGCCTCCAGTCCGAGTAAACAAAAACAAATCGTACGCGTTTAATGTCGCATATGTTTAGGTGAAAAATGCAATTAGAGAAGAACGAGGTGTTATTTTGTTTAGATAAATGATTCCCTGTTTGCCGAGATCCTAAGTATTAGCGTAACGAAACACTTCTATGAACTACAAATGCCAGCGCCATGTTCTACCGTTCCAGCAATTCTGTTCCAAAACACGTCTGGGTAACGTAGTTTAAAACATATAGGGATAACTTTAAACACAACCTTTAAAGACCAACGATATATCTTTATCGTTAATATGTATTATTCATTGTTATATTTGAGAGGCAGGCTGACATTTGGTATTTCAGTGTATCGACTTCTATGTATGTCTGAAAACCATGTCCAACAACCATTTAGGGACTTATGGGAGGTTATTTAAGAAGAGACATTATTGTTACTCTTTTAGGCACAGGTATAATGGCCATGCTAGAGAAAAGAGCGTATGAAAAGGTCACTTTAACGGAGTAAATTACAGATTGCGTCGCTGTATTGAGTCAGTCTGTCACTCACTCAGTGGGCGTGGCTCGCTTGACTTTCGTGTGTCGTCACGCACTACTTCCGGGCTGCTAAGTCCGCCCACGTTGGTGTTCGCGTTTGGGGCGCGATTGTTTGACTTTTGTGAAATCGTTCACATCAGCTTTTCAATCAGACGTTATTTTCTGTCAAAGGTGGAAATTCTAGAACTTTGCGGATGAAATCAGAAACAAAGCTAAGCGTGAGTAACGGCTCTGAGCTTTTTGTGTCATGTCTTGAATTGCAAAACGTAGTATATGCGCGTTAAAGTTCATAGTAACAGTCAACAACACGGAGTATGCTTAAATATATGATGACATTATATGTAGTACGAATATTAAACAACCGAAATGGTCAGCATCTTATGGGTGCATATAGACATTGTTTTGTGCTCCTTTCGATCTGATCTTGTTTTTCTCCTATGCAGTTTACTATGTCCTCCAATGCCCCGAGTTTCAAGTAAAAAGAGACTGTTAAACCCAAACAAATCTCAGTTGTTGTTTGAAGAGGCTCAGATTAATGGCCCAAAGCATGACTGTGGACCACAGCTTCGGAGTGCTATTCAGCCCAGAACATTTACATCAGAAAAACAACATAGAGCTAATGCACAGCGTCCTCCTTGGGTAAGCACATGGTTGGTGACCTAAACAATACTTAAAACTGAGAAAAGGTATGTTAATGAGATGTATTATCCATTTGCAGGTGTCGCCACAGTTTAGTTCACAGGATATCAAAGCAGTTAGTCGTGGAAGGGAAAGTACGAGATGTAAATCTTTTCATCACAACAGACGAACGGCTGTCTGCAAATACACTCAACTTTCGTTTGAGACAAACCGGCACAAGAACCTTCAGACAAAACCAACCATTCAACCAATACTCAAAGAAGTAAGGTGTTCAACGGCTAAGAAAGACAGACCGATTTCTTCACGCAATCTTGAAGAACTTGTTGAGACTCCTAAAAGGAGACCGTCTCTTCGGAAAGGGGTGAAAAGAAGTACTGCTCAATCTGTGGTTAGACCAGTTGCTTTCAGGCATACGGAGCTCTCAAGCATCCCACATAACCGTGGAAATGAGAAGAGGACATCTGAAGGTTTTGTTCACATCACAGTGTCGAAAGAAGGCCAAACACCAAACACAAGCTCAGTTCCTGCACCTCCGGAGGTAGAGACACCGGAAATGCCACATCGTTCCAGTGCAACTTCAGCCAGCATTTCACATCTCCCGTTTCCCCCAAACCAGGCAAACACCCCTCCACGAACTCAGAATACAAGTGTCCTGGTGAAGGACACACCTGAGAAAGACTATGGGCTGAGGGTAACATGGAGAAGGAGAAAAGGGTTAATGAAAGTATTGATGGACAGGGGAAAGCTCCTTGTCGCTGATACACAAGTTGCTAATGAATGGATTTAAGACTTTGTTAGTAGATGATGTAATCATTTATGATTTGTATCACAGTCTTTTCGAGTTAAATTATGTGATAAATTGAGAGACGAGTTGATGAGCGTCATGTTTTAATTTGGGTTACTGATCATCATTTTTCCCTATGAACAAAAAATGAAATATGTTTTACAGAAAGGTTGCAGATTTGATTGAATGAAAACACTGCTGTTGTGCCTTTGTATAACACTGAACATAAATGATGTACTTAAATATGAAATACAAGTACATATCTGTGACTAAACTAGGTGACTTTTATCTTGTCAAGCGCCAACCGTGTGATGACTTTTAACTTGGCGGGTGTCTTCCCAAGCGTCCTTTGCGGAACCGATGCTTCGAAACTTGCAGTGTATATTTGTTTACTGAATTAATCATATGTACATGCAGTATTTAAATGAGTTCGCATCATCAGAGATTTATGTTGTATACATTTGTATGGTAAATATTGGGTTTAACATGGAATAATATTTAATAGTAATGAGGAGCAGTTCGTCCGTGTCTTTAACTGGGGGCCGCGGGTCGGGCTCTGTTCGGCTGATCAGTCCACCTGCAAGTCCCGTAGCGGTTCTCGTGGACACTGCCATTGAATATTTAATGGTGAAGAAAGACTTTCAGGCTGCCCTGGACACGTGTGAGAAAGGACTAGAGAGTTTGGCTTCTGCAGAACAGGAAGAGAGTTGGTGGGTCAGGATGACTGCAGACTTCGTCTAGTTAGATCAAATACAGACATGTAGGCTAAATTATGAATAATGCATTGAACATACTTAACCTAACACATGGCATATGTCAGTTTTAGCAAAAATATTAGAAAACTCAGTATACCAACATACCACAAAAAATATGATTTGCTCTTATTATAATATAGTATTTGCAACCTGTACATTTCGTAGTCTTACATGTAAGATTCAATATTTCATATTCATGCTCAAAAGCTGGATTTTTAGGATGTGTTCATTAACAATAAATGTTTGTCCTCCCAGCTTCAAAAATGGAGAACTGAAAGCTGCTTTGACTATAGTGGGGATTCAGGCGTTGGCTGAGCTCAATCAATGGCGTGGAGTTCTGTCATGGGTTTTACAGCAATATGGAGAAACTACGAAAATTCCTGCCAAGATTATCCAGATGTGGTACGAGGGATTTTTTCAGCTGCTACACTTAAACCCATAAATAATGTGCAGTTTATCACCACTTGGCATGGAAATTGACTAATGGTTGGTCTTTTCCAGCATTCTGCTGTTTGTGAAAGTTGGTGAATGGGCAGTGATGAAGGATGCAGTTAATGATTGGCTGCGCTGCTCCAATAACATGAGCCAATCAGGGTTCAGCACAGTGTCTGAACTTTATCTTCTTCACATACTTTTACCGATGGGCCGCAAGACCGAAGCTCTGGAGCTGCTGGAGAGTGACGTGGGACAGGTTGCGTTCACTGAGGAGCAGAGGCAAGCTGCCCGTAGTTTGGTAGACCTTCAAAAAGAGAAAATTGCGTCTTTGTCTGACCCAGATCCTAAATCTGTAGCTGCGACGACGAGTGCTGTTTCACATAAAGGTCTCTTTATTTGCTTTTGAGTCAAATTATTTTGCAAACATAAACGTAATATGAGTCGATTACAATATTCTGGCATATCACAGATGGAATTATTGTGTGTTCATTTGTGTGATTTTGCAGATAGTTCGAGCGAGAGGCTCAATCCGGTCATGAGGTTGTTGCTCAGAGGTCTCACAGTAGCCAGTGTGAGAGTCAGATCCATCTCGCTACGAAGAGTTTTTCTGGCTGTAATGTTGCTGTATCTGCTTCTTATCCGTATGGACCCCGGTAAGATTGCGGAGAACATCAGGATTTTATGCACTCACTTGATGCAGTTTTCACAATATTAAATATCTTATCTCCGCTCTCAGCTCTTCCCTCAGCATTCCCTTGGCTGCTTCATTTGCACCGACTCCTGCAACAAGTGTGGAATACCATGTTTGGACCATATTACAAAGGCAAAACCCAGAATTAATTTCTTTCTGTGTCAAGGACCTCACTGTGAAACAGTGTGTTCAATTTTTTAATAATTACATTAGGTTTGGCCATAGTCATCACTTTCCCATGGTGTATTTCTTTGTTAGAATAATCTAATAACCTATTTAAGATATACAATGTGTAGGAGAGGAGAAATTTTGAAAGGAAATTTAATTTAATATAAAATAAAAATAAATAAAATGTTAATAGAACTGTTGTTTTGTCTATGATTTTTGGGGGGATTTTGCCACCCCTGCTTTTGAACTGTACATTTACATGTAACACTTTCCAACAACTGTAATAAGTTATAAACAAAACATGTTCAGCATATAAATTCACCGGTACACAAAAGATGTGAACATGACTCAAGGTGTATGGTATGGTAGCTATTCTAAATATCTGATCAACAAAGAGGTATGTAGTGAAACATCACATCATATGAAATGTATTTTGAAGGTTTGTAATACCCGAAAATAGCAATGTAATTCCCAATGGTTTTCATTGCAAATACTGAACAATCTAATGACATCCCATGAATAGAACTCAACACATTACAGAAACACAGATCCCGTTAAAACGAATAGGCTGAAAGTCCAATTATACCATTAATCCATTTGAATTTCTGAATTAGTTTCTATTGTTTATCCAGCAGGGTGCGTGCAGTTAAAGATCAGTTTCGTGTTATTGGTGACAGAGACCTGCGTAGAATAGAAAGTGAAAGTAAAAATAACAGTTTCATCGGATGTTTGTAATCTTCACAGATCGCTGCGATGTTACATAGTGACCGGAGCATTGTAACATACGTGACTCCGGCTGTTTCATATATGTACAAATTGATCGGTTTCTATTGCACACACCTAAATGTAAAGGTGTTTCTGCTGAAAAAAGAACACTGAAGATTTTGTCTGTGGATGGGGCAATTCTGGATTAAAATGTATTCGTATTATTATTCACGGTTCAATCACAGAGATTATGGTAGGTCAAATGATTCTTTATATTCTTAAGCCTATACTTATTGTACATATATTGTCTAGATATGATACGATATCTTTCAATTAACATTATGTTGAAAATAAGAAAATGATCTGTTTTATTTCCTGAAGTGAGAGGCCTTAACAACTACGGTCTGACCTGCTGTATTAATGCTTTGCTTCAGTCTTTCTCTGCCACCCCAGAACTGCTGGAATTACTGGAGAAGTACAACTTCTTTATTGCTCTTTCTCTATGAATAACACAACACAGCACTGTTGCAAATAGTAATATGATCAGAATAGGATACTAAATAGTTTAACAAGATGGTCCACCCTTGTTTTTTTAAAAGATATCATCCAGCAGAAAATGAGCGGAATAAAGTGCCAATGAAGTTGAAGAACACCCTGTGTGCTATGAGGAAAGACCAAAAACATCATTCTCCACACAGAGACTTCATTGACTGTCTCCACCATCACTCCATACACCGTATGCATCTGACACGTAATTCTGCTTCTTTGACATGTCAAAGCATTACATAGATGTGGTTATTATGCACTAATTGTAATGCTTCCACTTCTATTTGTTTTTAATTGTCCTGTAGGATTTATTCAACATGATGCAGATGAAATATTCCACAGTATACTTAATCTCACCCAGAAACAGATGATCGATAAAGACTTGGTGGGTTTCATTTGTGTTGAAGCACACATTACGGTACATACATTTCTTTAAACAGTATATCTGCTTTGACAGGCTGAGGAAATCCGTAAAGTCTACGAGATAAAGGTGGAGACGCAAGTGATGTGTAAAGAATGTGGACACATTGAAAAAACGCCCAACTCTCTATACAGCCTCCCTTTGGCTATTCGTGAGGGGGACAACACCCTGGTAAGCTTGTCTTAAATGAAGATTAACATTTATAAAAAAGATGTTCCAGTCAATATGTATCAATGAAGAGCAATTACTATTTGCTTTCTTAAGTCAATGACTTTAAAAACACACATGCATATCGAACACATCCTACATCAAGATAACTCAATTTATATAACTCTTTATGTTGTTCAGGAGAGCTGTGTCCAGTCCTTTACCCAACAGGAACCTCTGAGGAGTGGTAACGAGTGTTACTGTGACTGGTGCATGAAAAAACAGCCCACCACTCATGTGTGTTCTATAATATTTTTTTTTATCCCTGATGTATATATAATTAGTATTCATTTTAAATAGTAATAAGGTAAATTCAAGTAATTTTGAGCACATGCACAAAGAAAGTGTTTAAGACATTTACCTTATTTTAACAGATAATTGTCTGGGTATGTCACTGTATTTTTTTTCTCCATGTAGCAACTGAAACTTGTGTCGCTGCCTTCAGTGCTGTGTATCCACCTCAAGAGATTCAGAAATTATGGAAATACCAGGAAACTCAACGACAGAGTCACCTTCCCTGAAACACTAAATATGAACATTTTTAATGGACAATCAGAAAATGTACTTTTAGTCTATATATACACTCACATATATATATATATATATATATATCTTGTAACAGAACTTTATCAGTCATAGCATCAAAACTGTAAGGCAAGATTTGTTTTATGCGTATACTTTACTTTTTCTCCAGGCTAAAGAGTTTTACAGTCTCTATGGCGTCATAGTGCACTTAGGATCTGCCTTTTCTGGTCATTACACTGCTTTCATCCGGGACACTCCGGATCAGAATTGGTTTTATGCTGATGACAGCTCTGTTCGACAAGTACGACCAATTTTATTTTGAAAACCACAAGAATGATAATTTTATTCAAGATAGAAATACGAAATAAATAGAAATAGAAATAAAACGTTTTTTTATTTTTGTATTCATTTGTCATAGGCCACCTGGAAAGATGTGCAGGAGACCTATGAAGGGTACATTTAACCACACTGAAACTGTGTTTACTTTTTTATCTAGGCACTATAAACACTATAATGAGAAGAATACATTTTTATATGTAAATTACTATATGAAATATATAATATATTCTTAGCTCTTGTAGGTTTTAATTTTGTTCCATTTTTTAGAAGAATGACGGCCTACTTGCTTCTGTACAGAAAGATGAGCGAGAGTGCATCTGGATAACTGAGGGGAACTCTGCAGGCTTCAATTCACATGATAAAACTCTACATGATATGGTTTTCAATAACAGGACCAAAGTTATTAATATTTAATAATATGAGATATGTTTCCTGTATTTAAATCGAGGTTTCATAAAGGAATCTATTGCAATATGGGGGGTAAATGATTAAATATGGCCTATGTATTATATATTTATTCAGGGTGATTGGAGATCACATAAAACGTTGTTTTGAATTACATTAGAGCTTTGCATAATTTGGAGATATATTTTAATAAAAATAATCAATATTTTGAAACATGTTTTTCTTGATCTTAAAAAACACATATTTTATTCGCGTGGAAACAGTGCACAAATTGCCTAATGTGAACTATCAAGTTTGTAAATAAATCAAGCCGATTGACTTTTATTTTGAAAAACCTCCATCCCATGGCATTTCCCCCGGGACGTCTTGAACGAGCGCCTCTGTTATGAACTTGACTTGTAACGTTCGGTGAGCAATGACATTGCTGTAATAAAGAACATCTTTACTAAAGAAAGATTTGGAGATTGTGTTTTATCTTTCAATTTATCAATGTGGATTTGATTAGTACAAACTGAAGAAGTGTAACGTGATGTTTTGTTTGGGGTCTGGATTCACCTCAGGATCAGGAGAAATACTGTAAAATGACGAGTCCACTGAGAGGAGAGGTGATCAGATTGTACAAGAACGTAAGGATGATCTTTTATCAGTTTCATATGCTTTCTTTAATCTTATGATATTCCTATATGTGTTTCAATAATTATCTAGTGAACATTCATGTAAACCTTTATTAGATATCACACTGAGAGCAAGGCAAGTTTATTTATAGTTCATACGCAGATGTAATTCAGGGTCCTCTACATAAAATGATTAACTAAAAAGAGCAAAGAGAAACATAAGAAGAACAATAATATCAAAGAGCATTACAAGTGAACTCACTAAGACTAATATGATTAATATCTATTGCTTGACTCATTTATTTTCTCCTACTCTTCCAAAGCTTCTGTATCTTGGCCGGGAATATCCAAAAGGCTCAACATACTTCAGGGAGCGTCTTAAAGCGGCTTTCATGAAGAACAAAGATGTCACGGATCCTGAGAAAATAAAGCATCTGGTCGACCGTGGAGAGTTTGTGATCAAAGAACTTGAGGCGATGTATTACCTCAGGAAATACAGAACACTGAAGAAACGCTATTATGAGGAGGAGCACTGATCTCTCACGAGATTCCCTCTTGCATGTGCCAGAATGAAATATGTGCTTTTTCGGTGGTTGCCTTGCACATATTTATATGTCTGTACCCTAATATGATGTATAACATATTACAAGTTGACAACGTGATTATTTGTCCTACCACGGATTCAAGAGACGGTTTCTTATGTTCATGTATATATTCTCGGAGTCTGAGCAGATAACTCTACATCACAGAAAACGAAGTTGGTTTTTCCAAACGTTGTTTCCAGCTCACGTGCCAGATCCAGCTTTCCTGAACTGCCTGTAATCTGTGAGTCCAAATAATAGACAGTAATCGGAAAAGTGTGTGTTATGTCTATTTATATACGAATATGTGCATTAAAAGTGTATATTCACCTTTTCTTTGAGTGCATTGTAGGCTTTGTAACAGGTGAGATCCTCTTTTGATAGCGTAAGCCCTGGTTGCAGTTTTAGCTGCCTGCCTCCTTGGACACAAGACATGCCATCAGCTTTACAGAACAAAGGAGGCAGTATGCAGTGCGCATATGATATGAGATGTATCATACCTGTGAATACGCTGACGATAAGACCCACGATGATGACGGCCAAAGTACCCATCGGGCAAAAGTAGAGGTATGACAGAGCGTACCAGTTATCAGCCAGCCACGGCCTGTTGAGAGAATCAATGGTTGCTTGATACTTATGGACTTTTTTGCAGTTGAGTTCATTTAGGTGCGCACCTGTCTAGATTTTCCTCTTTGTGTACAAAATCATCTTTGGTTCTTTCTGTAGGGCCTATAGTCCAGTTAAAGCCCTCTGCCGGTAATGTAAGGTTACAGCCATGTGTTGAGAGATTCAAAGGTCTGTTGTTTTCTGAAAGCGGGTGGTATATCTGTGCGCCGATGCACACCCACAGAGACAGAGCGAGCCCACACAGCAGCCCGGACAGTCCTCCCTGTAACGTCAACTAGACCTTTATACTTTAGTTTCTATTACTAGAAATCTCAGTTTTCTTTTACAGGAACCGTACTGACCTTTGAGTTGGCACAGGGAAACAGGACAGCTAAAGAAAAAAGGCCCAGCAGAGGTCCGCCAATCACTCCGACGATACTGATAGCAGCCTGTTAGGGGACGAACACACGTGTCTGGACTTCACTTTGTGCATGCACATGTGTGTTTTTAACTCACCTGTAGCATCCCTCCCATCAAAGACGCAAGTCCAGCCATTCCAATGCACACAACACCGTAAAACAAACCTGCGACGGAGAAGACGGTCAGATGGGTTCTTTCAAAATGCTATTTAGCCTGAAATGCAAAGATTGACTCACTCATTCCCTTTGAAGCCCACGAGAGCTGTTTATCTGACAGACTGAGGTACGGTCGCATCAGATCGGTGATAGTTACTGCTGCCAGAGCGTTTACACTGGAGGAGACTGTACTGTAGTAAAACACAAAATAATATGACACCAATTGTTTTAAAAGCACTACTGTGATAAATGTGGACCAAAAGGATCTCATACTGTGTTCTGTGCTAGAAGGAAAGTCAAATGGGTTTGGAATGACACGACGGTGTGTTAGTACTGTTTCTTTAATACAGAACAAACCTTAAAGTGCCACTGTACGCTGACGCCACAAACAGTCCGGGCACACCAGGGTATTTATTCAAGATGTCCAACACCAGGAACGGCATTAGCTTATTCCATATTAAGGAGGGATGCAGACAGTGAATGTGGTTTAACTTACATTGTCATGACCTTTTTAAAATCCTAATATCGTTAAAGGGACTAGTTCTCCTAAAAATAAAAGTTCTGTCCTCATTTATTCATCCTCATGTCATTCAAAACTCTTTCTTCTGCAGAGCACAAAAGAAGATGTTTTGAGACATTGCTTAGTATTTCTGCATCCATGCAATGGAACTCAATGAGAAGCAACGTGGCTTACTTAGTAATATTCCTTGAAATATCTTGTGTTTTGCAGAAGAATGTCACAAAGGAATTCTAGTAGAGTAAAAGATTTTTAAGGTGAACTATTTCTTTATTTTAGTCAAATTTCATAACGTTGTACCTGGTCTTGTCCGGACACCCTACCGGCGGTCCATGGATCACAATTTTTATAAACGGAGTATAAACACAAGCCACTGAATACTGCACATAATGTAATAGCCAAAAGCGACACTAAATTCATGTATAAGGACCTGCATACACACAAAACAGAAAAATAAGAATGTTACATATTGCATTCCCTCTATTTGAGTCTTGTGCTTTGTGTCATACTCACATCCGGGCGTGAAACAGTGACTTGCACGATATGTATCTTTGCACCTGAGCTTGGTTGATGCCATAGACACTGGTCCAGAGGAACGTTCCTCCCACCACGATGGTCCAGAATGTGTGTCTTCTCAGTGGGTTGGGATCAAAGCTGGGATCAAAGGTGGACAAAGCATGATTGATGGCAGGTTTAAATAATGCTGTAAGCTTATATGGACAGTCAACTCACTCCCATAGGTTAAGCCGGCCACCCTGGGTGGAGTCACTGATGATCGTGGAGAATCCCCCCTGCAGCAGTACTGATTGGATGATGATGGCCAAGAGACCAGCCAGCATGATGCCCACCTGGAACACATCGGTCCACACTACGGCCTTAAGACCACCCTGTCAGGTTAGAGAAACTTATAACATAGATTCCAACAAGAACAAAATACACATGACATGAAGCTTAGTGTCGAAGTCATGTTAACATCAATTTGACCAAACAACTAAATATGTCTCGCATATATAGATCTAGCAATATTTAAAATGATAGTTCAACCTAAAATGAAAATTTTGTCATCATTTACTCATCCTCTTGTCTTTGCAAACTTGTATCACTTACATTCTTCGGCAGAACACAAAAGGAAGATATTTTAAAGAAATTTGGTAACCAAACAGCACTGGCCCTCATTCACTTCTATTGTATGGACACAAAACCAAGAGGGTGAGTAAATGATGGCAGAATGTTTGCTTAAATTATTGTATAAGATATATTTTTATTTTGTATTATTATTTATTATATATTTATAAATATTATATATTTTATTAGCACTTTATTATCAGTTGTCACTTTTTTTGAGTGTCCAAATGGACCATGAAAACAGTATGTGCCTATTATTGTTTTGTTTATGATTTGTTGCATGTGTTTAAATCTTACTAATGAACAGTAGAGGGTACAGATAACTCCAGTTGATACAACAGCGCCCCAAAGATCTACACCTGTGACTGAGGATCGGAGAGAAAGAATTCACTGTGGATTATCGAGGACACTTGTGAGATCACGCACTTAACACGCACTTAACAAGTCATGAATCTACAGTTACAACATGATAAACTTACACATTGCATAATATTTGTGTGAAGCGTAAAAAGTTCAAATCTACCTTGATTTAAAGCCAAAGCCGGAGCATAAATGACCAAACCTGTGTAAAGTACCTGAGAGAAGAAAGACATTATAATAAATTCACTGTCTTTAGACAACTGTACTTGCACTTAAACTGTATAGCAAAAATGAACTTACTGTCTGTATTATAAACAGGACCGTTCCGATGAGACGAATTACTTTATTGTAACGCATCTCCAGGTACTGCAAATGAATCATAAAATACTTTAAAACTTAAAAAAAACGTATAAACACGTTTTAATATGTTCTGCCTTTAATATGTTAAACCTTTGTATTCAGATTCTGGTCTGTCTGATTTGCAGTATGGAGAATTTAGTATTTTAGATGAGAAAAATAAATACATGTGTTGGCATCTCACCTCATAGGTGCTGGTTATGCCCAGTCTGTAGAAGATAGGGAGAAACATCTCAGAGCTCACAACCACCATCAGAACGTAAGCAAAGCAGATGAGTATGAAGATAGCGCCGTATTGGTACACCTCCACTGGTGTCCCGAGCACTGTGATGGCTGACAAAAAGCTGGCTGTAAGAGACAGGGCCACGGGTAATGCTGACATACTCCGTCCGCCCACCAGAAAGTCTGCGGAGCTCCTCTGACCTCCCCCGGTGAAGGCGAAATACAGCCCGATGCCTGCAGAGATGAACAGCATCAACGTAAGGACCACATAGTCCCACGCACTGAAGGATGTTGAGGAAGGTGTACTTGTCATCCTGGTGTACTTCGGAATAGGACCAGTTGATTTAACCGTTGCAGGTGGGTTGGCAAAATGTTTTGGAGACCCTCAGTTACTCCTTGAAATCCAATGGCTCAGTTCTAGTCATGTGTAAAGGTCACAGATAGAGAGACATCTGTTCTGGAGACCTTCTTTGCAGTGTGGGCAGTCGGAGACGTTCTGGACAGGTAACTCATTTCTCTTTCAGTTCAAGGGCTGTTATTGCTTTCTGAGCCACATACCTGGCACCAGCCCACCCTTGTCACGTTATTTTGGAGTGTAGCCATTTTTACAGCAATAAGATCCATTTTTTGAGCAAAACTGTTCATCAACTGTTGCATGTTTGGTAAAAAAATATAAAATTTATTAAAGAAAATCAACACATTAATATGTTGTTCTTTAACATAGGTTTAACTATTTATTTTCCGTACTGTGGCAGTAAATGGGGGATGAGATACTGACATTCTTCCAAATATCTTTCTTTGTGTTCAGCAAAACAAAGAAAATTAAAAAGTTTTGGAAAAACCTGAGGGTGAGAAAATGATGACAGAATTAAAATTTTTGGTTGAACTGAACCTTTAAGATGAATAAATCCTTTGTAAATTTCATTATTGTTAGATTATAATTTTAACAAATGTAGTTTCCTAATGTGAACAGATGGAACCATATTGTTACCAAGTTGAAATGTTAAACACTATATAACAAACACATTTAATTAAGTAACATCATAAAAGGAAATTATTTTAATTTATTTTGAAGCGTTGACTTTTCTTTTGAAAAAGTCAGCGCGTCCCCCGTGATGCGTCATTCAAGATGGCGGCCTCCTAAATCGGCATGTGTATCAACAACTATCACAGCCATTCACGACAAATTTTGCTAGTTACTACTTACTAGTTTTTGAATTGCAGTGTTTGATAGTCTTACAATTCAACAAAATGAAGCTGAAAACCAAGCCCGCGTCTCATAAGTCCGAGAATACTTTCCGAGTAAGTATATTTTATAAGTGGAATATAAAGCTCGTGCTGGAGACCACTGGTCATGCTGTCGAAATGTGCATTTTTTTTCCTCACACATTTCTCACACATTACTTACGTGTACTTTTAAGGTGCCACATGCTGTTGTGTCACAATTACACAAAAATAGATATTTCTGAATTATATGGTAAAATTATGTTTTTTTTTCTGTATGTAAAGTGTCTAACAAACCTCAATCTTGTTCCAGTATCTCACGTTTTCTGAAAGACTCGCAAATGTAAACATAGATGTCATCCATCGCATTGATCGGACAGCAAGCTATGCAGAGGTATGTTGCTTTCAAATCATTTTCTGCTGCAACTGTCTAAGAAATGACTTGTCATTTTCTAACTACTTGCCCATTTTCTCTCTCAGGAGGTGGAAACCTATTTCTTTGTGGCTCTAATGAAATGGAAAGACCTGAATTTGACAGAACACTTCAGTAAGTGGCTTAGCTTGGTGGTGGATGGCATGTCAGATTTTATATTATCGGCATTGATGTTCATATCACTTGCATGAGCATTAATCCAGGGATGTGCTTTACAGCAACCTTTCAGCGAGAGGTGTCGAGCAAGAGTCAGTCCTTCAACATGCTAGTGTTTCACCAAGATGCCATCGTGGAGAGTCTTAAGACGCATCTTTCTGTGAAGAACGGCATGGCTTATCTGCCTCTATTGGAGTAAGGGCAGGTTTAATTAATACATGCATTTATCAAGAGACATCAATAAAGCTTCTTGGATTCTTTCAGCAATTATGAAAGTAAATTGGGTGCAAGACGATTATGAAGCTTGACGACAATTCTTCTTTCTTTTAGTCTTGTAGTTCAGCTTGCCCGGGACCTCCAGATGGACTTTTACCCCCACTTCTCTGATTTCTTCATCATCATCACATCTTTGTTAGACAAACAGGACACTGAGGTGTTGGAAGGGGCCTTCACCTGTCTGTCGTACCTCTACAAATACCTCTGGAGGATGATGGTAAAGGATATGGACAAGATTTACAGGTGAGAAAACTGTTCAAATGGACAAAATCAAAATGCAAAAATGATGATGTGACCGCGTACATGCTTTATTTGTATTTTTTGTTTGTAAATCAGTCTTTACAGTAAACTTTTGGCTCACAAGAAGGATCATATCCGTAACTTTGCAGCTGAGAGCTTTTCTTTTTTGATGAGAAAAGTGAGTATTCGACATTCCTTCTCATTCGGAAAGTAAAGTTTGAAAGTAAATTAGAAGTCAGTAGGCTAAATGTGACCGTCTCTTCTTCTGCAGGTTGTAGACTATGATGCTCTGTTTACACTCATGTTCAACAACCTGTCTGAGCATCCTCAGAAGGCCAAAGGAGTAGGTCAGCTGATCTTTGAAATGTGTCGCGGAGTCCGCAACATGTTCCACTCGTGTGCCGCTACAGTAAGATCATCTCCCAGAAAGCCAAGACCGCTAACATTTACCCTGTCAGAGGAAATAATCGACACGTTTCTTTTTAGGCTCTTCCGGTGGTGCTGAAGAAACTTGGACCAGCCGACAAGCAGGATGTCAATGTCTCTTTAGACTGCGTTAAAGAAGCTCTGGATCAAATGGTCGAGTCTTCAGCCAATTATGTTGATCGTGAACATCTACTGCCGCTTTGGGATTCCTTACATGTGAGGAAATTTGTTCTTAGCTTCTTCAAAATAACAGCAACTCGAGTTACTTGCATTTAAAATCCAGTTCCTAATGTGATGTGTTTGTTGTCTTTGCTTTTGGCACGCCGACTCGCTGTTTGCAGTGCTCTCTGAAAGAAGTTCTTGAAAAGCTAGAAGCGAGCAATGCCAACCAAGCTAATGAACAAATTGAGAGGCTTTTGTATATCTACCACACCCTGGTGGAACATCGCCAAGGAGCGAAAATCACAAATCCACCGTCGGTCTGTGAGGTGAGTTTGTGTGCTTAGTTTTTTAAAAGATTAGAAGTCATATTATATATTGTATCACATTTGTATATAACGCATATATTTTTTTGTCACATATAGACACTTCTTCAACTAGTTCAGGCCTCCGGACTCTCGTACTCCTCGTGCAGACTGTTATTGCAGGCGGTCACTTCTTTTCTTATGGGGGAGAATCTGTCATTACCCGCTAGCAGTATCCAGGAACTAGTAAAAAAGGTTTGTTTAGTTTTGACCTGCACAAATGTTTGTGTGTCTGTCTGATAAACTGTTCTCACGATGATCTCATTTCCTTTCCTGTCACTCTCAGGTCTTCAACAGCGGAATGGACAGAGACCTCATTTTATCGTTTTCCGAAGAAATGTTTGACATGAAACAGTTTGAGCAGGTATGATTGTGTTGATAAAGCGTCTTTAATATTACTTTCTGTCTGTTTTAATGTAACTCTGATGGATCTACTGTATGTATGTTCCTGTAGTTGTTCTTGCCCAGTTTGCTTGTGTATGTTGAGCGAATCTTCTGCACCGAAGACTCTGTGAACAAGCAGCTGGTTCTGGAATTGTTGGCCAGACTAATTCTGTCCAAAGCTCCGCCCCCCACAGACGGCTCCATGGCTTTTGAGAAGTACCCATTGGTCTTTACTGGGCAGCACCTCAGGTATGAGCTCGGCTTAAGTGCTGAGAGCTTATAAAGAGTTTGTTTGTAAAAACAGATAAGTTTTCAAAAATATTTATA
Source organism: Triplophysa dalaica (assembly GCF_015846415.1). Classification (NCBI taxonomy): domain Eukaryota; kingdom Metazoa; phylum Chordata; class Actinopteri; order Cypriniformes; family Nemacheilidae; genus Triplophysa; species Triplophysa dalaica. The sequence continues at coordinate 2,095,877 of NC_079546.1, read as the reverse complement.
AGTCATGTTTTTTATATTGCCTTCAAGAAATATGAATCAAACTGCAGTGTGTTGTTTTGATGTAGTAATAGTAACTAAAAACAAAATGCACATAACCACCACAATAAAAAACATGATTTTGTTTTTGCAAACGAACTCTATACATAAATATTAATGTAAGTGACAAATGTTAATTCTGTTTTAGGTCAACTGGACCTGAAAGAGACCAGCCCGTGTCTGTTCCCCAGCTGATTATGTCTTTCATAGACGTCCCTGTGGACCAACCGATTTCTGATCTTTCTCTTCCTTGGGCTGCCTTGGTGTTGCTTCCACATGTCAGGTAAAATTGTTTTTTTTACCCAGAATCCTTTGGGTGCCAAGTGCAATGTTCTTGCATATGTATTATTTTACATAAAAATATAATTATATGGTCTATACATGCACATTATTGACTCGGTATAAATTAGAGTATTCATTTTGTTTTTGTGTATTCTGGTTTTAAAGATTGAAATGTTTAGAAAGCAAAAGTTTTAGATTTTATTGTGATGTAAATTGTATATTAACACTTTTAATAACCATTCTGCAGATAATGCTGATTTTCCCAGAAATTTATCAAAGTCTGGCCCAGATTCTGCCTGGCTCGGCAATTGTGTTTTGTCTAATATACTAAATTATTTTAAGTCGGTTATTTTAGCATTTGTTAAAGGCCAAAAGCAGTAGTTGTGTGTATGTGATATGATACCAAGATGTTGTTTTGCAGGCCTTTAGAAGCAGCGAGTGTTATAGCGGCAGTGACCACTCTGCTGAACAGATTACTGGATGAAGTGTGCAGTGAAACCCTGAGCAGAGGTCGGAGAAGTCTGCGTGTAATACAAATGTAAACTTTGTAAGGTGTATTGAGATGCTAACCCCATATTTCTGTCTCTTCAGCTGGTCTGTTTGTAGCCCGACAGGCCCTTAGCACCCTGCTGAGTTTCAAAGAGTCAGCAGTGGTGTTATCATTACTCCCAGTAGAGCTGGTCAGAGGCATCATAGAGTACGTGTCTCAATAAAACGCATTTATCTACGTCAAAACATTCTTCTTAGATTATAAGGTTTATTTGTGTGTTTATGCATATTACAGAAAATTCCCCAAGGATCTTTCTGCGCTGTTGTTGGGAGATCTGTACTACACCAGACTTTCCCTCAACGGTTGCTCCTCGCAGCTTTCCCATGATTCCCTGCTGGATTTATATCATGTTCTGCATTCCAATTTTTCCTCCAACATGTCTAAGGTAAAGAGTAACCCTCTGTAATCGCTTCTCTGTGAGAAGTTGTGCATTTACAAATTCTAATCATTCTCTGTTTTCCGTAGATTCGTCTGCTGACTTTGAGAATCATGTCAAACTTTGAGGCTGATCTCCCAGCGCAGGTAACGTTTTTTGTTAAACGTGTTGTAAACGGGGATCCACAGGTGTGTTAATAAATAAATAAATCTTTTGATTTGTTTTTTTCAGGGAGAGGAACGCTCAACCGTGCAGACGGTGTTTTCCATCTGTCTGCAGGCAGAGCAGGTTCCTGCCACCGTTCAGGACTACAGAGAAAAGCTGCTACATCTTCGTAAACTCCGTCATGATCTTGTTCAGTCCTGTCTGCCTCGCGGACCTTTCTATGAGGTGCGAAGCTAAACCTTTAATAAATGCTGTTAACCGGTGTGTGAATGACTTGAAAAGTGTTGTCATAATAGTTTAATGTTTGTTTTACAGGCTCCTCTCCGTTATCTTATTGCAATGCTGTTCATTAATTTCCAACCTTTGTGGGATCCTGTTATTGATCTGCTGGTGTAAGTGCAACACTGATTCTTTAGTTTATTTCCCTCTTTCTCTTTTTGTCTTGAATTGTGTTTTAATGTTGCTTTATTGGTCCAGGTCACATGCTAAAGCAATGGACAATAAGTCGTTCTGGAAGGTGTACCATGAACATCTAGAGATGGTGGCTGGTTTAGCTGGTGAGTTTGTTTCAAAATAAGACCCCCAGTTTGTTTTGCTCATACGTCCTTTTGTTCATTAAATGAACACATTATCACATGCTACCCGATTCTCAGAGGAAGAGCTGCAATTGGATGATGAAGACGATGACGGAAATAATCAAGCCGTAGAGCGTATAAGAGGCCCGGGAACGGACGTGATTGAAAGCGGTGATGTTGGAGTTCTTTTTCTAGAACAGCTGGATAAGACCTCAGATCCCAGCGAGCGAACAGACTTCACAAACTTCCGCAACCTGCTGTGGCGAACCATGGCCCAGATTCCAGACAGAGTGGAACCACGCAGCCGAGAGCTCAGCCCGTTACTGCTACGCTTCATCAGGTGTGTGGAACGGACCGACGTTGAACATTACACTCAAGCGAACGAAGTTCCCTATGAAAACCTCTTGTTTGTGGTTTGTGTTTACGGCAGTAATGAGTTCTACCCGGCCGACCTGCTAGTGGCTCCCACCCAAAACTTTTTGAAGAGAATCTGCTCTTCATCGGATCAGGAGATGGCTGAGGATGATGATGCTGACATGGAGGATGAAGAAAATGAGGACGATTCTAAACACTCCAAGAGGAAAGTGCCAAGAAGAGCAGCCGCCAAGTAAGAGAAAATCTGATCCTCTAACAACACTCTTTGCCTACTTAGAAAATAGAAAAATAACAAAACATAATGTATGCAATAATTTTAAAATAATTAATATTACAAAATAAAAATATAGATTTTCTATATATATATATATATATATATATATATCTCATATATTATCAAATTTTTTATTTTGTAATATTAAATTATTTTGAAATTATTGTATGTCTATATATATATATATATATACACATACAGAATTTGTGTGTGTCCTTAAATTAAATAATGTATTTTTAATGAAGACTGCATTGTTATTTTTACAGGCAGCTCATTGCTCACCTGAAGGTATTCTCCAAATTCACCAACCCCAGATCTTTGTATCAGGAGCCGAGCATATACAAAATGTACACAGAGGTGAGTTTTTCCAGCTTCGCATCGGCGTGCAGTGTGAACGTCTATGAAACTAATCTCATTTCTTTAAATTGACAGCTACTGTGTCATAAAGACCAACAAATGCAGAAGATAGCACTGGACTGCTTGATGACATACAAGGACCCAAACATTCTTCCATACAAGTAAATGCCAGCATTCATAGTCAGCTCTCTGCTGGCTTTGCTCATAATTTTTTTTCAGAAACGGTAATAACTGCGTTTATCAGGATGAGATGGAGTAAATAGGTCACTGTATGAATGGAAGGCTTTATATCCAGAGCTGATTCTGATGGTATCTACAGTAATGCTCTTGGGTTTCTTCTAACTGGTTCCGGATCGGTTGCCTCGGGAAGTCTTTTAGTCTATTATGATATTCATTTCACATCTCTGAGTTGTTCACTTTTTATATTTGTTACCAGGGAAAATACCTGGAGGAATGTCTTGCAGACCGAATTTCCAGCTTTTTGTGAGGAAATGTTATAAGGGTGTAAAGAACTTCACAAACTTTTCTCAACCTTGTTTTTGTAATGCTTTCAAACTTACATTTCCCAAATTAAAACTAATTTTATAAAAACTATTTGATGGCTTGAAGATACACTATGAGAGCCTTTCTAAACATTGTCACAGCACTGATGTTCCTCATTATTTAAGTTTATATCCATAATGAATAATGAACGTATATTCTCATTATTTACAGAGTGAACCTGGAGAGGCTTCTGGACGACAAGTATTTCAAAGATGAAATCGTCCACTTTAACATCGCAGACGAGGGATCAGTGGTGCAGGCCTCACACCGACCTCAACTCATCCCCATGCTTATGAGGTGCGTTCACACGCACGATACATGTGACAATCTTGCATCCTCTCAAAGAGTAAATGTGATGCTGAGTGGTTATTCTGCAGGATTTTGTACGGGCGGATGCGCACCAGGATTGGTAATAAGCTTCAGGGGAAGTCGGCCGCGACCTCACGCTCGTCCATAGTGCTGCGCTTCCTGGCGGGATGTCAGCCGGAGGAGTTGGGCATGTTTATAGATCTTCTGCTGGAACCTGTTAGTCACCATGGCGAAGGTACCCCCTTTCATCCCTTTTTAAAGCTGCCTTTCAATTACGCTTGTTTAGACAAAGTCGGACAACCTTGTAGCCAATCAGCAATAAGGTGCACAGGACGGACATTAGTGGAGCCAAGCCCTGATGAAAGCGATAGAAATTGGACACCCCGAATTAAAGTGATGATGAGAGCAGGAGCTGATAATGATGCAAACAACGAGGCGGAGCTTACAGACTCCAGATAGAGAACAGATTGAGGAGCAAATGTCACACGAACGTCAAAGAAAAACATGACACCAGAACATATGTGTTAGTATTCAGACATAGTCCTTAAACATAGAAAAACATTCAAGACCAAGCTGATGTCACATGGCCTGACAATACACCCAAAATACAATACACCCAAAATAAATGCCTGAAAATTGTGAGGGTTTCTGTCACCCATTATTTAAAAACACACTTTTACGATCCTTCTCGATGACCAGGTCCATGTCTGGCGGCAGTGGAGCGGGCCGTAGATGAGACGGACCCATCCGCCGCTCTTCCTGTGGGTCGGCTGCACAGCCTGCTCAACATCATCAAAATCATCATCCATAAACTGGGTCACCTCATCCACATCCACCTGTCCAAAGTTCTGCAGATTCTGCTCTGCATCACAGCCTCCATCTCCTTCCTACTGGATCACAGGGAACAGGTGAAAAATGAAACCATTCTTATATACTTTTTTCTTATATATAGTTTTTGGGGTACTGATGTCCCGTGTTGCCGTTCTTTGTGTTGCTGTAGCTGAAGCCCGGTTGTATCAGCCCTCTGAAGAACTTGCGTCGGCTGGGGATTCTGCAGATACAGGACTTCTTTGAAGGATTTGAGTCTTACAGCTTCACTGCAGATGAGCTGGATGCCGTGTTTCAAGCGGTGGTTTGGCCTCAGGTTTGTGTGTGTGTGTGTTTGTTTGAGAGACAGAGAACATTTAACATCACGCTTGAAAAAGTCAAACCCAAAGCATCACAAACTATTTAAGCTTTTTAAGGCAGTTCTCAAACCATCTCATTCAGTTTATTGTGCGTATATTGTTTATCAGGTGTGTCGTCTGCCGATCGAAAGCCCTTATGCACCAACACCCCTCCTGAAGCTCATCAATGTCTGGAGTCGAAATGCAAGGTGACTTTATCAATGAAGAGCCAATTTCCTTTATGGTTTTATTAGGATGGATCATGCTAAATAGCATTCTCCGTATTTTCTTTCAGATTTTTTCCTTTGCTTGCAAAGCAGTTGCCTGGCCACCCCGAGTGCGACGTTCTCTCTAACGTTTTGGCTCTGCTCTCCGTCAAAAACGTGTCTCCCAACACTGTGTCCATGGTGATGGACATGGCCGAGAGTCTGCTGATCACTCCGGACTTCGAACCCACCGAGAACGAGTCCGAGGTGATCGTGAACAACTGCGTGATCCCGGAGGCCGAGCAGATCTCTGACAGCACAGGTACTGAGAGCCGATCTCTCGCGGTCTGTACCGGTGTTTGGTTTGTTTGACTCGATCCGTATCTCTCTCTCCCTTGTGTCTGTAGATTCGTTGACGGTGGGTTGCCGTCTGCTGCTTCCTCACGTTTCAGCGGTTCTTCAGTACCTCAGCGGAGTCGTGAGGAACTCCGAACGGCTCAAGAAGAAAAAGTTCAGAACCCAAGTGAGCAAAGAGCTCAACGTCCTCTCAAAGTACGTACGATTTTGTCGGTGCGTTTTAACGGATTTTCTGTGGGGTTTGTTTATAAGGATTTGTTTGGTTTCAGGATCAGCAGGTTTGTGACTGATAAGCAACAGAGCTCAACGCTGATCAGTTTACTACTGCCTTACCTTCACAAGCCGAACACTGCTCAGGTGTGTAAACTTTGTGTTTTTTTGTGCCCAAAACTCAACCCATAGTCTTTTATAAAATAATACAATAAAATGGATTAAAATGATTAAAATTACACCATTTATTCCCACAATCAGTTCTGAATTTTCTTTTGGCATTTGTGTGGTTTTCAATTGTGCAACTTTTGCATCTTATTCACCAGTTTTGTTTTCTAATTCATTAGGAAATTAGTAATTGTAAAACGTATCGCATTAAATTTTTGTTCCTTTAGGAAACCGTGTTGGATATCCTCGGTACGGTGCAGAACTTACTGCGGCAGTGCTCAGATCCCGGCATGTTCCTCAAACCGCTCTGTAAACTTTGCTCCGTCATCCACGACAAAGTCCCGCGTCAGGCTCTGTGTGAGGCATTCAAGGTCAGTTTCAACACATTCATACTTCAAAACGGTCACGTTCCTCCTTAAAACCTTCCTGATGGACCTCTGCTTTCCACACAGACCCTGTCGGACATGAATGGAGATCTAGCGTACATCAAAGAAATAGTCATTGAGGTAAACATTCATTAAAACGTTCAGAAAAAAATATTTTCTTTCGTCCATTCAGCTTTATATGTGACCGTGTCTCTTCTCATTGCCAGCTCAACGCGTTTGACAGTCGACATCTAGATGAGATTCACTTCGATGTTCGACTGGTGGCTTTCCAGAAGGCCAACAAGTACATTAAAGAGATGAGCACGCTGGATCTCAACTACCTAAACGCTGTCATGCACAACTGCTTTCACTCTATTGAGGTGATACGGACAGAAATCTTAGTTAATTTGTTAAATCACATAACGGGTTTTTGGCCGTCTTGGTACATGACCTGCATTGAATGCCCTTTTTTTCATCACAGATCGGAGACATGTCTTTGGCCGACTGCGCCACCATGTGTCTGTCAGTGGTAATGACACAGCTCGCCTCACTCGGATGCCCAAAAGTGGAATACAGAGAGATTGTGCAGTGCACAATACTAGATGCAGTGCGCAAGGGTTTAAAGAGCAAGACTGAGGTACGAACGCCCAAACAGATCCTCACTCTTTCTTATGTAGAACACTTACAGTTCTTGGCCACCGTTGAGTATCATAGTATGAAAAATGGCAAATTTCTTTGTTCTCTTGAACACAAAAGAAGACATTTTGAGAAATGTCTCGTTGTTTTATGTGCATACAGTGCATTGGTGGCCAATGTTGTTTGGTGTCCAACATTCTTCTAAATATCTTCTTTTGTGTTCATTTAAATTTTGATCTCTTTTTTTTTTCAGAGTGTGAGAAACGATTTCACTACAGTTCTGGCCAGTCTAATCAAGACCTTCCCCGACCGATCAGAGTTTTGCGACCTGGTCCAGCTGACGGATCACAACGATCCGGAGTCCGATTTCTTTGAGCATATGAAACACATCCAGGTAACGCACATCAGGACGCTTGCTTTCGCCATCCCACAGTGTGGAGAAAACCTGTAAACCGTTGTGATGTTATTCACGTACGTTTCAGATGCACAGGAGGGGGCGAGCGCTCCGAAAGTTTGCCAAGCAGCTGACTGAGGGCACGGTTGTGATGTCTTCACGCGCCATGCAGAATTACATCATGCCTTATGCCATGATCGCTCTGTTTGACGAAAAGCTGCTGAAGGTTTGTTCTTTCAGTTTATTTTTTGTCCGTTTTTCTGTAACTCCTGTTTTTATTGTCGGTTTTATTTTGTGTCCCAGTATGAGCCCATGACAACAGCCGCAGTGGAGCTGATTGGTGCCGTGTGCAAACGTCTGTCCTGGTCCCAGTATTTGTACTACGTCAAGCATTTCGTCCATATACTACAGACAGGATTAACGGAACAAAAACTGGCTGTCAGGTACACATTGTGTGCGATTGTTTGCCTTTGTCAACGATTAAATATTTTTCTTTTAAAACCCTGTGGGATGCTTTGTTGTTGTAGCTTGCTGGTGACTGTTCTTGAGGCCTTTCATTTTGACCACCAGACCCTCAGTAAAGAAGTCGAAGCTGCCAAAAACAGAATGACAGGTTAGTTTGTCACCTTGAGACCGTCATCTTGTGCTTGTTCATCCACATGGTGATTAATTGTGTTGTTTTGTATCAGATCCTGTTGTTGAGGAGGAAGAGGCTAAAGACGAGGAGGCAGAAACCATAGAGATGGACGAAAGCGGTGATGAGGATGCCATGGAAACCGATGATGCGGGAGCGGCTGCTTCCAAAACAACGGATGCCATGGATACCGAAACGCAAGTGTCTGTCAAAGCAAAAGAGGCCAAAGAGAGTAAGGCAAAGAAAGCGACCCCTGTTGTCAGCAGCGGACTTCCACAGAGTCATCAAGATCTGGAGGCGCTGATTTTCACCATTTATCAGACGGTCACTCAGAGCATCCTGCCTAGACTTCACAAGTGCCTCATCGCGAGGGTCAGAGCCCCCTCATCCTCTTCAATATCGTCTGGTTTCATTATTAGACATTTTAATGAAATGGGACGGACACATATATTTGTACAACAAAGCCAATCAGTCTCGCTCCGTTTCTGTGAAACAATCTCACAGGAGCTCTGGAATCATTTGTGTTTCAGGTTAAACGTGACGATGAACACAAGACGGTGAAGTCTAAAGAGGTGATGGATGAAGAAGTGGTCCGAGTTCCCATCGCCTTCGCTATGGTTCAGCTCATGAGGTCTCTGCCGCAGGACGTTATGGAGGCCAACTTACCCGGGTGAGTGATCAAAAATTCTGTCAAATACTTCGAGGAACAGTTCACCTTATGATAAAAATACCAAACCTTTCAAATGTAAGTTTTTGGGTGAACAATTCCTTTAATGCTTGTAATGTTTCATTTTTTTGTTATACATTTGTTCAGTGTCCTGCTGAGGGTGTGCGTGCACCTCAAGAGCCGTTTCGAGGAGATCCGTGATGTTGCTCGAAGCACTTTGGTGAAGATCATAGAGACGCTGGGACATCAATATCTTCATTATCTGCTCAGAGAGATGAAGAGTGTGCTAGTGAAGGGCTATCAGGTAACATTCATGTTTTGGCACATAATTGTATACTGTGCAGTATGTATTTTGTACAAAATGTTATTTGCTTTTCAGGTCCATGTGCTGACCTTCACCGTGTACCATTTACTCTCCATCCTGAGTCCGTCCCTGACCGGAGGAGATCTCGATCCGTGCATGGACCTGCTCATCACGGTAAACCCCCAGTGTTTTTTTTCTATAAACTAACAGTCTTGTGATTTTCGCGGGCTAACTCGCTCTTCCCCGAGCAGATCTTTAACAACGAGCTGTTTGGGGACGTTGCCGAGGAAAAGGACATCAAAGGAATCTTTTCCAAATTGATGGAGGCCCGTCACAACAAGAGCTTCGACTCGTACGAGTTAATGGCACGGTTTTGCAGTCAAGAGCGCATCGTTCACCTCGTCATACCCCTCAAGGAGGTAAACAACCGTTTGAGACTCGCCCCCATTGAAAGCTTACAAACCGAGATTAAGAGATTTCTTTTCCACGTTTCAGATACTGGAGAACACAGTCAGTTTAAAGGTGTCCAAGCGAGTGCACGCTGTGTTCAAGAAAATCGTGGCTGGACTTCTGCTGAATAAGAGCATGAGTCCTCAATCCATCCTTCTGCTCAGCCATGGCCTCGTGAGCCAAAGTCTTCCGATCATCACCAGCAAAAACAAGTACGACACGATGCGTGGAAACGTCAGTGGCGTAATCAGCTCGAGATCTGAGATTTTAAAACCTTTCTTTTTCCAGGGAGAAGATCCTTCCCCCTCCAGACCCACGACTGCCTCCGCCGAGCTGCTTGCTGCTGCCGCCCACCCCCAAGAGGGGCGGAGTCAGAGCTGCCATTAATAGCAAAACCAACACACACATCCTTGTGGAAACGGGTCTTAGCGTAAGACAATCTAAACCTTTAAGTGTCATCTTTTACAGTTTATAGTGATACGTTCACTTGGAAGAGAGTATTGAAAGAGGAATCGGACATGAAGATATAAAATACATTTCAGAAATATATTTAGTGTTCAGTTTCTAATATCACTTCTCTGTGACTTCTCGTGATTTTCTCACAGTTGCTTTACTGCAGTCTGAAGACGTCAAAGATAAACTCATCTGTGGCGTCAGTGAAGGAGATGTTGGATCCGTTTGTGTCTCTCCTTCTGGACTGTCTTGGCTCAATGCACGTAAAGGTCTGAAATACCTTCCTGTCTTCCTGCTAAGTGTTCCCTCCTCATCTGCCTCTGTGATTACGTGAATAGGTCAAAACTGTTTGATATTTACCCATGCACCGCAGGTCATTACAGAAGCCCTTCAGGCCTTTATTTGGATTCTGAAGTACCCTCTGCCCGCCGTCGAGGAGAATTTCGATCAGGTGACCAAACAGCTCTTCATTCTGCTGAAGGACTACGCCAAAGCAGGAGCCGCTCGCGGCGAGAACTTCGCACTGGTTCAAAACTGCTTCAAGGTACCTGCCTCACCCCTCGGAGACTCTTTCCACCAGTTCTCAATGTTCCCGACGTCAAGTTTTATTTTATTTTTTGTAGGCTATAACAGTTTTGGTGAAGAGTGTGAAGCAGCGTATATCAGAAACGCAGCTGCAGGTGCTTCTGGGATACGCAGAAGAGGACATTTATGATAACTCTCGACAGGCCACCGCATTTGGTCTCATGCGGGTGAGTAGAACCCAAATTGCCTGCGTTGGTTTGCGTTAATCCCTGTGTGTGTGTTTGGAAAGATGGGACATAATAAAGAGTTTGGTTCCAAAATGAGAATATTTAAAAAATAATGTTTTTTATTGTGTTATCATGTTTTTATTGTGTAAGTTAGCTGTATTTATGTGGAGTTATTATATCTTAAATCACAAAAAACCAGCTGCAGTTTGATTGATATTAATTGGAATGCACAATAATAAAACATGATTTTTGAATTTACCTCATTTTGGAACCAAACTCTTCAAATATTGATCTTGTTGTGGACCGTTTCAAGATTAAATAATTTTGGATGATGATAAATTATTTTTTATTGAGATGTCAAGAAGTAGGATCTCATGTTGAATACTTCATTTCACTTCATCATGCTGTCCGCCACGAGCATCTTTGTCTAAAGTGTGTCTCTGTTTGTGCTGCAGGCAATTCTCTCCAGAAAACTGGTGGTGCCGGAAATGGAGGACGTGATGAAGAAGGTGGCCAAGCTCTCCATCAACGGGGCTAACGAACAGGTCCGCATGCGATGCAGACAGGTATGTGCTTATTTTTCTTAACCGTAACTATAATTACAGAAAAATATGACTTGAACAATATTGTTACATCATACGGGGCTTTTGTTCCTACTGTAGATATACCTGAGGTACCTGATGGACTATCCACTGGGGAAGAAACTGAAGAATCATTTCGACTTTATAGTCGCTCAGCTCAGGTACGTTTCAAGCGAAGTATCTTTCTAATGTCAGTTGTTTACTCGTGTCAGTTAAATGAAAGTGTTTTTGTGCTCTTTGCAGTTATGAATATGATACCGGCAGACAGTCTGCCCTCGAGATGCTGGCTTTCATTTTCCAGACATTCCCTCAGGTATCGTCTCACCTGTATGTGCATCATGTTGATTTGTTAAGGGGTTATCACATGGAAAATGAGAAAACAGCATTTGGAAATGTGCCGATAGTTCTGAATCTGGCCCACAATTGCACGTTGCTGCCTTTTTAGTATTTAACAACATATTCATTTCACATATGAAGAGTTTAGCCAATAACATGTCATTTACATAGAAAAGTTTAAATAAAGTGTTTTTATAGGGGTGGATGAAAGAATATAAAATGGTCTCATGAAAGTGTGGCTTTCTGGAAAACTAAAAGCTCTAAATATTTAACATGTTTTTTTAAGGCAGGTACCTTTTTCTCTGTAACCAATCAAAACAGAATCATTGTTTTTTTATTTTCTGTAACATGAATGTTTTCTATTCATAGAATCTCTTGCTGGAGCACTGTGGTCTGTTCTTTGTGCCGTTGTCGCTGGTAATCCTCAACGACGACTCGGGGTCTTGTAAGAAAATGGCTGCCCTGGCAGTCAAGTCACTGTTGAGAAAGTTGGATTTGCAGCATCAGAATTCCATGTTTACCTTGGTCAACAACTGGCTTACAGGCGAGAAGGTCAGTCGTGTCACTTGCTTTTCTTCGAAATTTTGATGAATTAAATGTTACAACTTTCCGGATTTGTGTTTTGGGATTATTGTAGATGGCTCTACGGCGACTGGGAACTCAGATGTGTGGGCTGTTTGCAGAAGTGGAAGGAGAAAAGTTCAACCGAAGACTTGAAGGCCTGATACCCCTGATAGAGAGAGAGATCCACACCTCTAACTTTGAGGATGTGAGCACTGCTCCTGTGCATCAAAACATTTCAGTTTTGTGAATGTTGTCATATTAAAATTACTTTGCTGTTTTGATCAGATTGAGGAAGAGGAGGATGAGAAGGCTGCAGACCGACTGTTGTTCTGTTACCTTACTCTTATCGTCAAACTAATCAAAGATTGCGGCTTTCTGGAGCTCCCTAAACCTGCAGACCTGCTCGAAAACACCTGGGGTGCGAATACTCACACAAAGGACCATAAAAACATGCATTATGAACATGAGATAATCATATATGGTTTCTGTCCAGGTCATATTGATTCACATCTGCGGTACCCTCACTCGTGGGTTTGGCTGACAGCTTCACAGATCTTTGGTTTGCTGTTTGCTGCTCACAAACCGGAGGATCTGGTGACACTGTGGAGCTCCCAGGAAACCACACAGAAAAACACGCAGCCTGTGGCCTCCGTTTTTCTTTTTAACAACTTGGATCAGAAGGCAAGAACCTCAAAATGTTCACCTGCTGCTAAAACATGAAAAAGATTGTATGAACTTCTCACGTTTTCAACTTTACGCTTTGCTTTAGATGAGAGAGCTGGCGTTATCTTTCTGTTACCAACTGCAGTCAAAGTATCTAGATATTGCTTCTGGGGAGCAGGTAAGAAAACCAGACCAATCCAGGTTGAGGCATGACAACTATTGTCCATTCACCATTCACATTGCAGCATCATTGTTTTGTATTTTTTTCTCCAGGTGGTAAAGAACTTGCTCTACGTGGCAAAGGTGATCTATCTCATCTCACCAGATTCTGATACTGTAAACCAGACTGAGGAACAAGTGGTGAAAGGTATTGAAGAGGAAGAAACGGCAGGTGACGCAGAGGAGAATAAAGATGATGATGAAGAGATAGATAAAGAGCATCAAGAAGTGCAAGAGCTTGAGGAGGAACAGAATGAGAACAGACGTCCGACTCTCCTCTGGGTGATAAAGAAGCTTTCATTGTTGGCCAAAAGAGAAGCAGCTAACACACCTAAAGTGCCTTTGAAGGTTTGTATGTCTATATACTTTTGACTGAGGCAAAGTTTAAGGATTGATTGGAAATATCTTAGACAACCCTGAGCTAGATATTGTCCACAAGTCATGTTTTGTGAGTTTCTCTGCTGGTTTATTTTTTCAGAGAACATGCGTGTTTAAGTTTTTGGGAGCAATAGCTGTGGATCTCGGCAAGGATCGGCTCAGGCCTTATCTGACCACGATTATTGCTCCTCTCTACAGAGAGCTCGACAGCACATATGCAGACCAAGGTAAGATGCCAGAATTTAAACCCTTAACTGACAAAACGAGGTCATTGTGTCACCTAGCCCAGATATTGGAATGTTAGTATTGACTTGATTTTTATTTGCTTTCCTCAGATCCCACACTAAAAAACCTGGCTCAGGAATTAATCGAGTTGTTGAAGAAACTGGTTGGTCTAGAGCTTATCTCTTTGGCTTTTTCTGCCGTGCAGAAAGAGGCAACTCAGAGACGAGCTTCCCGCAAGAAACAAAAGGCCATGCAGGTACGAGCTGTTGAGTTTGCTAAAAACATTGTCCTAATCACATTTTAAATGATTAAATAATACTAAATGCAAACTACTTTTTTTAAACCCTGGCAGGCTGTTGTCAAGCCTGACATTGCAGCTAAAAAGAAGATTAAGAAGCAACTTAAGAAAACTGAGACCAAAAAGAGGAAAATTCAGGCTGTGCGTTCAGGACATACAGCAAAGAAACCTAAAAGCAGCACGTTGAGAGACTTGGCCATAATGAAGTGAGATTCCTTCTGCTTGGTTGGAGGCAGTGAGAGAGACTGTTCGCAGTGGACTCGATCCAGATACCGTAACCCCATGTTGTCTGTATAAATATATGGATTTTTCAAACATATGTAATGGTTTTAAATAAAACAAAGTCTGTACACAATGCAATATATCTGGACTGCATATTTATTTTGCAGCCATAACGCAGAAGCGCTGTCCCCTGTACACGTGCAAATATAAATATGCTGTTACAAATCCAAAGCATTCAAATCAGTCTTAAATATCTACTCGGTTAGTATACCAGCGGCACCCATTATTCAGGAAAAAGGCAATTTTACGAAGCAAACACCTCTGACAAGTACAAATGTAGTGAATATTGAAAAAAAATCTACAAAGCATAAATTGACGAAGCAAAAGGGGAAAAAATATTTTAAAATTTGTCGAGTCCAAGAACGCTCCATTCACACTCTGCCTCAACATCTCTGTCCTGGGAGGGGCGTGGCGTGGCCTTCACACAACAGGAAGAATACCTTCATTGGTCCAAAGGGGCACGCAATAAGAAGTCTCTGATGTTCACAGATCAGGGTATTTACAAGACAGCTCGTCTGCATTTACTGTTTACTCTTCAGTGACTCCACAAGCCTGCAATGCGAGACATTGGGAACATAAGCAATGACCTGTAAGTAACTATTACATGCATTCATAAAGATTTATATCATTTGTATATATTTAAAGATAACTACCATTCCATTGCCTCATCCAGCCCAGTTCCTTTAGTAGCAGATGTCTTGAAAATCTGCCACTTTCTGTCTTTCAGCGCAGGCAAGCCAAGAGAGTTGGCCACCTCAGTAGGGGTCATAGCCTGTTCCATGTCCTGCTTGTTGGCAAATACCACCAGGATGGCTTTCTTCAGCTCCTCCTCCTAAAAGAAAAGAAACGGTCACACACTTGTACTGACAACAACTGAATACTCACAAATATTCTCACAGCTATCTCACCAACCTCTAACATGGCCACAAGTTCAGACTTTGAGATTCCCATTCTGTCACGATCACTGCTGTCTACGACATAAATCACAGCATCTGTGTTGGAGTAGTAGCACCGCCAGTATGGCCTGGGGGGGGAAACGGAACAATCAGTTTGGTCTGTTTCTTAATTCAACTTAAAAGCAGGAGAAAAACAAAGATGCTGATGATTACCTGATACTCGTCTGTCCACCAAGATCCCACACTTGGAACTTTAAGTTCTTGTATGTCACCGTCTCCACATTAAAACCAATGGCTGTGTGATTGAAAACAGCAAGTTAGATCACTTTGCATCACATGTATAAACCGTATGTGTATGCTGCCTTCACTTGCTCTCAGAAATTCGATTATTCCCATTTCAACCCGGAAGTAACGTCTGGATTTAACACATTAATCTTACTTATGATTTATTATCAGCTAACGTAAAACAAGCATCTAATACTTCCGGTTTAAAGTGTGAACTGCCGAATTTCCGAGAGCACGTGAAGGGAGTAGTAGTCCAGTTTAAACTCGACACATACTGGGAATTGTAGTGACAACTTCGCCCACTTGCAGCCTGTAAAGTATGGTGGTTTTTCCTGCTCCGTCTAGACCCAAAATGAGAATTCTCATCTCTCTGGTGCCAAACAGGCCAGAGAAGAGGCTGGAGAAGAAGCCCCCTGAGAAAAGATGTTATAATTTGAAAAAAATGAACAATTGCTGCTCCGTTGATGCTATGAATCGATCAGTGAAACACAGCTGATGGTTATTGAGTAACGTTAGGTAAGTTAATGGGATCGTACGGGTAAGTCATGACAATAACACAAAAGCTGATATTCGTTACAAACCACGACAGATACAAAGCGTTAAATGTTTTATCAACCTTTTACATTCTCTAGGTTCATGAGTTTTGTTTAATAGCGTGCTAACAAACAAACAGCTTAGCATTAGCGTTACTGATGGTGGAGCGGCAACTTTCACATGTAAACATAAGAAAACGGAGCTTTAAGATGATATTTTGCTAGCTACGTTATCGGTTTATAATAGTTGACAAAATGTGCTTTAATTCATGTAAACATACCCATTTTGTGTTAAATCCTTTATTGTATATTTCCTTCTGAAGGCAGATGCGTCCAAACACTTCCGTGCGCGAGCTTCAGAACGACGTGTCACACAGACACGTGACCGGACGTGTGCCTTGCTATTGATTCATCGCCTGCAGATTCGACAACAGTTATACACATTAGACGAATCGGCAGAGGAGGATAATAAATAATTTTGCACATGTAAGTTTACATTTCATAAAAACGTATTTTGTTTAAAGTAATTTTCTACAGTATATGAATTTATTTTTCTTATCATTTTATGCATTCTAATGAATAAAATACGCCACTTATTATTGGATTCATTTCTGTATTTATGTTTTCAACTATTTAATTCTTTGTTTGTGTATAATTTGTATGGCAGTTATATATGGACCTGAAATACACAGATTTGTGACTGTGTAGCCCTCTTGTTGTCATTAAATGCTGCTGCTTTTAGGCTAGGCCTACACAAAATAAGCCAAACAAATGATATCATTTATTTAATTCACTTCAATAAAAGTTTTAATTTTCATGCATTTTTTTTAACAATGATGATCACAGTCTGGAGACCTTTGAGGGGAAATCTTCATACATTAACGTTCTCCCTATATGTGATCCCTAGTCCTTTTAATAATAAAGGAAGGTAGTTTGGAGACAACAGTTTGTCTCTGCAATAGTTAAACAACATGCAGTCATCGTAATTCCTATTTTACTTACAGCATGGGGATGATATAGAAATGTATTTATATGACATAGGCAATAAGCTTCATAGGGGAGTTTTCTGAGGTGTACACAAAGACTAATATGAAGATCAGAAATGCTTTGGTAAAATCGCAACAAAACTGTTTGATAGGATGCTGCGATGGTTATGGCCTGTAAAATAGAATGGAGTTTTTCTCAGTTCAAAAATTCAACTTTAATTCAGCTTGTAGGCTTACAGGTAGTGATCTTAAAACACTTACCAATGTGAAAGGGTGGTTACTTAAGGAATGGGAAAGCTCAGGTTCAATGTAGTTGGAATGAGTTTTTTTTCCATGGCAAGCTTCACCGTTTCAACTTTATATTTGCTTGTGCACTTGGTGATTTAAAAAGCATTCGATGGTTTGAGCTGTTCATAGCTCAGTTTGGTTGCCTGTAAAACACACACAGTTGCTTTTCAAGTCCCACTTGGAATAAGTTTTTTCTCCAAGAAAAGCTAAAACTTCTTTTCTTTAGGATCTAAAGATCACAAAAAAGTCTTCAATTCCCAGTTGAGATGAGCCCATATCAACCTTATGTCAACTTGTGATCTTGGTGATTACTACCAAGTGGGACCAAGTGGCTCAGTGGTACAAGTGCTGTCACTTGATTAGGAAGTCAAGGGTTCTAACCCAACTTGCCTGAGTGTGTGTACTCTAATACTAATTTCATCGCATAAGGAACATGATAAAGAAGATATACATGCCAAGAGACACGTTACAAACGTGTAGGACCCGGTGGCTCAGAGGATATGAGCACTGACCCTGGAACAAAAGGTCCAGGGTTCAAAGCCAGGTGGCTTACCTGCACATGAACTTCAGAAGGGGTGGTTGAGAATGGAGGTAAGAGAGTGTGGAGAATGGAGGTAGGGGCGGAGAATGGGGAGTAGGTAGGCGGGGAACAGGTAGGTGGGAAGTAGGGAAGTAGGGAAGTAGGGGAGTGTTCAGAAAGAGAGCAGGTAGGCGGGGAGGAAGAGAGCAGGTAGGCGGAGAGCTGGAAGAGAGCAGGTAGGCGGGGAGTAGGGGAGAGGTCAGGAAGAGAGCAGCTAGGCGGGGATAGGAGAGGAGGAGAGCAGGTAGGGGAGAGGTCAGGAAGAGAGTGGGTAGGCGGGGATAGGAGAGGAAGTGAGCAGGTAGGCGGGGATAGGAGAGGAAGTGAGCAGGTAGGCGGGGATAGGAGAGGAAGAGAGCAGGTAGGCAGAGAGCAGGTAGGCGGGGATAGGATAGGAGAGGAGGAGAGGAAGAGAGCGGGTAGGGGAGAGGTCAGGAAGAGAGTGGGTAGGCGGGGATAGGAGAGGAAGTGAGCAGGTAGGCGGGGATAGGAGAGGAAGAGAGCAGGTAGGCGGGGAGTAGGGGAGAGGTGAGGAAGAGAGCAGGTAGGGGAGAGGTCAGGAAGAGAGGAGGAGAGGAAGAGAGCAGGTAGGCGGGGATAGGAGAGGAGGAGAGGAAGAGAGCGGGTAGGGGAGAGGTCAGGAAGAGAGTGGGTAGGCGGGGATAGGAGAGGAAGTGAGCAGGTAGGCGGGGATAGGAGAGGAAGAGAGCAGGTAGGCGGGGAGTAGGGGAGAGGTGAGGAAGAGAGGTCAGGAAGAGAGGAGGAGAGGAAGAGAGCAGGTGAGGAAGAGAGCGGGGAGTAGGGGAGAGGTCAGGAAGAGAGGAAGAGAGCAGGTAGGGGAGAGGTCAGGAAGAGAGTGGGTAGGCGGGGATAGGAGAGGAAGAGAGCAGGAAGTGAGCAGGTAGGCGGGGATAGGAGAGGAAGAGAGAAGGTAGGCGGGGATAGGAGAGGAAGAGAGAAGGTAGGCGGGGATAGGAGAGGAAGAAAGCAGGTAGGCAGGGAGTAGGGAAGAGGGAAGAGAGCAGGTAGGCGTGGAGAAGGGAAGAGAGAAGGTAGGCGGGGAGTAGGGAAGAGGGAAGGTAGGCGGGGATAGGAGAGGAAGAGAGAAGGGAAGGCAGGCTAAGATCTCTTGATACCTGCTTCCTTGATCTAGGGGTAATGTTACTTACCACTGAGCCACTGGACACTGCTTGCTTGTGATAATTCCCCTGGTAACTTTATCTTTTCTATACATACCTGATCTATATAAGAAACCCGAGACATCGCCCCAAGCTGGGCTTGAACGCTGAACCACAAAGACCAAGGGCACTGTTCTTTACCACTGAGCCACTGGACGCTGCTTGCTTGTGATAATTCTCCTGGTAACTTTATATTTTCTATACATACCTGGTACACATAAGAAATGTGAGACAACATCCAAAGCTGGGCTTGAACCCTGATTCACTAAGCACAAGGCCAATGTTCTTTACCCCTGAGCCACATGACATCACACACTACTGTACAACCACTTCTACTCTTAATTTTATTTTTGTAAGGACACCAAAAAGTAGGACTTGAACCCGGAGTATGAGAAAAGTACATTATACCTTATTAAGGCTGCATCAACTACATCTTATCTTATGTGATCAAGTTAGGCTGCATACCACAAAACAATGAGAACACCATGAGGTAAACCACTAAGCTTCCAATCTCTCACAGCAACGCCACGTCTTTGGATCACCATGTGGAGTAACTAATACGGAACCTGTTTAAAGTCTGCAAGAGAAAAACACCATGTAAGCAAGGACATGAACCCAGGAAATCTTGTACTTCAGCTCAGTTCTCATCACACTGAGCTACAGATTAATGACAACAGTTCAACTCACATGTTATATTTCAATAAAACTCAAAAACATTGCAAACTAACCTAACTCTAGACTAAACACATTTTCATATTTAATCCCAGTTTCACTGACAAGATTTAAAGCTTGTCCCAGACTAAAATTAGTGTTGGAGTTGTCTTGACTAAAAACTATTTGCCCTTACATACCTTAAAATATATTAGTACCATTGCTTTGTCTCAAGATGCACACCAGCATTGTTTTTGTGCGAAGCATTTTATAAATTTAACAAAGACATAGTCTGTTTTTAAACGAAGTCTTGTCTGTGAAACTGGGCCTTAGAGTGTGAAAGTTCTGGCTCAAATCCCTTAGTTTACATGGTTCCAATAACCACATAAATCGATGAAAGAGATTCATCTTATTGTATAAAACAAACATAAAACGCTCATATCTGTGACTCTGGACAAAATAAACAGTCTTGTGGGTCAATTATTCGAAATTGAGATTTTGACAATCTGAAAACTCAGGAATCTGATTGTGTAAAAATTGCCTTGAAGAGTTAATCAGGGGCACTGTGGCAGGCTTTCATTGACAAAAATAAAGTTTCATATATATTTAAGCTAGGAAATTTACAAAATATCTTCGAACATTATTATTTACTTAATATCCTAAGGAATTTTGGCATAAAAGAAAAATTGACAATTTTGATCTGGTTTTGTGATCCAGGGTTACATTTAGTACTTCAGAAAGTTGTGTAAAATGTATGAAAGGATTGTTAAAATTTAACATTGTCGATGTCAGAAAACTATTTCCTAACTCTCAAAAAATATTCGTCTCTGTGTCAGTACTCCACCCTAAACCACTGCCAAGCCTTTCCTTTTGGTGATTTGTGTGCATTTATACATATTACACTTTGAGGTACATTACTTGTACATTTCAGCGCCCACTAGTGGTGGTTTGAGTAAATAGCATTGCTGGGTTCTTCGGTGGCAGTTTGTATGTATTGCATTGCATCAATATGTTAAGTGGTTATTTTGTTTTGGGGAAAATTACTTGAAGCAATGATTGTCATCTAGTATTATTCGTAATATATTTAACGTTTACTCTATTAGCAGATGATTTTGTCCAACTTGTATACAAACATTTTATGAGTGTGCATTCCCTCAAACCCGGTGGTTCTCAACAGTCGGACCAGGGCCCACAAGACTTCCAAGGGGGCCTCAAAATGACCAATATTGTAAAATTAGACAAAATTACTGAAGCATTGAAATACATAAACTACATATTTATTGGCCATTTTTATTTTTGGTATTAAACGTTTTTAAGTTTTCAAATATTTCATTGGGTAGAAATATTGAGGTTTTGTGAGAGGGGGCCTTTGAAAATGTTGAACGAATGGGTGTCAAAAATGTTGAGAGCCCCTGCAAACTCATGGCCTTGGTATTGCTGATGACATGTGATGTGCAAAAATACTAATATGCTCAAAATAAAATGAAACTTTATGGATATCTGTTTGTTCAAGACCTCAAAAAGAAAGACAACATGACAAAACCAAAAAAAGTCACTTTACTGTTTCTACACTTGCAGTCGAACAGCACAACAGTTTCATAATGACCACAGCTAACTATGTTGCAACGGTGACAAAATCTTGATTTCTTGAACACTTCCATCTCCTGCTGGTTTACCTCAGCCTCCCACCAACCTTGCCCTTTCCACGACCTTTGGCACTGCAAGAAAATACAATTTATTTAGAGTCTAAACTGTACACTAATGATTAATGCATTAGCATTAAATACCTTCACAGTTTATGTAGTGATTACATGAAAATTAAAAACATTTTCTTCTCGTATTAAGGTTTTGGATTGGAAGTGAAATCACAACATATGACTGTTAGCAGAGTGGCGGATCACAGCATTAGAGGAATAAAATGTTATTTAAATAAATACACACGCAAACATACAAGACCTGTCAGATGTTTGGGCTCAACAGAGTTCGTATTTTTCATGATGCGGAGGTTTGCAATTAAATGCTTGCCATTTGTTTTGTATACAAATATATATTCAGGTGTGCATTTTTTTACAAATACATTCAATATTTATTATAAATTTTAAAATGGCGATGTTGTATCAGATAAAAAGTAAATGAAAAATAGCCTACCTATGACAAATAAGAACTAGGAATGCATTTTATATTAAATATCATATACTGTACAAAATTAAACTTCCATCTGACTGATTGATTTTTTTAGGACCATGCACTCTTTCTCAGTGCATTATTGTAATTATACAAATAAAAAATGCAGGTCCCAAACTTTTGACGGGTCGCTTGCATGCAAACACAACAGTTTTAGGTGCTGGATAGTTTGCGCGCAACTCGGACAAATGCCTGCGAACTGTTTTAACTTAATGTATTTCTTACCCTTTTACTGGCACTACAGATTCCAATGTTTAATTTGGCTAATATTTAATTTGAATTTACATTTTCATTGGAGACTTATTAACAATTAGTATATATTTGATTGATATTTCAAAAACACATCTGTATGCAAATAAAATCATAGAAATCAAATTCTAATTTGTTGTCTTAGGTTTACACGTACCTACAAAGTGAACCATCAGTTACAGTAAACATTACGGTTGAAACCGAAGGAGCCACTTAAACTGGTCCAATTAAGATTGAGGTCAAAGATCCTAAAACTTTCCCATTTTGTTGCAGAGACCGAGCCGGACCACATGCTGAGCTCGCTCGACCTCACGGTTTCATCGGGCCATGGTTCTGAGAAGAGCAGGGGTCTGTCAAGCAAACCAAACCCAAACTTTAATGCAATCACGATTCATCTTGGTCTGCTCGACAGGACAGCCAAACTTTGCTCCGCTGCTTTCTTGCGCCGAACCTACAGCCCTTTGAAACCAGGGGAAAGTGACCAGTGTGGCTCGGCGTACTTACCTCTGGTGATCTTGGACTCTAGCGAGTAGTTGAGTGATCTGTAAGGGACAAACAAGGAAGCCTTGCTAAGCACAGAGAACAACACTGACTGAACCAAAAGGATGGAAACCTGAGGATGTGCCGATGTCCCGTGCCTGATCAGAACCACAAGCACATCACCTCCCGTCACCCGCGGAGGCAATCGATTGAGAGCCCAGACCTGACGCGTCTGACTGACAACCATTACTGACAGCAGGCTACACAGTGAGGTTTACGCTCTTACATGCAATTACTTACAACTTTTGCTGTTCATTGATTCGGCTCTGGAGAACATTAATCTGGAAGCAAGTCACAGTTTTAGACCGGCACGCCATGGATGCCTTTGATCACATCTCCAAAAATGGGAACTACTAAACTAGCTTTGACTTTTTTTAAGTCAACATGAAAACCCCTTTAAACCTCAGAACAAAACAGGATTGGATTTTACCTGAACTGATCAGATTGTGAAAAGTGTGTCTTTATATGACTTGTTTGAGGAGGAAAGGATTCAAAAATAATTATGTTTAATCACATTTTGATGGCATTCTTATGTAGAGTTCCTGTGAAGCTCTATGATGTGTAAATGCTATACAAATACATGTTATTTTTGCGACAAGTCAGTTTTATATTTAAGATAAAAAAAGGAAAATAATTTATTTAAAAGTTGTCTTAAATAGTTATTTTATAACAATTAAAATTCTTACATCATATTTCTGTCTCTTTAGTTTCTCGCCGAGGTCGAACTTCTCAGCCTCCAGCTGCATCATCCATTGCCAGAACTCACCGGCCTTTTCTCTGCGAAGACCAACCAGAAGCTTCATAATTATAGAAATGTCCAAGAAAAAATTAATCCGAATAGATCAAATTTCTTCCAGAGTAAGTGTGTGAGCCGGTTTACTTCAGTTTATCTTCAGACAGATGATCGATGTTAAGTGGCTTCCTCCTATCGGCCAAGATCTTCTTCTTCTTCTCTCTCTCCGTCTGTTTCTTTGCCCCTTTGCGGCCCTCTCCCTGCAGGAATACACAAAAGTAGATTCTGACCATTTTTGTGCCTGCAGATGTTGTAAGCAGACCATAATGGGTCCAAAAACCACCTTTACCATTCATGTTTTTTAAGGTAGCCATGAAATCTATATAACGTATTTGCAATCCTTATCATTTTCTAATGTCCAATTTTTAAAGTGAAATCTATTAAATACTCAATTTTTAACTAAGGCCCGGTTTCACAGATCAGGCTTAGCATAAGCCAGGACTGCGCTTTATTTAAGTCACTTTTAATAAAATGCCTTCGATTAAAATATCACTGGTATGTTACTTGAGACGAAGCAATGGCACTGACATATTCGTTTTTTAGTTACGAGAGCTCAAACTTTCACTTTAATTTTTCTCTAAAAATCTCCTCGTTCAAACCTTCTGCTGTATTCCTCCGTACTGGTGCGTCATGTTGGTAAGAGCTTTCTTCTTCTTGAAATCGTCATCCAGTTTCTTTCTCTGTTCCTCGAGCTCTCTTCTCTCCTTTTCCTCCTGCAGAGATGCACTACAGTATTAGTTTCTCATTGCGTACAACTTCCCAAGGCATTATGGAAGTGTCCTATCGGTTGAATGAAGCATCACTCACAGCGAGACGAGCTTGTCTTTCCTTCTCTTTCTCGGCACGGACTCTCTGCTGCTCTGCCCTCTCCCCACGACGCTTCTCCTGCATCAAGTCCACAAAGAAAACGATTACAGATGAAGCTTAATTCAGTCTCACATATTTTGTTTCCCACAACACGCCTTTCAAAACACTTTAATATTATATATCTGATCCACAACCTGACCAAATATGTGAGGTTGAATGTACGCAGCACTCACGATTCGGTTGACCAGCGCGATCAGTTCCTCTTCATCGTTCTTTCGCTGGATGAAATGAGCTTCAATGAGAGACTGCAGCTCAGTTAAATCCTTCTCCTGACGCTTTCTGTGGATGTCCTGTTATACACACACATGCACGCTTACATTTACTCTAAAGTGTACACAAAAAGTGATGTACAGTAGGTGAAACAAAGCTCATTTTACTCACGTCAAAGTCCACTTTGTCTCCCTCGGGTATCTTTGGAGCAGTGATGTTGGGCATGAACCTGTAAAAGTGTGCTTTGTGAATGAAAACAGCCTTTTGCATGAATACATGAATTTAAGAAAGCAAAGATTATAGAACAAACTTTGGCTTCGGTTTTAGCTCATCTGGGGAGAAAAACACAGGAAAACCATCAGCACCGACCTACCGGGATCAGCACAGGTCACTTCTTTCACAATGAATCATATATAGTGTGTATAATTTACCTGCGGCCTCCTCCTCAACAGGGGCTTCAGTCATTTCACAGTAGAGGAAGGAATGAAAGTTACGTTAACAAAAATAATATTTTAAACACATTAACTAGCACTTAAACAAAGGTAAGCTGCAAAAAGTAATGATCACATTTAAGCTTTACTATTTTACACATCAAACTGTTTTCATGTTACCAAAAATAAATTGCCTGAAGAAAATGCACAGCTGAATGTGACGACCCAATGTTCTGACAGAACTTGTCCTTGCACATGCCATGAAAGCAAGCTCATATATGAAACATGGCATGCAAACTGAGACACCATCCCGTTGCAAAAATGTTTACATCTGTACATCATGAAATGATTTTGTTACGAGCGAGATAAAATGATGCAGGTCATATACCAAATCAGATTTCATAGAAATAATTGCATTAAACTGAATGGATGGGGTTGGCCACCATTGCCATTCAAACAATTACACAAAGCAGAAAATAACCAGATGCTTTTCTTGCACATCTCGCCACAAAACACCAAAATGAGTTGCACACTAAAAGTTTGTTTATTTAATCTATAAAGAGCTTTACCTTCAGGTTCAGGTTCAGGCACTTCTGTACAAATATGAAATATTTAAAAGTTAAAACTATAAAGATTTACATACTTGAATTTTATTCTTAAAAAAAAGACTCAAATTGCTGAAATGGCTAATATCGTTAGTTTGTTAATGTTTTAGTGAAATTTGTATATTGCTCAAATTGAGTATAGATCTGATAGTTTGAAAATGAACAATCAATATGATATAAACACAAACTACAAAATGTTATAATACTGCCAATGTTAATCACAAGTAATCACAAAAATATATAATTGGGGAATGTTACCTTCCACCTCAGGGGCCGGTTCTAATAAGAAAATATATAAAACAAGATATTTACTTTCTTAGACATTTTAATCAAAAAAGCAGGTTGACATCATAAGACAAGGTGGATGATTTACCTTCCTCTGGGGGAAGCTGCACTAAAAAAACAATTAAAATAGACGACGATTGTTAAATAATGAAAAATCATGCAACATGTATTCGTAGTAATATACGACCAAAAAGTGAATAAAATATGAGTGCATAAAATATTTAATACATGAATTTAATAAACCATAACAAATCCTAAATCTTTACCTTCAACTTCTGATGGAGAGGAATTTGAAGGAACATATGACAGAATTAAGCAAGACATAAATATCATATATAGATGAGTAAATGAATAAACTCTTGTTTACATGCAAGTCAAAAGTGTGGATGTGAAAAACACTCGTCTACAGTAAAAGAAGAAATGCGCTTTCCAATAAACCATTCAATTATGACCCAATACATTATTTTCTAATAGAAAAAGGATGTATGAATTCTTTATATAACTGTTAATTTAGAATTAAAACGGATGCAGGTAAAAGCACAATAAACTTGTATTTACCTTCTTCTTCAGCCTCCTCCACTACAGTGTGAACATAACAATGATTAGTAGCCAATACATTGAACAGAAAAAGGAGTCTGAGACCAGTCTTTACAGTATCAAGATGCTGAATCAAGTTAACGCTGTTCATTCCGTGTGCACATATCATCATTGTCAGAACATTGAGATCCACCCAACAGCGTGTAAATGAGAAATATTTTATTGTATAAACTAGATGAGCTACAATAAGTGTTTTTTGTTATGTTACTATAATTATGATTGAAATCTTTTAGACATCATGAATCCCCAATGTAAAGGAATCCATCAAGGCAAGCATATCATTGGACAGCACACAAGAGGAGGACATCTGAGAGGAAGTGGATCTGAGCATAACTCCACTAAACACGTGTAATTCAATTCCACAGTCATTCTGAACATGCACATACCAAAAGCAATTTGTTTGTCGATAGTAAAGTGGTCTCATGCGCTCCTGACATAATTCAGATTAGTGTATGGATATGACTAATGGTACACGGGCTTACCTTCCCTAAAGCACACGGTGAAGGAAGAAAAATAAAGAGAAAGACATGAAGATGAACAGATGACTTTGCGTTGGTTATAAAATATATCAGATGATTCATGAATGCCGTTAGATTAGCTGGAGGACTTGCATACTAAGATACGATCCTTCATTTATTTCAGTATACACTATGTGTAGTATGCACACTTTCTGCATAATGTGACTCTACAATAAGATCTACTAAAAATGTGCAGTATGCAATAGAAATCTCACAATACATTGCATGTGACTGTCTGACATTTCATTTCCGTTTACGAAAGGTTATAATAAATGCTCATGATAGGAATTAGATGTATATTGACACAAACAATGTGTTGTCAAGTCACATGCAACCTGATTTTGTCATGCAATAATAATGTAGTTTAATACTTCTACTGTTTCACGTACTACTTTCACGTAGGCATTGCCAAGCATTTATTAAACATAACGCTATATTTCATTCTGAACACATCCCTAAAAAGACTACAATGTCTGAGATGCAATGAGATCATACTTACTGCACTTCTTCCTCCAGGACTTCCTCTGTGTCAGACATAACTGTTTGATATCTGATAAAACCAAATCCGTCCTGGTTATACAATGACTTTGATCAATTCCAAGTACATCATATTCAAAGTTTTAAAGGGGCTATATAAATCATCATGAGGTCTATGTGTATATTCAAACTTCTGAGCGTTAACTTCCCTCATATTAACCATGTTTCTACATTATGTTTATTAAAAGAAGATTCATATTCATAAGAGGTAGACATGTTCTCAAGGCCGAATACCGCACGTCCAACAGGACCCATTCTGTCACATTATAA
Source organism: Triplophysa dalaica (assembly GCF_015846415.1). Lineage (NCBI taxonomy): Eukaryota > Metazoa > Chordata > Actinopteri > Cypriniformes > Nemacheilidae > Triplophysa > Triplophysa dalaica. The sequence goes on along the minus strand of NC_079546.1, from coordinate 2,068,244 downwards.
ACATGTGAGGAATGAGAGATGGCGGCTATTTTTGCCAAATATAAAGAAAGGTTTGGAACAGGTGTTACGTACTCTTCCAAACAATGCACTTGGCTGATCTCATCGAGCCCGCCACTCATTCCCCATGTAAATCAAGAACACATGTGCCCTTGTCATCTATTTTTGAAACATACATTGTTTGTGCCGCTTATTGTTCCTACTGACTTCTAAGATTAAAGCTGTGATTAAACGTGCAACATATATTTTTCAACGCTATTGCGTTTCAACATTCATACTGAAAAAAATAAACTCCAAATGTATTACTTGCTTTATTTACTTTTTTTATTAATGCATTTTTTGTGGCAACAGCCGTTTGTGTTTACAAAACTTTAACTGAGATTTAGATGCAAAGAGTTTGGCAAATTTTAGACATGATAAAACAAGTTTGTTAGGTTCTCAAATGAACTGTAAACCAACAGATACATTACACATCCAAAATTTTGACATTAAGAATATGTCCATAAATAATGCAATAAAATTCTGTTGTTACTCTGTCAGGACACCTGTGAACTTGAAAATTGACTTCATCCGCTTACAGTGACCTTAGGTTGTGTCACAAATGGTGAACGTGGATCTAAGAAAAGTTCTCGTTTGGTATTTGTTTCTAATGTCACCAAAGGTTAATCTCAAAAGTTGATTCACTTTATTTGCTTATCATTGGCTTTTCACCTTTCAGGAGCTAAGGCATGTTGGGGGTCTTCAAACTATTTCATGCAAAAGTGCTCAAACTATTGACTCGTTGAAGAGAGATCAACTCGGATAAAGATTTATTTGATAAGGAGAGCATGCGTGCAACAACAAGAAATCTGAGCGCGGTGTCTCTGACCTCATCTCTCCAAATCCACAGACTCTTTACAGCAGATTAACAGTCTCACGTTGGAGTTTTAGTTTAATAACCGAGAGCCAGTTTTACTCCGGTTGGAATATCACAAGCTGTCGGTAGCAGGAATGTTAGAGTTGATGCTCTCTGTAATAAGCATCATCAAGTGAAAAACCCAAAGCATGTGAACCATCAGTCCGTCTGGCCAAGAGCGTTGCATCCCCAAATGACAGCCTACACTGAAGTACTATTTATCACAAAGTCTGAATTTTATCCAATGAGCATGCAAATCATAGATTTTAGTAACCAAGAGAATAAAGAAACTCTTCATTATGGGTGAGGAGGTTTAACAGCCTCCCTTACCTGAGATCTGACCGAGGAGAGAGAAACGGGGTCTTATCTCGAGGGTCCAGGCATCAGAGAGTTTCAAACAAACCCCAAAGCTCACCTAATACACTCCTGCCAGATCACCTGACACTGAAGCTCGGCTCTGATTGGTATGCTGGAACTGAGACTATTGTTAGATGAAATCAGGGCAGTCACAGGGTTTTCATGGATCTCTTTATTGTGGTTGCTGAGACGTGATATATTCTTCAAACATTTGCTTTGTAGGAAAATGTCGGCTACAATTAGTCATAGTTTTAACAAGGTTCTTGTAATTAAAGGTGGTACGACTTGCATAGCGCTATTCAGAAAACAATACGTGTTAGGAAGACGAAACAAACATGATTGTCGGAAAAACAGAATATTTAAACATTGCGTCGGCAGAACTGAATATTCTTTGTCTGACAAAGATGTCAGATACATGAGAAATGACAACATTTACTTGCAAATAACAAACAATGCTTTGCAAACCAGCACTGTAGAAGTCAAAGTAAAATGCAGAACTGTTGCAAAAAGTAGACCATACAAAATGAATCATGAATTGGGCTTATTTACCCACTTTAAAAAGGTTTTGCTCTGACCTTCAGACCCAAATTCCTGCTGAAAACCAGCAAGACGATGTAAAAACCAGCATAAAACATGTCAAATCAAACTGGCCTCAAGTGGTTTTTCCAACAGGGGTGGGATTAGTAACCAAAGTCTTAGTTGACTGTGCATAAATGCAAATTTAGTAAGTCGAATATTGTTGATTTAGGCCCAAAAGTGTACATTCCCTTCGTTCAGAGTTCTAAAAAACAGTTAAACTGCTTCTTGTGAATACAGACACAGTTATTAACACTTAGCAAGAGGATCACAAAAATCTTTAGAACAGTGTATCAAAGAGTAAAAAAGCTCAAGATAATGTAATAATGATAATGGTAATGTTCTTCTGCTGATTTACAAGTTGCTTTGATTTGATTAAATATTGAGAGCGGAAGCGAAGACGCCATCATGTATCGAGCAGTAAAGTATAAAGAAAATTACAAAAACGTTCACTATGTGCTAACATATATTATTAAGACCATTTAAAAAAAAAACGTACAGAAAACTCTACGGGTGCTCATATTCTGTCTGAAACTGGCGAATATGAAATGTGACGCGAAGCTTCGCTTTAGTTATAAATTAGGTGAAAAGGGTGACTAAAAGACAAAAAACTATTTTGGAATGTTACGCCTTGTTCTTCTACACAAGGAATCTTGGAATGTTTAGAGCTGGCTGCTATATATATACTATATTTATATGGTAAAATCTAAACGATAAAATTCAAGCTGAATTTCCACAGCCTAAATTTCATCTCATAGGAAGTTCTGTGCAAAAGCACGACATTAAAGACATTATGGTGCAAGACGCTGGACTGTGAAAAGTGAACAAATATATACTTTTCTCTCTCTTTTATACTGTATCAACTCACATAGATATTCCTGGACAGTATAAAATGCGTGCATTTTTTTTTGGTATTATTACGTTTATAAAAAGTTTCAAAAAGGAATGTTGTGCATTCTCTTGGTCCCTGCCTCTCCTGGATCTGTGAAGGGTTAATGACCCATTCCTGTAAAGAAAAAGAAGTCACAAAATTATAGCACATACAAGCCTATAACACGACTGTATGCTAGATTGTAATGTTGTGGTATTAATGTTATAATGTAAAGAAAACATTATATAGACCACTTCGGAAAATGTATACAAAGTTGGTCCAAAACTGGCCCAGAAGAACTTCCTGCTTCAGTTTATTTTTAAGACGACGCAACAGTTGTTCGTACAGAATACAACAAAGAGACCATTTACAACAGAATTAAAATGTGAAACGAATATCTAAGATTCAATCATTTATACAAGATAAAAAAGTTTAAAAATGAAATGATGTTTTCTATATGCATTTATTTCTATTTACTCCTAAAAATGTCATATAAGTTTATGGGATGTACTCAAAATATATTTTAAGGTCAAATGATTCTCCATGCGTTTATATTAAATTAAACCAAATCAAATCAAATTAAATTACATTAAATGAAATAATAATTTTTTATTCTTTGGGAATCATTTTCTGGATATATTTTGTCATATATATTTTGATATATTTTTGGCTTTATTATAGATATTGTTTATAAACTTATACTTACAAGTTCAACAGTGTTTTATTGTAGGTTTAGAAGGTGTTTCTGTGTAGCCTTTTAATTACTGAATGTTTTATTCACGTATACATTTGTTCAGTTAGCAGACGCTTTAATGCAAAGCAACATACAAATGTACCATTTTTTCTAATGCTAAATATTAGCTAAGGTTAAATCAATTTTTTTTATAAATATATTATATTATAAGTAAATATATTTTCTAAAAATAACTTAATAAAATGTTTGAGCACTTAACGTGTATATTCATGGCATGCACCGATTTTGGTTTATGACTATTGTTCATTACTTAAACGAACATAGATTTTCATCTCCGTATAACACATGTGCATGCTAATCTTCTGTGTCCACCCATGCAGTAATGTGACAAAAAACTGCTTTAGTTCTTCTGGCACACACTCACGCACATAACCCCCAGTTGTGTGTGTGTGGGGCCGTTCAAAGCACGCTCAAAAAATGAGCCGATGCCCATTACCCAACAACGTTAGCTATGCTTGAAGGCCACAGCGTCCCCATCTAGAGGAACAAATGGTCTGCTATCAAAATAGAACACAATGCCAAAGAGGCATTTAAAAACACAGAGTCCAGGAAACAAAAAGCCTGCGGCGATGCCTCATCATTGGCAGGGCTCTATGGCTAAACCACAAGCACAAAGCGAACACGGATGCCTATATATTAAGCATTGACGCAATGGATGTTGACCCCTGCCCTTCACAGCAGGACTTTATTTTGACCTAATATGGATACACTTAAATGAATAAAAAAAAAAAAATTAGACAGGTTACCATCACTTACCGTTGGTGACGGATTTCGTCTCTTCTCTGCTCGTCTAGAAAAGCAAACAGAGACGCAAAGAGAAACACAGAATAATATTAACACAAAATTTCCTTTTGAACATTCGCTTTATTTAATTCTCTTATTTTGTGCACATGTGCTCCAGAACCCATCAGCAAAGTTCTTGTGGCCGTCATGCTGCGTGTACAATAACACAAATATGCTTAGCGTGGCTTTCACATAGCGCTCCTTCTCCAATTTGACATACAAAGCCCTTCATTCTTTCCAGCCCTCACCAAATAGCTCCGCTGGTTTGGGTAACATCGATGCGGTTACGACCGCAGATTTCCCTTCATTAGGCTTCATACGTCACCGTCCAGCAGCCTTCAAAGGCATCTGGCCAAAACTGCAGTGTTCGGTTAACCACGGCCTTGGCCTGGTCTTGACACTTCAGTGACGGTCCAGAAGTAGATTCGATCGCACCCCACACCCCCGCCACACCCACAGAGAGAGGCTCAATGTGTGTTTGATCTGGAGCCCGGTCTCGTGGGAATGCATTTTGAACTTCAGTCGAGATCGACCATTAGAATTGGTTTCGTGAGTTGCATTGTGGGCACGGCCGCCATGTTAGGTAAACTGGTTCCGCGTGCAACATCCACGCCAGCATTAAAATAGAAACTCAGTCCGTTGTGAAGGGGCGATGGAGAGAGCGAGAAAGAGAGAAGGTGAAACTGACCCTTTGCTATGCTACCTTAGCAACCGTTGCCATGTGCCATATTGTCAAACATGCTTTTGCCCGTGTCCAATGCAACTCTACGGCCGTCAGTGTTTGGAAGGTTAAGAGTGAGCAATAACCAAGGGGGTGGAGTTTACCAAGGGGGCGGAGCTTAGAAAAGGGTCAGAGCTTAGCAAAGATTCAATGGGGTATATGCACACGGGGCAACAGTGTACTTCCGCTAATATCTCTGCTAACTATGTCACTTCCGCTCTCATGGCACTAAAGGATTTTTTCTCCAAGTGATAACGATGCGTTTAGTAAGAAAACGTTAAATTTTTAGCGGTAGTACGTCATCGACCCGTGTGCATATACCCCAGAACTTTCTCGTGGCAGTGGGTAAGAGTGAGGCGAGATCTTAAACTGCCTGGTGATAAATGCATAAAGCGTGGATCAAACACGGCCATTCCTTTGTGATGAAGCAACATTTACCTCCTCAGGTCAGTCAGATCTGTAGGCAATTAGCAAGTCTTAAAATAAAAACACAGGCAACGTTATGGCAATGTTACCGTCTGATTGTCATTCAACGTGTGTTTTTTGGAAGGAATACAATTATGACTTTAGTCGTCTCCAAAGTTGGTCGTAAGGAATGTCTGCGAGATTCTCAAAATAACCACAGCCTGCTATTTGCACAAATAAGTGCTTTATAAATGCATACTCCAGGGACGTAAAAAACGCAGTGGATATAAATAAATAAATATCTAAGAGAGTCGGCCGATTGGAAAGAATTTGGTTACCTTAGTAGCAGGGGAACCTTTGTTTTCCCATAGATTGCGCTTGCTGGTCACGTCACCGGGCTTCAGGTCCTGCAGGAGGGAGAAGAGGGTGTAATATCACACACCGGACGGCCCTGAACTACTGAACTCAAGTCACACAAACACGTCAATCCACGAGGAGGGACACACGGCACAGAGTAGCATGCTTGGAGGGTAGATATGTGTGAACATCATACCTTATATGAAGCAGAGAGAGAAAGAGCAAAAGAAAAGGAGTAGGAAGAAGCCCCGGAGGAAAAGAAGACGGACGGACCGAGAAGCAAAACAAATCTAAATGTTTAGGAGAAAGAAGGAAAAAGGTAAAGAGACCGGAAAACTGGCTTTCATTTCATATCAGACTATTATCTATCGTTTTATATGCTGTATTATTTTATGATAAAACTATCACATATCGATGCTGTCCTTCTGAAACCTCTGGAAAGTAAAAAACACTGTTGACAAGCACTTTTGAATACAGTTCAGTGGTAAGATGCAAACTAAAATGTTTAATAAAAATAATGATTAAAAAAAAAAAATCACAAAACGTGAAGATACGAGGTTTCAGAAGGAAAGCAGCGATTTGTTATGTTTTGATAGTTAAAGAACATATAATATATCCATCTAATAAAAAATGAAGTGTAAGTCTATTTTAAGTAATAGTATAATTAGCAAAATAATCAAAATTAAGTCTAATACTTTTATCGTTTTAAGAATAGCAAGATATTGTTCACTTAAACGACAGGTCAAAGGTCTGTCTGTGTTATAATGTTAAATGAGGTGTGAAGTCACCCCGTCATCTTATTCTTCTTTTCTAACAGCTTAACCCAGAACGAAACAACCCCGGGATAAGAAACAGTGAGCATAAATATTAACATTTTCACTGCGAGGTAAAATCGAAAAGATTGCCTGTGTGCCAACTATAACAACTACTTATGACTGACAGGCAAATGAAATGTTTACATATAGACTGTAATGAGCGTAAAGAATGCTTAAAATAATGTTTCTCATATTCTATAAATACATCAAAACATTCATGAATTTATGACGGGCTTCTCTGATTTTGCAGACAGTGGTCGGTGGTTCTTGTGATCATTTTTAGCTTGATACGCTTTAAAGTGTGTGTGACTCGATTCATGACTACACAAACGTATGACATCATTTGAGAAAGCGCAGTGACTTCCCACGACCTCAGGGGTTTCCATAGTGAGAGTCAAACACTAAACCAATACATTGGGAATTGGACCGTTCAGACTGTCCAAATATCAAGCTTGGTACTTTTAAATATATTTTTAGCATCCATTCATACTTTCCCATTCGACCATAAGAGCCTTTATTTTAAAACATCCAATCAGAGATGAAGGACTTCTGGCATGCTGCAATAGGCAGGAAGCCATGTTCTAAATATTATTATTCAACTCAAAACCTCCATGTCAAGGTTTTCTTTTGGCTTTTGGGTCGTTGGCACTTGCACTAGATGGCGCCAGACAACACGCTACAACTCGACTTGCAGACTTGAGTCAAACAGGACACACAGGTGCGAGGGCTTACCGCTGGTCTTCCTCCTGATGTCTTGCCCGTCTCTGGAGTTTTGTTCAACCAATCGTTGATGCGCCCAGCAACGCCCACTTTTATCACAGCTGCATCCTGTACAGGGCGGGAGAGAACACTCCTTTAAGGTCAAAGTTCAGCATTCAAGGTTTGACAGGAAATGGATCCTAGAGGAAGAGGGGTTTCCCTCCTCCGCCCGCCGCGAGGAATGAACGTGCCAAACCTTGTTGGTGGATGCCGGGCTCCCGCCAGAGGCGAAGACATTCCCCTTCTCCCACATGCTCTTAATGTTACGAATACCGTCCGTCACCATAGGAAGATCAATAGCACCTGATCGGGGAGATTTCACCTCTTGGTTGGTCTGAACAGAGAAAGCAAAAGAGCGAATAATTCGTTCCAGTTCTGTAACTTCTGAAACAAATTACTGGAGATCTTAACATTGATATGGTTTAATTCTAGTCTAGTCTACACAACCATGTGTTCAATGAGAGCAAAGCAGAGGTGATGCAATGCTCTATTCAGGTAACCTGTATTTAGTCTGTGAATTATCTTTCGCTAGAATTTGGAAAGAAGATAATGTTACAAGGACTCACCTGCACGGCGCTGGTGTATTGCTCCAATCTGTTATCAATCTTAGATACCACAGGAGTGTGAGACGCCTTCACTGAGCTGACACACACAAACACACACACACGCATGCATACACAGAGACGGGTAAGTCCATGCTGGTATTTATGAAACATATGAACCAAACATGACACATTACAAATAAATATGAATCAATTTGTCTAGATATTTAAAATATATTTTCTCAGTGCATTAGGAGACAAAATATGAAACCAAAACGCATCCACTAAAAACGATGTTTATCTAACTTCACAAATAACTTTTATATCATTATTCATCGTTATATTTATGAATCAAGATAAAAGTGTCGTTTAAAAAATAAAATAGTTTTTATCCCCCACGACTTCTTGTAGTATTGTGATTTAAATGACAGATGGTAAACGTATGTCAAGGTTGCTGGTGGGATAAAGATAACATGCAAAATATTTTAACAAAATTTTATGGCTTCATGTGGGTACAATATACCTGCAAATACAGAACATTTCTTTATCATTCGCTTCACTTAAATTCATGTATTTTGGTTTTCTTAACTTCTGTAATAACCTTGATGGATGCTTAAAAGATGGAGGAAATGTATGAAGTTCACCCAAGTGCCAAAAAATTGACAGGTGTAGTTTATTAAATTATGTGATGTAAACATTTAATTGTTTAAAGCATGAATCTTATCTAAACAACGCTTCTTGGTTTGATATTTTATGTTACTTGCATCTATACCATTTAGGGGCCATTGTGGCGAGATACTAGTCACGTGTTTGGAAACCCAAGATGTGAAATGAAACAAAAAGTTTGTTTCCAACAAAGATGTACAAGCATTCACCTTCTCTGTGCTGATCTGTTGAGGAACTCCGCTCTCTCACCGATCTGTGAAGAGACATCATGCAATGCACAGATTTAAGAAAGGTCACCGCTTCGGTCATGTGCAACACACACGCATCCAAAAACACACAGATGCAAGTTGTCTGTCGGGACGGCTATTCTGAGAGGTACAAGACTAGCCTGTTCCTTTCAGTATGCAACGGTCACAGGGCCAGGAAAAACAAGGGCCCTCGACGCCCCCCTCTCTATGGGAACCGCGGCCCGTGTTTATGACACATGACAACGGGGCTGGGGGAGGGACGTGTTCCCGTGAAGCAACAAGCAAAATCATGCGGACAAACACACATACACGCCCCAAAGCTATCGGCAAAAAAAGTCCACTTCCCCCTTCTATCAAATGTGGAGTTCGGCAGGAAATTCCCCATTTCTCAGGCGCGTTTGAAACGGCCCGTGTCAGAATGCGGTTACAGTAATCCTATTAGTCTAATGGTCTTCCCGCGTCCCCCCAGAGTTCACGTCTCGAAGAGAGAAGCTCGCCTTTATCTCGCAAAAACACCACGCCATTTTGTGTTTCGCGGATTCCGGAGGAAAGAGTCGTCTGACAGCGGGAAACTGCTATTCAAAGCATGCAAAGATAAGAGAATCATTTGGAAAGGAGATTAACTCATCACGTTTGGCAAAATGCAAACAATGATTTAAGCAATGATGTAAATCCTCAAAAACACCACACGACATGCAATACATACAGTGTACAAGATGACAAAGCACATCTGCGCATGAATCATCTGTGTGTGAAGTAGAAAGGGAAAGGTTGTTGTGTAAGTTTAGAAATACCCACAAAAGATCTCACTTTCTTATGAAAACCTTAAGCACAGACTCGATCGAAACAAAATTTCACTTCTGTAAAATTATAAATAAGAGGTCCATTAAAGCCATGGCCTATTGGTTAACATGTGTTCTGATATATGAGCCGAGTGCTCATGTGGACGTCATGAGTTTGAATCTGGCTTGCCACTTTTCTTTATCTTACTTTTGTCAATTTCCTAAAAAGTAAAAAAAAGTGTTGTGTTCGGCACCTGTGTTTAATGTTTATGCGATTCATTGTGGTTTACAATTCGTATTTATTATTTGTATTAATTAATACTTTTTAATTAATTTATTATATTTATATAAAAACGTGTTGTTTATCAAGACGACTTCATAAATTGTTTAAACAACAAATGTCACCTTTTTATGATCGCTTGACATGTATTGATTTAAATATCGTGATATGACAAATGAAACATATATGATGTCAAAGTTGCTAAACTATTGTTAGAAATATTTCACACTTTTTTTATGTGGGTATTAGACCCGCGAATACTGATGTCAAAGACTGAACTGTTACTTTAACTTTCAGAATCATCGTTAGCTCAACTAAACGCATGGCATTATGTCGAAAACGTTGTGTTCTTTGTTGTTTTAAACCTCACAAATGCACTATCATCTCATTGTTCTCCTTGTTACGTTCAAGAGATAATGCAGATATCTGCTTCATCACAAGTTCTTGGCGTTCCCGTGAGTCGGCTGATGGCTGGGTTGATTGACAGCTCTGTTTCTAACCTTCAGCGATGATCCTCTGGGGCTGACGCATTTGAAAGGCTTCCTGGCCTCTCCCTCCACCGAATCATCCACCTTCTGCCTCCTCTCGGCCGCGTCGGCTCTCCGCTTCTCGATGTCCTCCTTCATCCGTCTCTTCTCCTCCTGCAGGATAAAACAAACAGTCACCATCACACCGACGCGCTTACCGTAAACAGCATCAACCAAACCACAGGCCTAAAGGCTATCGCATTGATTTGGGATCTGCGTGTCCCAGACAATATCAGCCAATGTCCTTGTCTTTCAATAAACATGGAAAATAATGTGTAAAATAAACGACACAATCTAGACCGTATCTATCTATGTCACTCGGAGGATGCACAACATTAGTGAACCGGCAGCCGCCCGCATTCTTCAGCAGCGGGGGATTCATAAAGAAGGCTTTTTATTTACGACAGGGTTTTTGGCACGGCCCGCCGGCCTCGGCGCGGGGGTCTCTAATCTCTAATTAGTCCCTTTTCATTTACTGCCTCTTTTCATTAGCCACAAGGAGCGCATTTGCATTACAATGCTGAGCGCAGGACCGGTGGCCGTGTTTCTCTCACGGGGGTATGAAACTCGTGTCGAATAAACGCCGTGTGCTGTCGTTGAGGTCTGTAAATAAACGTCATGTGAATGCAGATGAATTATGACAGCGTTTCGTGATTGTGAATATACAGAAGGTATGTTTGGCGGATAACCGACACCGTGGACACAAGTTTTCTTGAGGGCGGCGGCCGATATCACATTACTGTTAAATGTACAACTTTGGAAGCCCAAAAAGGTTCGGAGGTTGTGAAGAGCACAAGCACAGATAGAAAAGTTGGAAAGAACACCTAATGATTTCCTAATGAAGAAAAAAGGCCATTACGCCAGTGAAACGTTTACCAGGAAACGGTCCACTGACGTTCATCAAACACACCTCGTCTTTGGATTTCCTCTCGGCCTCCTCCTGCTTCCTCCTCCGCTCCTCCTCTTCCAGCACCTTCCTCCTTTCCTCCCTCTTCCTCTTCAGCTCCTCCAGCTCCACTTCGGCCTCCTGCTGCTTCTGTCTCATCTTCTCGAACTCCTCGCTCTCCATCTCATCTCGCCTCCTCTTCAGCTCTTCCAGCTTTCTCTCGGCCTCCAGGCGAGCGTCCTCGCTGTCCGCCTCATCCGTCTCGGGTGCCTCGGTAGAACGCAGGCTGCCTCGGCTGTCACGCGCACAAACAAACAAAGAATGCCAGAATGCCTTTGTTTAGGGAAAGGTTAAGAGGGTCATATATGTGATGTTTGCGTGTAAGGAGAACATAAGCTATTCACACAGAATGTTAGTGAATCAGCACACTCCTGTCTAAGGTGACACTGTCTCCGGTTACAGCTGAGCAAAGCCTGTTGGACTCTGGGATCAGGTGACCACAAGTATAGACTTCACACAACTTTGCCCTGTTTTCAAGATGTCAATAGATGAACTCATGTTTGGCAATAAAATTGGAGACAAAACAGGTCTTGTGGCTTTGTATGTTTTGAAAAAAAAACATTTCATTTTATGCGGTTTATTACTCTCATTTTTATATATATAATATAATGAATATAATGTCTTTAATGAATCAAAGCTTTATAAAGATTAAAATATATACATAAAGTACACTAATTATTTATTAAATAAAAAATCTATTGTAATAAAACATTTTTAAGGATATATATATAATTAATTTATTAATAAGTTTTTTTTAGAAATAAATGTATATATGTATAAATTTAAGTTCTTTATTTCTCTCTCTCTCTCTCTCTCTCTCTCTCTAAGTATATTATTATTATTATCTATCCGAATTTTGTTTAGTTCTGTTGGGCATCACAAATCATTTATACATCCTCCACATTTTATAAAACATGTTACAAACAGGCAAACAAAGTTGTGTGAAACATTTTGTTCAGTCAAAGGTTCTCCCCAAACAGACGATTTGTTCTCACATCGAACATCGTATTAACAACTTCCTGCACATTCTCACGATGTGATTTTCAGATTCACCTTCTGATAAGGAAATCTCCAAATTGTTTGGAATAAGAAAGCCTGGACAATAAACACAATTATTAAGCGTTTACATCGGCACTGACCTGAAGGTCCTCTCTGCATTCTTGTGTTTGGGAGGACTCTCATCACACACCGCTCCATTCGGCTGTTTGTTCTTCCTCATCAAGTCTTCATCCTCCGTCTACACACACAAATGCAACTGAGTGATGTGCTGTACATGTGTGTGTATGTGTGTGTGTGAGAGAGAGAGAGAATGTGCACAATAGAAATGGTTTTGGAAGAACATAATGTTCAATAAAGGAACTGCTGGGTGCGACTGGCTCACTCCGTGGATAAATAATAAAAAGAAAGAGCCAGGAGTATTCATGTGTCATTCACAGGAAATGGTGCGAGTACATTTCAGGAAAACCTTTTATATTTGATTTGATCTGAACACTGCTAGAATTTGACCACATCCCAAAGAACCAGGGCAGTAACCAACATTCAAGAAATCACACAAATGATACGGTTTCCTGAGAATGACCGACCATCCCACATGCACAAACACACATCATCAACTCCACACGTTTGTGCAGCAGGCAGTGACACGCAATGTGTAACAACAGATCAGATCAGCATCCCGTCGATGCTTTAATGTGGAATTTTCTGCGGTCACACCGACACTGTGGACGAAAAACGCTGGTGAAACCACAACACGCTGTGCTCAAACCCATGCCTGGATACATTTAAGATTTTGGGGTGAACATATTACGCACTGCTTTTTTTAAATAAGAAAAGTATGAAACGACTTTGGAAACCTTTTATACACACTACGAAATGGTTTCAAGATTGCAATTTTATTTCCCACGTTGTCAAATTTCCTTTTTAAACAGAAACTAGTGGCTTTCTTTAAAAAAGTTTCCGTCAACCATTGAAATGAAATTTTCAGTGACTTGAGTTGTTCTTGTAAATAAACAAACTCACAAAAGATTGATTTTAATTCCACAGGGCCTTTAAGAATGATCGATTGTTTTTATTTTTCACCCCAAATCCAAACCATCCATCCTTACACAGTCCCGTGCAAAAATTCAGCCTCTTACCAAAACCTCCTCATTCTCAGCAAGCTTGGTCTCTTCTTTCTCTTTTCTCTTTCTTTCTGCCTCTCTCGCCTCATGCAATCCATTCTCTGTCAACCCCTCTCTCTCAACCTCTCTCTTTTCCTCCCGTACACCCGCAGTGCCATTTTCCGACTCCGTCTCCAAAACAACCGCAGAATCATCTGCCACTTCATTTAAAATCACCTCATTTTCTCGGGAGAAAGGCGGCGAGCCGCACTGCTCGCCCTAGAAATGGAATGCAGTCACATGCTTTAATGTGTCAAAAGACAAGAAAAACGTTCGCCCATCTCCGTACTATACCTCATCAGCTAGGTTAGAAGTTTCCTCTACGGATTCCTAGGTGTGAACAAAGTTAAATGACATAAACGCAAATCCTCAGAACTAAACAGAGTTTATTAACTATAAAACACACACCTGTCCCCTCAGGTAAGACCTCTGAGGCTTTTCCACGACAACCTCCTCTCTAGGAATGTCCTGCTCTTTCTCCTCCTCTCTCTCCACCTCCTTGCTGTTCACCTCTTCCTCGGCCTCGTAGCTCCGCCCACGCTGCAGGCCGCCGCCGCTCTCCTCCAGACCGTAGTGAGAGGTTGGGCTCTCTATCTCTCTCTGTCTGTCCAGCGCCTCCATCATTCTTCTCTGCCTGCGCTCCTCTCTCTTAGCCAGACGCTCCTGCAGGGCCTGCTCCTCCTCGTCCTCATCTTCAGGTCTGCTGGAGGTCACCACGGAGGAGGACACGGTCTCAGTCACAGTCACGCTGGGAGAAAAGAGAACAGAAGATAAAACAACATGATGGTGCACTAAATATGAAGTTTGATAGTGACGTAAATAGTTTTTCCGGTGATTTGGTCAACTTCAGGGTTAACAAACCAGATAAAAAAAACAATAGAACTCGCAACTAAAAGCCCACAATAATTAAAATAAAGGTAAAATACCTAAATTCTCATATATATATATATATATATATATATATATATATATGCAAAATCTTTACGCTCAATAAATATTGTTAAACTGGGTTAAAGTCGACCTGAAGAGGAAGCTACGATAGTGTTTTCTTCCAAATTACGATGCGTGTTTGAGTAAAACGGCTTCTTAAAGGGATGGTTCACCCCAAAACTCAAATTTGCTGTGTATTTACTCACCCCCAGGCCATCTGAGATGTAGGTGACATTTTTTCCTGAGTAGAACCATGAAGAAAATAGTTTGGTAAATCCGCAGCCCTCTTTGCTTCATATAATGGTAGTCTATGGGGTCCACCTGTCTAAGAGTTCCTAAAGCACATAATTCCAAAAGAGCGCCTCCTGGCGACATGTTGACGTCTTGTGAAGTGAATCGTTCGATATTTTCATAAAACTGAACGTCATTTTTAATAATATTAGTCATACTGTGCAGCCTCTGCACAGGTCCCGATCGCGATCGTAAAGTATTTGGTGGCGAATGGCATGCCAGCGTCTGGTGTGTTTAGCGCCACCTGCAGAAAGGGAGTGTTGAGCGGTAGTCGCTTTTTTGGAATTATGTGCTTTAGGAACTCTTAGACAGGTGGACCCCATAGACTCCCATTATATTAAGCAAAGAGGGCTGCGGATTTACCAAACAATCTTCTTTATGGTTCTACTCAAGAAAAAATGTCACCTACATCTCTCGGATGGCCTTGGGGTGAGTAAATAAATGGCAAATTGGAGTTTTGGGTGAACTATCCCTTTAAATGTGAAAAATGGCCGAGACATACGTCATGCAGAGATGGAGCTTCTGATTTTGATGAAAGATTATGAAAGTGCACGAACCAAAAAATGACCCACGCAAATGAATTATGAAAAAATAACAATCAATTAATTGTGATTTCATGTTGACTTAAACATTTGCATAATACAGTAAATAGCAAGAAACAAACATTTAAAAAAATCAAACCAACAAACCTGAAGGTTGAACATTAGTAATGATTTAGGAAATAAAAAAGGGAGGATTCGTGAAAATACGCAACATAGACTTCATAACCAGTGTGCACTAGGACGTTGGACGCTCAGCCCAGTCAGCCATGAGCCTGACACTGAAGGTTAATACAGTCTGACGGCACCGCTTGGCAAACGTCTACTCTACATCAGCTTATTTGACAATAGATGGAGCTGTGTCTGCTCACACATCAGGAACAATTCTGCTCTTGTCTGTCCGTCTTCAGTGTCCATTCACAGCACAAAGACTCAGTGTCTGTGTGTGTCATAGGAGTCCAGAGCTTCCGCTACCATGACCCAATACAGGAAGTTATTCATCAGCGCCGCCCACCAGAGGAAGACGCACGACTCCCACCACGGTTTAGTCTCGGATGTGAAAGCGGGTGTGATAGTTTTGAACAATATATACTGTAAAGGCATTATGAAAGTAGAAAAAAAGATATTTCAAAGAATGTTTGTAGCCAAAACAACGCTGTCGCACACTGACTTCCATTGTATTGAAACAAAACCACAGAGACATTTCTCAAAATATCTCCTCTGTGTTTTTTGACATAAACGCCTATAGAAGGTCAGATGTCACTTCCTATGAAGCCCAGATGATGTTCTTTATGATGTTCCCAAATGCATTGCGTTAACAACGCAAGGTTGTGTGTTCGATCCCAGGGGATTGCAAATACCTATGTAAAATGTATAGGATAATGCAATGTAAATCGCTTTGGATAAAAGCATCTGCCAAATGCCTAAATGTAAATGTAAAAATGTTCTTTGAAAACTTTCAAGTTTTGACAACGTTGATCATCAGGTTTTGAACAAACACGCCCGCGGGAGTGCAAAATCAATACTAAAGAAGTTCTCGCACACTTCCACTATTGTACTAGAAAAATGTTCAAATAAAATCACTTTCAGCGGTCTACAACAGAAATCGAACAGCTTGTGTGCGTCACCTGTGGCTGTTGTTGAGCTCTGTGTTGTCAGGCTGGTACGGCACATCCTCGCTATCTTTCCCGCGGAATTTCTCCTGTCGTGCTCTCCTCCGGCGCTCACGGGCGGCCTCCTCCTCATCCTCCTCGCTCCTTCGGTTCGCCATCCTGAAAACACAGACGCACACTGTTACTCCACAGGAGACGGCAAGACTCAGGGCTCATGTCACTCTGGCAGACGGGATGTTTTTCATTGTCACAACTGCTAATGCTGGAGATGAACTTTCACTGCCTGTCAGCTGTGTGCAGTTGTGTCCGTCTGTGTGTGTGTGTGTGTGTGTGGTTTGGCAGATGATGAAGGGACTTGATGTTCACTCTACACGACAGGCAGGAGACTTGCGAGTAACTCTAGGTTTCCAGATCTTTCTGACACATTGTCTGAGATTCTCCAAGTGTCTCCTGCTGAAGCTTCGTCCACTTTTCACACTTGACGCACTACACTTTGAGAACATAAAATATATCCATATGATACAAAAAACTTTCCAATTCCCTTCCCGCCACCAATTAAGATAAACTAAATTCGCAACAAAAATGTATTTATTATAGGCACTGTTTGATGCCGTTTGCCTTGAATGCAAGATGACTCCAATAAAATCTCTGGATAACATGATTCTTATTAGTAAATGAGAATCTAATGAAAACCATCATTGAGAACAATGAGAATCACAATCTCAACAGTAAAACATCCAGATGCGTTACGATAATGAGAACAGGGCGAGGAAATACGTAGTTGATAATCCGGGTTAATTTGGCACAATATAATTCCTTTTGAAATATGACGCAGACACACCGAACTTGTTGTGAAGCTGTACGTGCGATCAGAGAGAAGCAGATTTTCCTGTATGGACTGCGATCAGGAATGTGTAGAACGCCCATACAAAACCTTGGGGAGAGTGATATCATATAGAGAGTTCTGGACCGCTTGCAAAATCTGATCTTTTTCTGTGTCTTATATAAGTCAATATATTTCACTTTTCATTTTTACCCTCGAGACGTCTCTGTGCACACGCACTTCATGTGTGACATGAGACACAGCGCTTTTCTCCGCTTACACACAAGCTGTGGGTTTGTTGCTGGGTCTTACAGTTTGTACCGCACAACTTCAATTTCAACAGCGTTACATTATGACAGGATCAGAAAATAATGTGTTTAAAATATTATAATGCAACAATTTATTCTAAACCGGCTCTGAAGGGTTGCGTAAAGGATGTAAAAAAGCGTTTCGACAACGTCTTGTAGGACTATGGACAAACTTTGTTATTTATAGTACATTTAAAATCAAATGATTATGGACAATTCAAGGTCTTGTGATGAGAGACATCAAAATTCACGAGGTGGGTTTTGGATTGGATTAATTTAGCCTTTACGCTCTGCACCATAACCATGAAAAAGTATTTCTTCTACGAAAATAAAGAAAAAACGTTTAAAAGGATTTAGAAACTCCACATTAAAGGCCATGCAGTGACAGCATCCCACCTCCTGGCGTTTTTAATACCTGTGCCCATTCCTGACTTAAATCCAGACCCCAGCCAAACATGTTTCCATATGGAGCACGTCTCGCAGGCGAGCGTAACATTAATTGTTTTATAGCGTGTGCGGTTAGCGCTACGCAGCGAGCAACACATTTTATGGCATTCATAAACTCTATAAATAAAGCCACGGTTGCAGTGTGGGAAATTACACTGATAGAGTTAATGTTGCAGCTAATTCGCTCTCGCAATAATAACACAGATGACAAAACGCAGAGCGGATTACGACACATCCAACTGACAAACATCCAGACTGTGACGCCGGACGTATCCCAGCGATTTTCATTTCGTCCAAACATTTAATAAATGTCAATAATAACATGGTGCACGGGACCAAAGCGCAGGAGAGCACTCGCAGACACCACACTAGAGTTTGGAGACCGAATAGGAACAGATGGAGAGAGAGAGATTCTGCCAAATAATCGTTTTGTTCCCACGCTCGCTTTGCTATCTTCAGCTTAAGCATCTACTGACCCCACACTTCCCAGATCTGTCCAAATGCTCCCGACGTTCACCTGTGCATACGATAGAAACATCACAGATGAGATGTATGTAATGTTTGCTCGTTTCTCCAAGACATCAATGAGACTACACGGAAGGCTCTTTTCAAATCTTTATTTATTAACAAAAGGTCTCGATTTGTACTTGGAAATATACATCTAAATATACGATTCTGCCGCTCTGAAAAGACCCATTGTTTGGTATTAAATAGGGACGAACTCAACCATAAGTTTAAATCAATCTTAAGAATGTCCATAAACGGTTGAAACTATAGGATAATTCAAACCCATTGGTTGGTAGTGTCAATTTTTACCCAACAATGAAGCAAAACAAGACTTATTAGCCTATATATCTGTCAACATTGGTCTCGTCTATTTCCTAAGGAATTTTTGTAGAAACATCAGAGACAAAGTATATGTGAGAGAGAGAGAGAGAGAGAGAGAGAGAGAGAGAGGTGTTATTTCCTCAGATCTTCGTGGCCTCTCATGGGAACAGCGCAGATGTGTGATGCCAAGATGGCCACCGCTCGACAGAGCAGAACAAGAGACCCTATATAAAAACGGTCTTAACTACAAGTGCTAGAGATATTAACCCAAAAGCGCTGAGCTGGATAGGAACGGCAGGTTTTGATCATCGCTCGGAGCATTCCTCACAGAGCCGGCAGTCAAAACATTCCCGTGTGTGCATGTGAAGTAGTGACCGACCTTTCTGCTGGAACACATGGAGCCATCTTGAGAAAGGCCACTGCAGTCACACGAGGCGTGTGTGTGCGTTTATGCAAGTTTGTCTGTGTATAGACATGAACTCTTCAGACCTTTTTGCATTTTACTAAATGCAAAAAAGATTTCTGATCTCCGTGCAGCCTGGTTTCTCATAGAAGCCAATCAGGGTTGAGTCTGGCCAACACCTGGAGGTGAGACCTTCAGGTGTTAGTGAATCCTGTAGGGGGCTAACTGGTTTTTATACGTATTAGCTTTTATATTATTTTTACATGTTTGCCAAACAAAGAAAGTCATGCCTTTCCAAACCTGTAGGATGTTCTTTCCTCCTGCAGAGCACGAAATATATTTTGAAGAACCTTGAAAACCAATCAGCATTGGACGCCAGTGACTTCCAATGTATGAAAACAAAACCACAGAGCCTTTTCTCAAAATATCTTCTTTGATATTTGAGGTCTTTGAGGTTTTCAATGACATGTTACAATGTTCATTTTGGGTGAACTATCCAAAAAAACTATACTATATAAAATATAAAGGAGCAAGCCAATCATATGGAGATATGACCACCTAAAAGGTCTTTCACACTTCATCAGAACCACAGATCTCTCGCTCGCTCACATGCACGCACATATTCCTTCCTTTTTACTCCTGTCATTTCAAATGTTGGCACATCTTTCAGAGGAAAGCGCTGGCGCACGTCAAGCCATCATCGCCTGATAGAAACGCAACACAGCTCGGATGCCAAGCCTCATGCGCGCGTGTTATCAGACTTTCTTTGCACGTCAGCGCCGTGCCAACATCTGCCCGCCCGTTGTTCTCACTCAATAGATACAGAAGGGAAGTGGAGCTCTTCAAATCTTCGCAAGTAAAGGCTTTTAACGTACAGATATTTGGCAGGATGACAGCACTTATCGCTCCTACCCGAAAAGCGTGCCTGCGCTATGTTTCGCGGTCGCATTGTGATGGAGATCGAATGGATTGGGCCAGCGACATGTGCTTTCGACTAGGTCAATTACGGGCAAAGAGTAAATATTG
Organism: Triplophysa dalaica; assembly: GCF_015846415.1. NCBI lineage: Eukaryota > Metazoa > Chordata > Actinopteri > Cypriniformes > Nemacheilidae > Triplophysa > Triplophysa dalaica. Next base: position 2,048,097 of record NC_079546.1, on the reverse strand, counting down.
ATTGTTACAGCATCTTTGCAAAATGGAAGCAATTTAATAGCACGATTTAATCTTTTCTCAATCTCACGAGCGGCCGGAGAGGATCAGGCCAAATTGAAACGACTCCACAAGAACATAAACACAGGAGTCGAGTTGAACGAGTTGCATTCTAATCTTTTGTTGCATACGTAGCTTGCGGCCAAATGCAATACTTGGCATGAGGCATACACTTCCACCCTTACAGAGGTTTGCAACGTATAGCCAAAACAGCTTTGTTTTATGACCTGCTGTAAAATATAATTGTTTCTAATCGATGCATCATAAGCATCCGGCTTCCGCCCTGCGATTGTGTGGAAATATCTCATATATTTTAAAAGATGTGAAAGCGTTTTATGGAAATGTGCTTTGAGGAAACAGGAAGGTTGTAGTAGACGTGAACCTGACACTCGGTTCGCACACTTCGTACTTTGTAAATATGGCCAAATTTCTGAGCCTGTGATCATAGAAATAAAACGGTGGAAGCTAACACAGCGAGGGAAAAATATGTTTCCTAATTTTAAAGAAGCTTTGGGCACTTGTGAACAGGCCAGACTGGAAAACCGTCTTAACCAGCGTAAACCAGACCATCGAAACATAAAGGCAAGCTGTTTTTCAGAGTAATAGGCTACAGTTGCATGTTTATAAGTCATTACCCATAACTCTTTTTGACGTGCCATAAATCTCCATGAAACAGCTGTTAGCAAAATGCACAGAGCTCAAAGTAAATCAGTGCACTCCGGTCTTTGGATCAGCGGTTCTGGTGTTTATGGGAGTGTCACATTTCCTTATATGGTCAAAAGCCTCGCAAATGTGTCAATCCTTGACCGTTTAACATTTGTTTAACATTGTGTTCATGCTTTTAATGGTGAATTCCATCATCGCACAGACGACAAAGAGGGTCATAAGATCAGACAACAAACTGTATCTACAGTATACAAATACAGTATCCGCACACAACATATTTTTCTGAAAAACTTTGCTAGAGGAATAATATTTTCCGAAGAAGATTTTGTGCCATTATTTTGATAATCTTAAAGGGACAGTTCACCCAATAATTACAATTCTGTCATGATTTACTCACCCTCGAAGCTTGACAACCAAGGTAGAAAAATAAACAGTTGTAGTCAAAGTGACATTCTTCAAACTATCTTTCTGTGTGTTTACCAGAACAAACACATGTATACAGATTTGGAACAACTCGAGGGCGAGCAAACGATGACTGCATTTTTATTTTGGGTGTACTGTCCCTTTAAGGTTACACTAAGAACGATAACTATGAAGATGACTATACAGTTTATAGATTGAATAGAGTAACAATAATAACCAGAACAATTCTAACAACAACGATACAAGGAAGCAATTTTTTGCTGATTAATAAAAAACTAGCCAATCAGAATCCATCAAATTTAAAGAGATAACGCATTTAAATTGTAGAACTGTAGCACACAACGCCTTTATTAATAAAGTCCAAAATATTTGTGATTCTGAATAGATTGTTCAAAAGGTTACCTCTCTGCCTCCAGACGCATCTCCTCGCGCTTTTGTCTCCTGAGCTCCCGGCGCCGTTCGAAATCATCATCCATGCTTCAGTCCTGAGAGCGTGACCCTGAAAAATATACCATATATCTCCTTTAGTCTCACGCATGAATCTTACACAAACTCACGAAATATTCTCTCTACACGGCATGGTGCATATTACTGAATATGGTTCTGAACGTCTGGATTCCACAGCAGCTGTGTGTATTTGTTTAACCTTTTCACACACACAAAAAAAAAAATCACGCATTCCCATATGCAAGACGTTTACAGCCATTCTTTTCTCAGCCCGACATCAAACAGATCAGAAGTTTGTTTTCATAATACCACTTAAAATGGAAATTGTGGGGGAGAGAGAGCGAGCGAGGATAGGATTTTAACACAGGATGTCCACTCAGTCGAGCAGAAAGAGTCTCACTAAATATACTGCGGACTGCATAGTTGAGAAAGAGGGCCCACCCAGGAGATATAGAGCTGTTGTCATTAATCTCGACCCTGTGACGCTATAGATGGGGCGTTTGGAGACCGACGTACCTTAACCATACTGATGATAACCTCTGGAGCAGTCTATTGTGAACCATGGGTGAATTTTTATTTCCTCAATAAGTAGTAATGTAAATTATAAGGAATTGACCAATTCAATGCAAGGAAGCACTTAAAAACAAAATAACCGCATAAATGTATTTTATGGGTACTTCTATACATCAGAAGAATAAAATAAATCTCTTTAAGCCTCAGTCGAGTTGGAATCTGTCAAAATGGCATCTGTCTTTTTTTTATTCTGTATTGTCATGTGATGTTTTTATCTTTGCTCACTTTATCTCTGCTATCTTTCCAAAGAAATTGCATGTGACGGAAACTGACGTAACGCAAGACTAAAGATTAAACAGACCGATTCCCCACAGCCACATTGTTATTTGCAAAAACAAACAAACTAGTAAAAGAGTTTATTTACAAAGTTTCTAACGTTTGTAACCTTACTTCTTAAAAACTTGATTGAATACTACATTTTGATTCCCAGCACAAAGTGTATTTCAGTATGTTTCTCTTTCTGCAGCTGTAGCTACTCCAAACTGCCAAATCCGGCCTTTTCCCATCCCATTTTTTCACCCTCCCTCCTTTCCCGTTTCTCTCCCTACCATTATAGTGCAACTGTCAATCACAGCAGCTCAAGCTCCTCCCTCTCTCCCGTTTCTAAACTGTCCCTGTCTTAACCCTTTTCCCGACTCCTAATTATTCTCATTCCAGTGTTTTTCTCCCCACATCATTCCTTCCCTCTCTCTTCTGCCGTTGTCGCCGGTTCGTTTTGTTCTGCACACTTCTGACTGTTCGAGAAGCGACTCCCATGAATGTTCACCAACAGCCCGGCGGTACTTTGTAAAAATCAGTCAGCCACAGCACAAACATCTAAAAACTATAGATTATATAATTAATTTTTATAAACATTAATTTTTATCTGGCATCTTAAATAAAGTGACAGTACCTAAACACAACCATAATAAATAAAATGTCATTGCCAAACTGTCTAAACCATAATAACTACTGTACATGGCTACAAGAGGAGACAAAAAGATATAAAAACATTGTTGTGGTGTTAGTTTACACAAAGTGTGTACTTCAAACACACACACAAAAAGTATGTGAAAGCAATAATAAGAGGCGCAGAAGGTCTTGGTGCTCTGACACAGAAGAACAGGAAACACATTGAGCCCTCCTCCATATTCAAGAGCGAGCGAGAGAGAGAGGGAGAAAGAGAGAGAGGGGGGGAGAGAGAGAGAGAGAGAGAGAGAGAGAGAGAGAGAGAGAGAGAGAGAGAGAGAGAGAGAGAGAGAGAGAGAGAGAGAGAGAGAGAGAGAGAGAGAGAGAGAGAGAGAGAGAGAGAGAGAGAGAGAGAGAGAGAGAGGAATGTGATATAGAAAAGAGAGCGAGAGATGGAGCTGATCTTCCTTATCGGACACAACCCTGTGCCCGCATTCACACACCGCAGGAATCCGCTCTATCTTTAGCTGGATCTTCTGTTTTCATGAACGCGACTTCTCATCGTTTCAGAGCCCCTGAGCAAATATCACTGACTCAGCTCCATAAAACTGTCACAACTGTGTACAATCGACTGAAACCGTATCATAATCTCCATTCAGACTCGGCGCTGTGGCGACAACACATGCTGACCTCACACATGAAAAAAGTGTCTGCCTAAAAATAAAAAACAAAACAAATCTTCGACGTGCAACACAAGAGACAACTTTACACAGTCTTACAGTGATAAGTGTTAAATTTGTGTTTTGGTGCCGAGGTGTGTATTTAAAACAATAACGTCCTGTCTTGTGAGAAAGAATGCAGAAAAGGATTCGTCTCTTCCTCTCGCGGACCACCCGTGTGTTCAGCTAACACATAAGCAACAGGATGAAGACTTCTAGTCTTTCCTACACTCATGTCTTCCCTCCAGAATGTTTCATGACGGGGGTCTTGGCTGGCTTTCCGGGCCCCCAGCAAGCAAGGAGACGCCTCCTGTCTACAGCGCACGCGTTTTAGTAGCTATAATAACACATTCACCTGGTAAATTACTATGTTTCTGGTAAGTGCTCCTTAACCCCTTCATCAAACCTCATTGCTGCAATGACCCATGGGATTGTAGTGTTACACAGCCTCAGTCTGCAAAGCTCTCCGCGTCGCAAATACACACGTAGTGCGGACCTTTGTGCCAAACCACAAGAACAATTTAGATTCGGCTCTGCAAGAGTCAAAGGGAAAGAGGCCGAGAAGACAGATTTCGCAGTGTAGGTCGAAGTGAAAACTGTTGGTTAAAGGGATCGAGATGTTTGCCTAAAAGCTAAGAAGTGCTTTTCTGAGCAGGATTTGCAATCGTTTATTATAGATGATATCAGATAAATGATGAAAAAGTTGGTTTTCTATATCCTGGGATGGAAAGATCGTGATTAAACTTGACTTTTTTCACATTTAGCGTATGTACAGTACACCGTGTATATGTATTCTGCCTTGTCAACAGTTTATGGTAAAGAATTCAAGAAAGTTAATTCATTGTACTTTATCATATTTTATGATTTTAGTAAGTGAATAAAGTATGAATTAAATTGGGTAAAACCATTAAAAGACTGAGTGTTATGCATTATAAAAGGGTTTTAAAGGGTGTGATGCATTATAATTGTTCATAATTTTCGTTGTAATACATTAGATGTTGTTATAACAAATTATAACAGAATTAAAAATGTAAAGCGTAACAATGGATTGATAAGTATTATAATGTATTTTTTAACTGTAGTTAAAATGATTCATGAGACATTACAATTATAAGGTGCATTACAAGCAGTGTTGGGAAAGTTACACTGAAAATGTTATTATTTAAAGATTCAATTGTGTAATTAGATTACTTTAGTAAAAAGTAATTAAACACTTTTTGGAGATAGTAATTTAGTGATTAGTTAAGTGATTTAAGGATAGTCTCTTTAAATTCATTAAAATAACTAATATAAAACTATATTAATTGGTATTAATAACTGACAAAAGTATTACAAATTTCAGAATTATACATTAAAGCACGGATTTTAAATTTTGATGTCAATTCCACTTTTGCACACACACATATATTACACAAGTATTAAGTTAAATTACATCAGAAGTAACTAATTAAATTACAGAAAAAATAGTGTTATCCCTTACTTTACTTTTCAGGGGGAAAGTAATTATATTACAGTAACTAATTACTTCGTAAGTAGTCACACCTGACACTGATTACAAGGCATAATTATTACAATAAAATATAATTGTATAATGCATGCAAGTGTTATCTTAAAATATTTAAACTGACAGAGATAAGTTTATATTTTTGTATTACTTCTGAAACTAAAACACAGCGTGTTGAACCACATACCCACATTGTGTTAAAAATTACTAAATTATCATCAACACACTTAACCTGAACATTTTGCCATTATCAAGACACTCTTACTATGACGAAACAAATGTTGAGGTAAAGAGCATGTTCTTTACAACCAGAGCCAAAGCTGATGTGATCTACAACCCTGCTGCCAAAAGGATTAAATAACTAAATGTTTGGATCTACCACCCACCGTCTTTTGGACCTCAGCCCCTCTGGACGACTCAAGCGAGAGACTACATTTACAGCGAGAAGAGAGCAAAATCTTGCCAACATAAACCATCGCCCTTATTTGCATGTCTGTCAATATAGGTCCATTAACATCCACTGGCTTCGCTATCAGAGTTTATGTTAACACGCTCTCCACGGCCGCGGCGGGAGTCTGGCGTAGGAGGAAGATGCTGAACGTCTTTTTCCACCAAGACCTTGACAAATGGAGCAGCCACTCAGACATGTTACATTAAAAAACGTTTTAGTGTAATGGAATGTATATTTCACCGTGATACGGAGCTATTAAGCGCTTTATAAAATGGCATTTTTCCTACAGGAAAAAGGAGCGGCAATAGATGTGTAGCTTTCAACATGACATATTGTGGTACAGTTATATTGACTGCGATATTAGTTCATAATGAAAGACGTTTATATTGTCCAGCCAACGTAAACAATCAAGCAGGACAATCGCACCGATGAAGAGTCTGCAAACAGTGAGTGACGCACATTTCAATAAGAGAGGACGCGTGTATTTTCGGTGAGAAAATAATTTTTTTAAAATTTTTGTCAGTGGAGCGTTCACAAAACTTGCTACCACAATTGTGGGTGGACACTTTCTGGAGAAAGTAAAAAGACAAAAACAAAACCAATATTAGGATAAAGCAGATTACAATGCTCTGAAAGTACAACACCGCCACAATATGTAAACTCGCCAACAAAGTGATTCTGAAAATGACTTGTAGTTTATTTACATTTGGCTGATGTTTTAAACCAACTTTTAGCATATTACAATTCATTAAAAGAATACATTATATAACACTTGAAACTAGATTCAGGCGTCAAATTAAAACTAGTGAGCGGTTGCATCTAACTTTCCAGAGTCGTTATTTGCTCCTTTAATTTACAAAATTGAGCCAATTGAAAAAAAATTACATTATAAAAAATGTACGACATCAGTATTTAGAATGAAATCATACGATGCGGATCAATACGAACATACGATTATAGCAAACAAGCAATACTGGAATCCTCCCCAAACCCCACCCCTATACCTCACGTTACCGCCATAAAACCAAATCGTACTAAAACATACGAAGAAGTGCATATGAACACGTATGAATTAGCCACATTGTAAAACATAAACGAATTCCCGTGAAATTGCGTTTAAGATGCTCAAGCCACTTAAACATACATGCAAAAATACAATAAAAACTATTCTCAGACTTTTACAGGGTAGATGAAAGCTGAAGACATATTTTAAATGTCTGTTATAGGTTTACGAGTTTGTGTGAGCACAGGCGATCTACAACCAGGTGCATGTTGGTATCCCAGAAATCTGCAAAGTCACCGGCGCATTACAGCTTCAAACATGAATACACACACCTTCTTCACCCACTAACTCATTAAAAGATGCTGCAGGTATGCCAGCAATGTGAACTTTGGCTTTTCATCTGGATTGAATCCGCTGACCACTAACAGACTTTTACCAACAAATCCTTCCAATCATAAAAACTTACGGCACTATACAATACTTTACAATGGTCAATGAGATGAGATTTTCTGCGTTATGGTGGTAAAAGCAAAACACGGTGTTAAAAGATGCAACACTGTTCATTCTAGACCATGTTGATCAAACATAAAGATAAACAGCAAAGCCTGAACACGAAATAAACTTTTGAAGGATGTACTGTCGCAATAAAATGTGTTGAAATAACCCGAGAACCCGACTGCTGGTTTGGGAACACGCCGGATTGCCGTCTGAACCTGGTTAAAAATTCAAAGATTCCAGCCGCCTGTCAGTCACTCAACAGACAGGAGGAAACCAGAAGACCAAGACTGAGAAGATGAGAGAACGGAATTCCCTCGACGTCCCTCCTGAATGCCGTTCACTCAACAAACTGCAGAGTAGTAAAGAGATCATCACGGGTCGAGCAAAGAATGCAGATCTCAGGATGTGCACCTGTGTCTCCAAAACCATACTGTACATTCATCCGTCTGTGAGGAGGAGACTATAGACCCGTTACAGAATTATGGTGGGACGTGCAGGAAATTGAGAGCAATAAGAAAACCGAACTGTCCCATAAACGCAGGTGATTTATTGGTCGGCACACGACCGCAGATCTCAGGACAGTGTCAGGACGGTGATGGCAGGGTTCCAGCATCAGGTCTGGTCCATGTACAATATAACAACTGTGTGACAGGCCAACAACTCCCATTAACACACAGCTGTGTTTATGTGTTGGCCGTTCAAAGACCTGCTGTGTTTCAGAGCTCTTGGAGGGGGTGGATGGGCTGCGACAGGGTTTTCTAGACCTTTTTAGTGTTATGTACCCCCAAAGCCCCTTCAGAAAACCAAGCAAAAATGGAATTCAAAAATATAGACTTGAAATGACATTCAACAAAAGAAAATTATTTTAAACATGTTTGCGTCAAAAAAAACATTACAAAAGGTCAAACCTTATTACAAAAATCAATCACAGGTCGCCCCATTGACTCCCATTGTATTTATTTTCCCTACAATGGCAGTAATGGGGATGAGATCTGTTTGGCTAGTGACATTTTTCTGCTGAACACAAAGGAAGATATTTGGAAGAATGTCAGTAACCAAACAGATCTCATCCCCATTTACTTCCGTAATAGGGAAAACAAATACTGCACTAGAAAAAAAAAAAAAATACTATACTAGTCAATGGGGATCCAAACATCTGCCTTTGTGTGTAGCAGAACAAAGAAATGTATGTAATGTTGACAGAATTTCCATTTTTGTGTGAACTGTCCCTTTAATGTTCAACAAGGTCCCAAATATGCCAGTGGGGGAGGGGCATTCTCATTCTAGAAAGCTTTTAATTGGACTTAAGTCTTCGTAGTGCAAGATGAGTCATCGCTATTTCTGGTCTGTTTTGAGAAGGCTGTAAATTTCAAATATCTAAATTATAAACTGAGGTGGTCATTTTTGGATCGTCGAAGGCGCGTTCCTTGTAACTGAAGGCTTGGACTCTCCAATGCATCGGCATGCTTACAGCTTCAGGGTCTTAACCAAAAACCAGAGGAATAAGAGCGCAAGGAAAGGAGAAGAGCAGGATATGTTGCTATAAATTCAGACTAGATCTTGGCAGGAACAGCAGCAAGTGCTTTTCATGGCTGTCACTGGGCAAAGAAGACATGCAAGTATATGAGAGGAGAGAGAGGAGACGGTCGGAGAAAATGTGGTTGATACGTTATGAAAATGGTCCTGGATGCAAGAGCAGCACTTTTATAAATGCAGTGATACACGACCTGAGGAATTTAAGATCCGCACTCGTGTAAGCATTATCCCTCCATGCCCCAAATGTAACTTTTCTTCAGAAAATAAATGAAAGTTTTTATTTGATTACAAAAGCCAATATTTTAAGAATCCACAAATATGATTTAGCACGGACTGCTCGTAGATCTCATAGGCTTACATATAACTTTCTCCCTCAATTATACTTCACATTTCATCTGCAGACATAATTCTAATCACTAATAAAAATCTGTCTTTGGAATACTTCATTTTGATTGGTCAATCACGGCTTTGCCATTATTTTAGTCATACCTGAGGTGGGGTATTGTAGAGTCGTGTTGTGTTTTTAACACACCTTTCAAGGTGACATAGAACCCATTAGCTTCATGTCAGGGTCCTGATATTTGTGTACCCAACATAACCGTCCAACTGACCCTACATTATTCAGTTTTTAGACAAATCTATAACGTAAGGAATCAAGCAACCACAAATAGGTCTCAACCATTGCATTTCCACTTGGGTTTGGAAAAGGATATTCCTGCATTCCCAGACAATGGTTTGCATTCCCCGACACGTCTGCATGTCCTGTGAATCACTTTGGTCTACGGTTACCTGGTTATACACCAAATATGCCTCAATCCACTTGCATTATTTGAAATGCAATAGCAGGCTCCCGGATAATAGATCCATCATGTAATAAGTCAATATAAATGCTTCAATATCAATAAATATTTCATTGAGTAATTCTTGACTTTAATATCACTTTTGGTATGGGACAAACATCAGCTGGGTCGGCGAAATGCAAAATGTGCACAAATCCTAAAATAGTTTTCAATTTGATGTAAAAGTTGTTTTTATTTTGTATTTATTTCTTCAAGAGGCACCGGTTGAAGTGTCAAGCCTTCTCGAGTTCGCACGAGTTGCCACTAAAACAAAACATTCACTCCTCTAACACCAAGAAATAAAGAAAACGTAGGCACAAAGGTTTCGGCAGTCGAAAAAAAAATTTGTTTCCGTTTCCGAATGGGCGATTTTCACAGCCATTAACTCATTACACCCAGAGCCATTTATTACTACACGACAGCAGCTGCGCTCCTGAAAATGCATTTCAGATGCACGCGCGCTTTCAAGCTATGCATTTTAAAACGTCGATTTTAAATGGTCCTCTCATGCAAGTCCAAAGATCGCACCGCTATCAGCGAGTGTCGGCATGCAAGGTCCTCAAAAGAGAAAAAAACTAGAGGAAAAAGGCCAAATGCAGATGCTTGTACGGCATCAAACGTCTGCTGCCTATTGGCGTGGCTCCACATGACCAAATATGGTAGGAAAAAGCTTGCTTTCCCGTAAGCAACACGCATACAAAAAAGAAAAACCCAAAGCTTTCTAACATGCTGCGCGGACAGATAGAGCCCCCATACTCAAACACTGCACTCCACAGGGCGAAAAAAAGAGCAGAATCACACTAGCTAGGGCACTAGCTGTCCCAAACCATATTCACAGCACTTTATGAGGAAAAAAGGCACATTAGAAAATGCCTTTTCCCTCCAGGCATTTTTGTCCAAGAGCGAAGGGTTCTAGCTGTGAGCTGTGCCTCTTACATAACTGCGAGTGGAAAAAAGGATTCTCATTAAAATATCCAGCCATGAAGATAGCCGTGACACAATACGTGTTGAAGCGGAGTGTGACTGTGAGATTTGATGATATGGTTGGTCTTTGTATTCAACATACGACGTTTAAGCATCTTTAAAACTACATATAAAAAAAAAAAAAAAGAGAGGCATTTTCACAACCAATAAAATGATATACGCATGTGCCAGCAATGCTGATGCATTTATCACGATTTGGAATGAATGACTTCACCACGATGCCATGCAAGATATCATAAACAAAACAATTGTGTATCATTTCCATTTCAAGTTTGTTTTTGCCCACACCAAATGTGACCTTGTCTGTAAAGACCAGAATACATTAGCTAAATCTAACAATATAGATTATGAGATTCAGATTAATCTCAGCCAAAAATATGATGAAAACGGTTGACGGGTGTTTAGTGCCGTAAATGATTTCAAAAAGTAGTCAAATTTGTGTTTATAATATGATAAATACTGAGAGTTTATTGACGCTTCTTATTTTGCATAAGAAACTACAAGACGTTAAAGTTTTCAAGGTTAAATTTTCAGAAATGCTTTTTCACATATGAATGATGATTTAGTAGAAATAAGATATTCACAACGAAACATTTGCATTAAATGGCAGTTAACATCAACACCCTACATGTGCTTTCTCCCGTCTGTTACGGCTAGCTGGAACGTTTAATGGAACATAAAAATGTATTTCTCATAAAGATAAAGAGTTCCTGATGTGCGACTTGTAAAACGTGTCTGTCGAACACCGCTTGATAACCGTGACACGACGCTTGAAGCAATCAACTGAGTGATTTAAGACGGGGTTCAACATCAACGTGGGAGACATGTCTTTTAGTCGTGCCTTACATGGTAGCATACAAACCCAAAGCATGACGCGTACGGCCAACACGTGTACGACATGGTCCTTTCATTCCAGCGTCTGTCAGCTTCTGTCATGATGTTTGTTTTCGACACTTGCTCAATGAGGACAAAAAAATTTTCCATCCTGCTACACAACTGGTTTCTTTCCATTTATACCTCAAGATTCAATGAAATGTACTGTTGTGTTAGATTTTATTTGCATTAATTAATGGGAAATCTACTGTATGAAAACCGCGGGTTCCTCACGAGAGTTGTTAGAAACAAGATCATGCATCGGTCTAGATGACCTCACCGAAAGACGTTACTTAGAATTCATGAGGATGCGAGGTAGGATGCATCATTCAGGCGTTCTGGAAACAGATCTTTTGAGCAAACAACCAGAACACACGGTGTGACGGTTGAGCAAATGGACGCACATAACATACGTCGTCGCTAACGACAAGCAAGACTGTCTTAAAGCCCTCGGAGATAGAAACATGTCTGGCTCACGACGGACAGTTAAAGATCTTCGCTGGTCAGGCATGAAGCTAAATGCAACCGCAACAGTCTTGATGACAGCCTGAGAGATGCAACAAGAAACAAAGCTTTCTACTGCCATTTCACATCCAAAAGAACGTACATGCATAATTTACAGTATACATAACACAAGAAGTTTACTGTACACTTTACGTTGACACCAAGGCTTTGCAAACACATTACTCAAGGGGGCGATAGAGTTACCTTCATGCGTTTATGCTAACAGGATGCATAAGTAAATCGTGTCGTTTTTGAAGCAGCTAGCTATAAACATTGTCTAACAATTTTGTCTGGAGCTTAAAAAAGATGACTTTCTATTGAACATATGCATTTCACATAGGGTTGCACTATTAAATGGAAAGAAACCGTATACGATTTGGCAGTTGGCTGCGATATTTTATGCGCAGTTTGTCATCGAAATACTGTTAAATGCAGCTGCAACCGAAAGTCAGAGGGCGATCTCGCACAGAAACTCCAATGATCCTTAGAAGAAGTACCACACGTATAATAACCAGGAAATGCCGTCTTCCTATCTACATCTGGCATCTTTCGCTCACTGTTTTTCAAGCCACAGGTATTTTCATGATAATAAAGTATATTTATAAGGATGATGTTTGAAGGGTTTGAAGGGTGTTGCTTTTTTAAAATGCACGTTGTAAGCGAATCAAACATGCAGTGCTTTCGGATGGAGCAGCATTTCCCACAGAGTCGTGCTTTATGAACAAGCTGCGCATAAAACATAGCCACAGCCTTTACGATTTCACAAATAGCGATTGATCTAATACCGATTTGAATGGGAATTACGATTAATCGTGCAGCCATAATTTGAGTCACTTTTATCCAAAGCAGCATTGCATTTAAAGTACTTTGTGATGCTAATATAATGCTCCAGGGTATTTTCTTCAGTAAAAGATCACTGCAATCGCAGATCACGTCTCACAAATTAATTGTAAAGTCTTTGCATTCGCATTCATTGCAAAATACATTCATGTGCGGCTTTGCTCTACTCTGTGACTTTTCCTCAGATCACACATTCCTGTGTGAACGCCGAACCCTTTCCCGTGCCCCTCTCTTCCAGCTACGCCACTGGATCTCCCCTCTTCTGCGCATATTTCTGCTGGCTGTTATTATTAGCATGGCTACAGGCCAGCGATTTTAGGGAGTCTGAGCGCTGCGTGGCCCCGGCGGACACTTAAGAGATGGCAGCACGAGGTGTAAATCTGGAGACGTTGGCATAAGCGCGCCCACGTTGATGCGACGTCTGGTAAAATCACCAGGCCTATGTTTAGTGCCACAGGGCTGTGCAGCTACTTGTGTTTCAGGAAACCTCAAAGTCTTTCTTTCTGCCAGTTCCAGGAAAACTCTCTCTTTTCTTTCCCTCCAACACGCTGTCACGTGTACTTAGTCGACGTTGGACGATTTTGCGAGCTTTATGATAAATTCCGCTTTTTAAGTCGAGCGAAATATTGCAGCGGTTTGACTGCGAGCGCTCTCGGTCATGCAGATCGAATCTGTGCACCCCTCTTAAAGAAAAAGCTGCATAAATCATTACCTCAGAGTTTGACGTTCGCTGCGTAATCTTTACATTTACAAGAAAAACACAAATCCCAGGCAAGCATGAAATTGTAAATAATTGAATATTGGAGCTATGGGCTGGTTTTGAGTTTCTGGCAGTGGGATCGTAACTAATGGCCGAAACTGGAAATGAGATTACACCAAAAACCCACGTACCATTGGAGCGACTCCAAGACGTATTTACCATTACGCACCTGTGCCACACACACACCCATTCAGAGTCTACTCTGACATTGGCTGTGTTGACATAGATCTTTTATGACATGCTATTGCATTTCAGGACGGCTCGGGCATCCGCGACTCAATTCCCGTTCATTAATTCTAACCTGAACTAATGGAGCCCCCATTATTATCCGCGGTGGTCTCGCAGACGTCCGTCACGGAATTGAGTGGCATTGCAACCGCACACACACACTGCAGACTGGCAGACGGGTTTGTAACAAGTGCCCATTGTTCTAGTTACTCAGGCCATGTTCATTAAAACAAACCATAATGAGGTCTGCTGGCCTTACATAACCCAACGCACACACACACACAACACACCGAGCTCAGTCGCATTTATCAAAACCTCTCCAGCACTGCACCACTTATAATAAGCCTAAGACATAAAACGCCTTCGCCCACTTTTAAACATGTTTGAATTCTTTGTGTATCTGTCATTAGCAATAATGGGTCTGTAATTATATCCGACTTAACTTTAATTTGAATCGCTGTTTTGTTTACCGCATCAGAACAGGATGAAATAAACAACGTCTTGTTGGCTATTGTTTTGGGCACATCGTGGCCAAGTGCTAATTTTGCTCTATTTGGCTTCTGAAAGACATGGTTACCAAATCCAATAATAAATATATTTATAATAATCTTGTTTTATAAACACTTGTTGTGGTGCATTCTGGGATAGTCTTTTCATCAAAGATAGGCAGCTAACTAGGTTTTGAGACAAAGCTCCTGTTCCACATATCATGCATGCGAGCTGCCGCAAACACAATGCATACTTTCAAGGTTTCCACTTTTTAATCCCTTGATTTGATTTGCTATGTTCTGATCTTTATCGACCATCGGGATACAAACCAAACAAATTCCCAGCATGCAATCCCTCCCGCTTAGATTCATTAGTCGTACAGCAGCCTACGCTAGCTTGGTCTAACGTTACAGCTGAAGGGTAATAAAACCTGCTTTAAGAAAGCCAGACCTGAGATGTTTATTAATAGCGTGAGCGATAATAAAGGGGAATCATTAATAACACATTTCACATGAGGTAAGACTCTCCCGAATGCCTGTTCCTCTTTTCAAAGAACACTTCAGATTAAAAACTCACACGGATTCCGTGCCAGCTGTCGGCTACGGCACGTCACAAGCCGATGAAGAAACAGACTGGGGACGCTGTGCCTCTCAGCTCTTACGCTGACCCCCCTTTAATGTGCAGTTTGAATTATGTTAAGACGCATTTCATTTAGCACGCTCGACACACGTAGAAAAAGAGTCCTGAACGACAGCCCTGGTTTCTTTGATCTCACGCTTTAATTGGCTCTCAAGAACAACGCGACGACATGTGAAGTGGAATGAAAGAGGGTGCGTGCAGCGCCGCCTCGCATTTCTGAGGATTCCTTCGTGGCTAGCATGCTAGCACGTAAACATGCTTCTGATTAGAAGAAAAGAGTTCAGTCCATAAAGGCACTCTTAAACAATTACCGCTGGCTGCTACCATTACCAGACGCACACACAACAGCTCTATTAAAGCATTAACAGACACACAAACAAGGCCGCCGATGGCTATGCTATCGCTAGTTTTCAATGCGACCATCCGTGCATGTGTTTCGTGTTACTTGATACCCTCAACATCATGTTAACTGCAACATCGCAACACCAAACTGGCTGGCTCTTTGACCCGGCTTGGCTCTCAAAACGAATGAATGTGGATGTGACCATGTATGGCTTGACAGTGAGAGGAAAAGTAAAGCGTGCATGTTTTCTCAGGTCAGAAGGTCGGAGGAGTTGCGTCTATTTGAGTAGCAGCTCGCTAGAGCGCTGTTACCTCATCGGTATCGGCAGTCGTGGAATCATCACTCGCTGGCTCTCCCTCATCACCTTTATGGGAGCGTTGGCATGCTCGCAACGTAATCCTCTGCATCAACATGACCTCATGCGAGAGTCAACGTCAATTTTCATGCATTCTTGTGGTTGTGCATCATGGTTGATGTCCTCTAATTCCTCACAGTGCTTTGGAATGGACATCTCTCCATTAGATTTGTTTGTTTAGCTTAGGGCCGGAGCGGGGTGAGATGGGAATTATGGTCCTTCGGTCGGCCGAGGACGGGGGAATATGGACTCGCTGAAACATTTCCTGTGCATGTTTTTGCAGATGAGAATCAGCCCAAAGCCCTAAATTTGTTTGGTTACGTTACAATGCGATTAATTAACTTTCCTCACGAATATCAATTTCCCCCTGTAGTCATTTATAATTTGTTGAAACATAAATTCATCTTTTTGCATTCTTGTTCGATCCTGACTTTGGCTACAATTTTGGGTTGGGGCTAAACATGTCCGTGTTCCTCCCGGTAAATCATCTGCTTGCTGGGATCTAACATGCTTCTGTCCTAAAGCTAGAAAGTGGAAGTGCAAACATCGTCACCCGTCATCCCCCTGAAATCTCTGCAAATCAGCGGTCTGTTTGTAACCCGACTGCTCTATGATCCACAGAAGCAGCCCTAGGGCACATTTGTCGTTCCACCCTCAGACTTTTCCATTGAAACCCGCAGTCTCAAAGAAGAACAACAAACACACCGCAAAGTCAAATCTCACCAAAAAAACGTACCCTCGCTGCAGTAGGATTTAATGTAGAAGGAATTTAAGCTTTATATATTACTGACAAAACATCTGGGACACTTATTGCATATTTGCAGGGACCTAAATAAACACAAGCTAACGTTTCAGACGACCCTGACTTCACATTTGAGGAATGCCCTCAGTTTCGCCACGTCTCCCGATCGTCACAGTCATTGTGGAGCTTGTTGGTTCTGAAAGCACTCGTCGCTGTGCTACACATCTGCGGTTCCTGGACTCAATGCTTTAAATTACAGGCTATCGGATTCAAAGCAGAGGAGAGAAAAAGCTGAGTAAGGGGAGGGGCAGCTGGATTGCATCTCTTGAGGTTACCGCTGCGTGTCGATCATGCCAACGAACCCTTTCGTAGGAGATGTTTAAAATAAATATAACTACAGTTTTGCTATACACAAGTGACTTGAAACAAATAAAAATAGAGATTGAGTAGTTGCGTCCAAGTGACGGTAATAAATCTTCCCAGTCTGTTCCAAAGTAATTTGGGGATGTTTTGTGGATAACCAATAGCTTGACTGTGGTAAAGTGCTAAGAGCGTTGCACATTTAGAGAAACCTCGAACACGCAAACATGCTAATTCAATTATCAGCTCGTCTAGATGCATTTTCATGTTTTTGTTGGAGATCAAAATCAAGCTCTGGTAAATGCAACAGCTCTTAGAAATAAATAAGTACCCGACGGGCAATATGTGTCTGAATGACGACTCAAAAACGTCTATAGATATGATGGCCACCAAACTACAGAAATGCAGGACAGTGCCACCCATGTTATCAGAGCATTTATGTCTGAAGCCCATGAGAAACCCTTCAGGAGCAAAACAGGACTGTTTATCATTCCAGAAGCTATTCCAATCATCAGTCTCCGTGTTCAATATGTTCCTTTTAAGGCGAGGGCATTCCCCGCATATTTTCCAAACACCACACTGTTATCAGATCCAGTTTCATGGCCAATTACTGGCCCCGTCTCGCTCTGCAGTGTTCCGTGTGCACAACGCCGCACTGTCCGCGCAGATACCGAGATGTCTCATCATCACTTCTGCTTTCAGACTTTTTCTAAAAACTCGTGCAGCTGAAGGTCAGAGCAATAAAACCAGTTCCCCAGACGGAATATGACAGATTCTGTACTAAGCTGCATGCACACTATTGTTTTAGCTGGTTGGAGAATCAGCCAAATATACATCCGCCTTACAGGAGGAAGATATGAAGCCTGGCCTGTGCGGTTGTGTTTAACCGGGCTGTTGAATAAACCTTACAGGTTGCAAAACTAAGTAGTACTGTAAGTGTCTGGATTTACGGTTCGGCTGCCAAAACGCAACAGCAGCAATCGAGGGGCGTCACAGAGCACTGGAATCCCCCACAATTCTCAGATGAGACGTTTCCCAAAGCATCCCTCCCCTACACTGTCCCAAATCCCACAACAGAAACGAATGAAACAATATAAGAATGTTCATGGCCGGTGATGCCACGCCGCAAAGAAGAAAAACGCCAAATCCACTTTGGACGACACCAATGAGAATCTTAATGTGTTACAGGATAGCATACATCTAGGAGGCATGGGATAACATTGTTTAGACTACGAGATGTCAATGGACCTCTGGATGAGGTGCTTACACAAAGCCCCTAAAGTATTACTAAACAATTTTCATACGGCCGGTGTAAAGAGATGAGAACTTCCTGTTGTTGAGTACGCTACAGCAGCATATATGGAATGCTACGGGACCCATTTCGTCAGGTCAATACAGGACTGAAACTGCTATTGTTGTTTTAAATACTAACAATATTCAAATAATATTTAGAGAGCTTGTCAACCAATACAGACAGGATTATTTCTAGAGCAGAGGAAAGTAAACCCAGACTGATTCTTCAATGTGATAAGGATCTCTGTACAAGGGTGGGTGTGGGAGGAAAGCTTAAAAGAGATAAAAAGAAATAAAAACGTTTTCTGTAAACAAGCATCCAAAAAACAAATCTACAACGCCTTTGTTTGTAACACAACTGCGTACAAAGTCTTCCCCTAAAGACATTTATATTACGTCTGTTTTTTCCGCCCAACCTTTTAAGATCCTATATGAAACACAACACACACTAGATAATAGAAATTATTCAAAATAAAACGCATGTTAAGCCACATTAAGACGGGCGACAAATGGTTAATATTTTATCAAAGGAAGAGGAAGAGTTTATATAAAGTGCGTAAAGTTTGTCAAGTGTCGCGTCTAAACATCCGGAGACGCGCAAACGTACCTGTGCAAT
Organism: Triplophysa dalaica; assembly: GCF_015846415.1. Taxonomy (NCBI): domain Eukaryota; kingdom Metazoa; phylum Chordata; class Actinopteri; order Cypriniformes; family Nemacheilidae; genus Triplophysa; species Triplophysa dalaica. The sequence continues at coordinate 2,029,488 of NC_079546.1, read as the reverse complement.
AAGATGAACGAAAGTGCGCGTCCTTTAGAAAGATCTGCAACGAGAAAGTGACAGTAGATCGAGCTTCAGCTTCTCTTTCACTCCCAAATCTGCAACTTTCAGTAACAGGACTCGGAGTTTGTGAAGCTCCTCCCTCATCCCGACTCCAAACCTCCGCCTTTACGCACCGTTCCCACATATCCTGCGCGGTACATTCATTCAGCATCAACACTGTCACAAAGACAACACATCACCAGTAAACACAATAAAACCAATACAATTCCCATTTTAACCATTAAAAACATCTTTATGTGATTTCTTTCTCTTTATGTGAGGATTATATATATTTGTATCACACATTTGATATCAACAATTCAGTCACAATACTTATACAATATGTTATATATAGGCTACATCTACAGTATTTAAATCTATTTATTATATTATATTCAAATGAACAAACATTTTCTTTTAAACAGAAGGATTCTGTTTGTTTAGGACTTATACATGTTGCTGTGTAATAATGTTTCTCTCATCAAATATCTTTTGGGTTGCTATCATCTGACTATAGTTAACATGTTTCAGGCGATTAATATTATAAATGTGACCTTGAGATATTATTATACTCCAATCAAAATCATTTTCAAAGGCATGTTCACATGTTTACATACATGATGCCGTGTCCTAGTTAGATTTTTGTCAACTCAGCCTGCCACGCAATGATAGGACAACAACAGCGGTGTTATGATGCATGGGCTGTTGTTCCTCACCATCATTCAAAACAATAGAGATGAGGCCGCCCTCCAAACAATGGGCTTCAATTTAGAGCACTCTGCTTTGGATTTGTGTTTCTCACAATGCTGAGGTACACAGAAGGATGTTTTGACTAAAATGTGCACGAGTGAGATGTGAGGATTGGCGCGCCCAGACATGAAAATTATTCTGGGAGGCGTGTGTGCAAACAATATAATTATTGAAATTAAATTCTTGAACAGTACTAAAGGACAATGAGAATGCATTTGTTTTCCATGCGACTTAAAAGAATAGTTGCCATGAACAGAAAACCAAGAGCAGTCAAATGTCGATCGGTTTGCCTATAATTTGGTTACGAAGGAGAGGCTGCCAAGCTTTTTAGTCTCTCGATCTGAAGGCCTTGTCTGGACTAAATTTAACTGTAGATTTCAGATGTTTACTTTTCTAACGTGCCTTAGATTCTAGCAACTATTTTATAGAAAGAACATTTAACTTCCCATTTTATGAGTTCATGAAAATGTGTGTCTTTAAAATATCTCGTCTTTATGCTCTCTGATTGACATTGTGAGACAAATGTCCATCTCTTCCTCTCTTTCACAGTGGACCATCATTCTTGGACCAACATATCAGGGATAGTATTGATCAAAATAAAAAAAATCTGGTAATTAAAATCTAGTTTACTTGCTAGTAAGTACCTCAAATCGTTTAATACCAGCAAAACTAACTATTTAACAAAAGCACTGGTAAACAAAATGTGGGCGTTCCCTGTGTGGGTGTGTCCTGTGGATGTGTCAGGTGAGGCTACACCTACTGTACAGAATAACACAACTCGTGATGAAAAGTTCATCATGAATCACATATGCAAAATGACGACGGTTTTACAGGACCTTGAGAAAACATCTCTTCTCGACATAATTCAGTTAACCAAAGATGTACAATATGATTTTAATTGATCTGAATGTCTTTCACATCAAAGCTTAACCTTCAAGCCCAAAAAGTGTGGAACATTACCTTAAAGACATCATCTGTGTGCAATCCAAACCAAATCTCATTTGCTCATAAATCTGCACTAATACAACAGGAAATAAAATAATGCGTTCTTTAAGATTATGCATGCAGGCCAAATATTTATAGGTAAAACATATGTAAAATATACAACTATATATCCAAAACTCCACATTATTACACGCACTAGTTTACCTAAATTCACAGATTTTATATGTTTCCCTGTTGACTTAATCTCTCATGACCTAAAGCTCCCTTGTGTTCAAGCGGACGTGCTGACTCCAGTCTTGATGACTGACTGCCATAACCGTGCCAGTTTGCCATCTGCCTTGCAATTGAGGATACAGTGCCACCCAAATTCCTTCCTCTTACCTCTCTTTACTTCCTTATGTAAACATCATTACATATGTCCACAGGCAGAATGTCAGATTTTACACCACAGATGTACTTCTCTCTATTTGTACAAGGAAATACTTGCGTAATATTCTTTGGGGAATACTGTGAGATATTTAATGACATTCCCTAAATGAGGCTCCAATTAAAGGGACAGTGCACTTAAAATGACATTTCCCTCATTGTGTACTTCTCACAATAGTCATATTCAGTTTTTAGGCAGAATATTAAGAAATGACAGCCCTAGTCCTCATTCACTATCATTGTAGTGAAAGTATATGGGGGCTGGGATTGTCAGCCTTTAATATTCTGCTTTATTTGCACCACAGAAGAGAGACCTGCACATTTTTATAACACAAAGGAATCTTATGGCATGCTGGAAATCTGGAGTTGGCTGTTACTCTGTCGCCCCCTGCTGTTTACACATTGTAAATACACAAATACAACCAGTATGCGAGGGTGGTAAAGTGTTAAATGCACAGTGCCACCTGTAGGTCAAAAGACAGAACTGCCCTTACCTGGGTGACCAGATGCAGATTCGTGGAAGTGACATTAAAGCCTGTTTTAATCAAATCTTTGATATTTTAAATGAAGGTCACAAACTACCCAATTCACTCGATACGATTTTATTAAAAATGAAACCCTTTACGTTTGTACACTACAAAGTGGTAATAAAATGAGCACGCTCTTCAACCAAGGGTAACCTTATTTGTTTCAATCAACACAGACTATGAACCCAATATTTACACAGTCGATATGAATATTAGTTTATATTATCTTTTGCTTCTCTACAGACGGTGCCCACGTGTTTTTATTATCGCAGTGATCACAAAATTAATATTGCAAGCGAGCCACAGCTGATCGACCAAATAAATGAATAATTTACCATGTGATATTCTAGGTGATTAAAATTCTAACTGTCACTGTTATATGAAGAAGAAAATAAGCAATAGAAACCATCACATACATCCTAATGGATTTAATGGGAATTGTGATGGAAACCATGAACATAGGTCGTTTTCTAGCAGGCCTGTGTTCGGATGGAGATATGTCGCACGCTTTCATCTACTGCCCGGCGTCAAACAGTTTCTTTCTGCCTTCCATGCCTGACATGGCCTCCACGTTTTTCCTCCAGTCCGTGACCTCTTCCTTCTGCAGCAATAGAGAAACGGCAAAAACACGCTTCAGTAAGACAGAAATAGTTGCACGTGCATGTCTGATAACAGCGGACTGTGGCATCACGCCTCAAACAGACAGGAGCTCTTTAAATGCCAACATTTCACCACCGCTGGGCCTTCAAAGGAATCGAAATAATCCGTCTATTCATACTGAGGTGAGAGGCAGACAGGTGACTCTCTGAGCACGAGAGCACTTGTTAGAAAGCAGAGCTTTACCTTTTCCTCTTCCTTTTTCACTGTTTTGAGGTTGGCTTTAAAGTCCGCTTTCGTGACTCTGTTGTCCGTGAGCGCTCCCAGCACGGCATCTGCTGACTTCTTCACCCGCTTCAGGTTCGGTCGCTTCATTTTGCCCTTCAGTTCATAAATCTTCTGGGTTAGTGACAGAATCTGGCAAAAACAAGAATTTAGCGAATGAATCAAAAAGTAGACTTCATTTTATTACATTTATATATGTATATCAACAAATATTTTGCATAGTTAAATAATTTTTGTTTTATTTATATTCTATTACAATATTCACTTAGTTTTATTACAGTATATTATATAAATAATAATATACATAATATAAAGTATATATATAAAGTGTGTATAGTCATTTTTTATTGCATTATATATATTTTAATCTTTTTATTTCAATTTTAAGGTTTTGTATTAAATTATACATATCATAATCGACATTCAAGAACCATTGTTTGCTATTGAAAATATTATTATATTTGAAGAGTTTGTTTCCAAAATGTCGTTTTTAACATTATAAACACAACTGTTTTTTATTATGTTATCGTGTTTTTATAGTGTTAGTTAGCAGTTTTTTTTAAGTTATGATGGCTTAAATCAAAACAAACCAACTGCAGTTTGATTGATATTAAGTGGAATGCACGCTAAAAAAAAATGATTTTTTGTAACCAAACTCTTCATTTCTTTTATTGGTTGCAACAATATTTAACATGAAATACCTCTGCTTCATTTCTGGCAACTTTTATAGTCAGGTCGTATCTGGCTTCATCCACAATATCGATCTTCTGGTGCAGATCTTTACAAAGGTCCTGCAAAGATCTCAGTTTACTAATGTAAAAACAATCATGCATTCTTAAAAGAACACGTGGCCATGATAAAATACAGCACGATAAATATGTTACGGTCAACATTTGCACCTGCAGTTCTTGAACGGAAAGGCCGGAAAGTTTGAGGGGTGGCGCTCTCTCCCTGAGGGCGTTTTCTCTTTCGATGCTTTTTTGCTCTTTTTCTATCACCAGCAAACTTTCTGCTTTTCTCAGCAATTTGGTCTGAGGGTCAGCCGAGAGAAGTCAAGTTAGTGTAAAGTAAAATCACGGGAATTCTCCAAGAACAGATTGCCTCCACAGACAGCTTTGCTTTGCATGATGTCTGAGATGAAAATAATGATGCAATAAATCTACAAAGACAAATTAAACGCAGAGATCAAACTGAATTTCATCTAATCTCTCATCGGGACACGAGTGCTGTTTGATGTCGGTGTAGTTTCTGACCCACCTTTAGCAGAAGCCTGCGTGTCGCTGAATACTTTGACTTTGTCCTTTTCTTCTGGAGGATGGGGAAGAGTTAAGAGCGGCTCATTATAATCTGCAGTCATGTTAAAACAATCCTGCTGGCGAGTTTAATCCACACACGCTGTGCTGCATGCATTAACTGTCTGACACCATTCCAGTTTCAATTTCCAAATTGAGGGCTCAGTCGCACAGTGGAGTTTAAGTGGACCAGATGAAACTTGCGGCGTAGATTAGTTTTTAACATGCTGTTCATTTTCTTCACGGTCTCACGCAGGGGAAAAGTATAGGGTCATTACATCCACTGCCATAAGAATTCAATGGGTTTGTTAGCGTGGACACTTTTAATTTATAAATAAAACAAAGGCAAAACAAAACACTCAAGACAAACACAGTGTGAATTTGCTTACCGGTCTGTGGGGACGTCAATGGATGTTTACAAAACAAATCAAACAAAACAACGCATGCATCAGATGACATAAGAACAACATTGATTATTTAAAGTGTTAAAGGTGGCTACCGGGGAGTTCCTATATGGGTTTTAGATATTTGTTCTCTGGTATATTTTTCGTTTTCTTGCAATAGCAAATCTCTGTTTTAGATGCACAACTTCAATTATATTTAGTTTAAGTATAAATATTAAGAGGGGATTATTTTTCTCATCATTTACACGTCATTTCAAAACCTGTATGACATTCTTCTACAGAACTCAAGAGATTTTGAAGAAAAATGACCCCGTTGACTTCCATTGTACGGATACAAAACCACTGAGACATTTCTCAAACTATCTTGTGAAGATGATGGTGTATAAGTGATGACGGATATTTTTTCAGCAAACTATCCCTTTAAGTATAACAATTAAATAATAGCAATAACAACAGCTCTGCTTTCGTTGCTTTGTGTAAATAAGTTGTTTCGAATGACATTGACAGGGTCAGTATCCAAATAAAGCTCACACTTACCCCTCAGACATGACTCCAACACACTATGTGACCTGAAAGGAAGCCAAAATAATTGTGGTCACCATTTAGCACTTCAATTCAGGCCAGCTGATTCATTCCTGGCCACATCAGCAGGCGAATGCCAAACAACGGTCACAGATTAAAAGTGACGCCACGATCAAGAGGTCGCTCTTGAAAAAAGGACGTCTAAATGCGTGAAATAAGTCTGTCCCCTTTGACATCAAAATTCGCGAGTATACTAACACGTTTCTAGTATGCACACACTGCGTGTGGTATTCAGGTAACCGGACATTGGGTTTCTTTTTGACACAAACACGGGAGAAGGGTGACCTTTCTTTCCAACAATGTAACAAACCCTCTCTGTGCACATCAGCGTTTTTTTATTTTCACAGGTTTTACAGATACATTCATTAAAGCTTGCACTCGGTAGAGATCGGGGTCCTGACATTACTGGCCCCTCGGAGAAAACAGTGACCTTGAGCGGCACACAGGAGGGTCCGCAGCTCTGAGCAGGGGTTAATGGGGTCTCTCCTGGAAAATGGTGTTGAGGGATGACATTCACTGGTGGAAAGCGTGTGAATAGGAAGTTCAGAAACTCATGTTTTTATATGTGAATCCAACCCAGTGATGGGAGATATTGATAACACAGGTGCCATAAGACTCAAACCGTCTGAGGGACTTGGTTGCCAATGACAATCTTTTTTTGCTGGTGTGACTATTGGAAAGGCAATCTCGTTGATCTTTATATACATATTGATATTTAAAGGAGTAGCTCACTTTAAAAATAAGTCCTCCTTGACTTTCCATAGGAGGAATAAAAATAAGTACAATGGAAAGTCAATGGGGGCAAATTTTAAATGAACTAAATTACAATACAGAGAGCTCTGATTGAAAAGTAACTGCACCTCATTGTACAATATTACGCAAGTTTATTTGAAAGATTAAGGATTTTACTCCTTAAATTATTCCTCTTATAGAAATATTTTTGCGAATAAATAAATGGTTATCTTAAACATCTATTATAATACTTGATTTGTAGTAGACGATACGATTTTATCGGCATATAAAAATGTTTAATCAGTTTGTCCGATGCATTTTCACTATACAAACTCTGAAGACGAAGAAACCCGACTGCAACGCAAACCGATCCGTCTGCATACAGACACTTCAAGCGTCCAACAACCATAACATCAGCTATATAGGTTTGTAACTTGTCCTCGACTCTTACATAATCAGAACATAAGGCAGACGGTTGAAAAGTTTCAACTTCTAGAAACTTTTTTACGTTTAAAGTTACTTTCTCAAGTTTTGCCTTAAGCTTGTAAGTTTTTAATTGAAACATTAAGACTAAAACAGTCATAGCACATACGCCTAAAATATTCGTCTTAACGTTCCAGTGAGCAGAAGAGAGGGCCAGAGACTTCAGTAACTGCATAGCTCTGTTAGTTTTATTTCAAAATGTCTATAATGGAGAATATGTGCGCGTGTAAAACAACACAGCACCTGCCTCGCTGTGACAGACAGCATCTCACACATTGTACATTTACAACCAACACCTTCATCCAGAATGTCATTCCAGCCGTGTCCAACGACGACCTGCCGTTTCACCTCTATATATCACATCACACACTATTAGATTGAATGCCTCTGTGTTGATCGTGCCAAAATGCACAAAAATGACTAAAGGAAGTGAACATCTCATCTTTCTGCTTCAATCAAAAAGACTCTTCAAACATTTTTTACTCTCCAACATTTTGATTTCTACGCCAGGCTGTTGAGTCTTACCTTTAAAGAGAGAGCCAGGAGACTGAAGAGAGAAGTTATGGTAGAGAGACATGGTGTAGTGTGATTTTCAATGATTCATGCCTCACCTCTCACACCCGAATGGCCAACCAAAATAACCCACTGCTACGCCTCCTGAGAATGCCGCTCGGCACCTTTTGGCGCACCATTGTACTGGAATTGGGAAAATAATGCACAACACACAATTATAACTCATTACGCTTGTGTTTGCTCTGGTGCGTACAATGTTAAAGGTTTTTATTAATAGAGAGGTTCACATGAATTATAATTCATGCGTTAAGACTCCCGTGGCCCCCCGAATCACAACAAAGACTTTTGGTGTCCTCTCGGTCAGGTACCGCACATAATTGTTTAATTGAGCATTTTATAGCATTGCCTGACACCATCATTTTGCAATGCTTGGAGGAACAGAATTTTAAATCAGAGTCCTAATATTCAGCCAAGCACAACATTATTACAGGTGAACGTTTTAAAAACAACACGAGAACGGATCATAGCACTTTAAAACATGTATGCATGTTGTAAAGATATCCTAGTGGGCATGCACGTCTCAGGCTGAACCCCCCCAGATCGACACACTCACAACCCATAATGCATCTGAAAAATGTTTTGGGATCGGCGTTGCAGATAAAGCACACAGTAGGAACGCATGCGACCGAGCACGGAGACACATGAACATTGGAAGGACACGCAACTTTTGTGGTATTCCGGGTATGGAGCGGCAGCTGTCGACACGCAAGGGGATGTTGGGGGACACAATCGTCCCATGACGCATAGTTCATGAGCTACGGCCGCTGCAGGAGGCTGAATATATGCACACCTCGGCATGACCCTCTGATCAAGTTTATTTTTAGGGTGGTTTCCACTCATCGCTGCCACACTGTTATCACTGATAACACAACCCTTAAACTTGTCATGGATGAAATAGAACTAATACATGATTTGCTCGGTTGACTGGGGTTTAAAAGTTTGCTAGGGTGTTCAAAGTGGTTGCTAGGGAATTACAAGGGCAGACAGATTAATTAAATATCAACCATTGAAGAGCTCTTTATCAATATATTTTAGACAAGGTTGGTGTACACCGGAAAATATGAATTCCTACTTTAAGAATTCTTAACAGTGATTTTAGGCTCTGATATTTGGATATTAAGTCTCGTTTTCAGAAGAAAACAAATCATCAAGATAAATATCCCAATGGGGTAAAATAACACAATTTTGATTAAAATAAATGTATCAATAAAAATAAAAAAATGTAAAAGAAATCTGCCATAGGAGTAAAAAAAGTTATTTATATTTATAAAAAATTAGGAAATGTTATGCCTAAAAACAAGAAAAATATCTACCAATGGGGTAAAAAACTCTCGAATTTATTGAATTAAGTTAGTTTATTTTTCTTAGCTAACAGGCAAATATTTTTCTTATTTTAAAGTCCCTTAATTTCGATCGTATAAAAAGACTTAATAATGTAAGTCTTTAAACGCTGATAAGGATTAGAACATAATATGTAATATAAGGATTAAAAATCAAGATGATTAAAATTTCACCCCTTCACACAGTCATTTATCATTCTTACATTATGATTCATACAAGAAACCAAGAAAGTGTCATGTATATATGTACATATAGCTATGATACACTAGAAAGGTCTCTGTAGTAAACAGATCTTCAGCAGATATTGTGTATTATGTAATACTGTGCTTCTAAAATGTTATTAAGCAGAATTAAAGTGATTTTTTACCCCTGGTTTACGTAATATCAATAAAAAGCAATTGTGGGATTGTCCCTCTCATTACGCCGCCCATTACTATAATTTTCAACACGGCTTTTTAACCAACGGCATAATAACCCATCCAAACTATCATTAATGCATGAAATAATTCCTTTTTAAGTGACTCCAAAATAAGAGCTATTTCTGTGAAAAGAATATTTCACAAACAGTGTTTAGCCTAAACGTCCTGCATGACTCTGCTTTTCACCCCACTGACACATTACCAAACACGGACCTAAAATAATCAGCTGTTCATTCTGGCTACTGTTAATTAGCCTGCCTAATGATATAAATGAACACACGCACACACACTCTGGGTTTGAGTCATGTGGCTCTGGTTTTAATTACATTGGATTTGCATAACGATTCCCATTATGCCGTTCCCCAGCGACCTGATGCAGGGGGAAACTGCTCTCGGAAGCCCACCCCATTAACAACAAGGCTGACGTCACCCTACGTCCCATGCAAAATCACTTGTGGCATTGCTGGATGGGACGGGAACGTTTTCTCGCACTTCAATGCTCTTAAATGTCAGTAGTTCTCCCAGCATGCCGCATGCTTTGATAAATCCACTTCTAATGTATGTGCCATTACAAATCACTGCGAAATCCTTCCAGCACTGTAAATCACAGCGGGTAAAATACCCCATCAGCAGTGCTCGAGTCTATAGGCACGCATATCAAATACTCAAAGGCGGGCACGCTGCCAAGAAAATGCCACCCAGTGGTCTCATTTAGCCCGGGAGTGCTTGCTTTTCGCAGCATTGCAGAAAGATGGGTAATGGGTACCGAGATGCATGCAGTTCATTGCATGACGCTTGATGGATCGGAAAGGACTCGTAAGATGGGGTGGTGTTCTAGGTTTCTTTGTGGGGCACTTGATCTGTTTCTGTCTTTGCCCTCACACCCAGTGGGGAGTCGACAGTGGGGAGTCGAGCGCGGATGAGGGCGAGCAGGGAGAACATGCTTTTTGTGATAGAGGAGAGAATCACAGAACTTGTAGTTGTGTTTTGCAGTCTTATGTTTTTCTGAACCAGGGCAATTTGAAACAATCTCGGAAAGCAATCGGAAGGATATCAGAGATGCTTTTTGTGCCCTGCAGAAGCAGGAACCGTCTAAATCTGACCTCAAACAGCCCTCACATGATACAGAAGCAGATTTCACTGGAAAACGCATTAAAAAAAGCAACAAAATAAAATAAAATGAATACAATACAATTAAATAAAATGCATAAAACAAATGCATTTAATAAAATAAAATGCACAATATGTGTGTGTGTGTGTGTGTGTGTGTGTGTGCGCGTGTGTGTGTGCGTGTGTGCGTAATAAAATGCACAAAATAAAAAATGAGTGAAATAAATGAATTAAATTGCACAAAAAGAGCGCAAAATAAAAAAAACCATACAATAAAATACCATGAAAGGTATCAAATAAAATAAAATACCACTAAATAAAACGTGTAAAATAAAATTCTTAAAATAAAATGCATACATTTAAATAAATAAATGAATAAATAAACAAATAAATTACAATTTAAATGTTCAGTATTTTTTCGTCAACACCGTAAAATGAAGAATTACATGGATTTAAACAAAGTAACAAAAGTGAAGTCAATCGACGTTTTTCTTGGTCTTAATGCAAGATTGACAGATTTACATTTAAAGCAAGTGCTTAGAGTTACACAACAGTCTGTGTTTTAAGAGTGATCATCCATCTTCTGTTCACAAACTGCTCAGATTGTAAGCCTTGATATGCCACAGTCCACCACTAGGAGTCATAGTATGACACATTTGCACATAGTGTTGGTGCACTCAATAAAATAACAGTTGCAATGAATAACAATTACAATAATGTCTTCATGTAAACAAGTGCTGTAAACAACATTAGTGCCAATTTACGGTGAACCAGGGAATTTTTATAGAAATTTAACTGAAGATTTACATTTATGCAATTGGCAGAAGCTTCTATACAAAAGCGCACAATCAAGGTAAACTTTTTCTCTTTTAATCAGTAGTTGTGTTACGTGAAAATCAAACTTCTTGGCCTTTACACACGGCTCTAGCAACTGAGCCATAGGATCTAAAAGAGAAGACTTCATTTTGCAAAGCAAACTGTTGAAAGCAAGTCGTTGCGGGAGGAAATCACTCGCAGATTGTTTCATCTGTTCATTTGAGATTTTTTTTGAGCCATTAATCCTCGTTGCATGTGGTCTAGTAAATTGGGTTTCCATGGTAACAGAATGCAGCATCACTGGTCCATGCAGGGGCTCCTGCAAAACGAGTCCTGTTTTCCACTCTGCTAGGTATTTTATATGATTTCAAAGAAAGCACTGATAAAGAACTGCACGTCCACGGTCGTACTAGAACATCAACATGTTCTGTAAACAGATTTTGAGTGCAGTCGAGTCTAAAGGTTGGGCTGACTTCGGTGTATTATCTTCCTCTATTACGCATGCGATTTAATATGCACTTATTGAAATGTACTGTTTAGTAGCACTGTAATAGGTATGTACTTCAATGAATTAATGCACTCTTTGATAATGCCATTTAGTATGCACTACATGTATGCCCTACATGTGCATCACTAAAATTTTGTTTAAGTGGGTTTTACTTCGGCTCAGTATTTTTTAAAGAATATTTGCTTTTTAATGTCACCAGGTGACTATGACCACTGTCAATCAAATTGATATTTCAGAGTAGTATTTATGACAAGTGCATCTTAAAAAAAAAAAATTTAGACTCAAAGCAAAATCTAGATGCTGAATTGCACTGCTGACCCCTAGAGCAGCAGGGTCAAAAGAACTGTCGGATCGGGTGGACTCCAGCAGCCCCGTGGCAACGCGGGTCTGGCCTAGCGGCGTGTTTCGTCATTGGGCTCGATAGAGCGTGAGACGGCCACGAAACGCTCCGTTGATCTGTAGATGCCTCAGACGGACGAGGTCACTGGGGGGGACAGCTGCTCTGAAGGCGCACACCTGCGGTCAACATCAGCATCACTTTTCACATCAGGAGGCTGGAGAGCGAGGACCAGAGGGTGAACGGGTAAACTGAAATATTTCATCACTGGCTTAGGCTGTTCAGTTCATATCTGCCTATTAAACAATCGAAAAATATTATACACCGCGATAACACACTAAGAAAGCTTAATGTCTTCAAATCTGACAATACACAAAAGTAAATCAGCAAATTACCACCAATTAGCTTGAGACCTAAAACAAACTGCATTCTGCATCGATCACGATGATAAGAAAAGCATACACCAGATTGCATCCATCACCAGATGGCCCTTATCACAATACAAACACACAAAGGAATTCAGAAACAACATATTCATAAATAATTGGCTAAAAACAGACACCGGCTCTACATTGTGCATACAGAGCGGATGGGAGGTCTTCGCTGTTGTGTGGTTTACTCGGGTTGTTTTAAGCTACTGGTGATGTTATAATTGAGGGGTGGGAGGCAGATGTCAATCACGGACAGGTCTGATAATTAACAGGGGAACCTGCAGGGCCTCCACTGTCGTTCTCCTGAGCTTCAGGTGAGCCGTGAATCTCCTCATTTGTGTGCTTCAACCTGTCAGAGGCGAAACTTAATGTTTTTCAGCTCTGAGTTCCACATTTACAAACTCACGGGACAGATTCAGATTTCAGTTTTATAAACAGAGAATCCCCTTAAACAAGCGTCCTAATATTTTTAAGATACAACTGGGCCTCCGTTTTACAAAGAGATTTACATTCAGATTAAATTATTTTTTGCATAATGAACGACTTATATTTCCATTAAGAATAAAAAAAATCAAAGTTACTTGTATTTGTATCAGTGGTTGATCAAGACAACGTTTTGGCGATTCGTAATAATTTTTACAAGATTTGTATTTCCATCAAATTTCGTACATACAGCTTTCGTCCAAGTGACGTTACAGTAGAGTTAAGTGCGAGTTGTTTTGGAGCTATAATCCTAATAATCATCCATTTTTATACAATCCCCATTGTGCGAATTCAATAAAATTGCAAACTCGTGAACGTTTTAGGTATGTTAACAATATCTCATGTGTTTGTGTGTTCACTTGTCTAGAATAGTGAAACCTTTTGACTTCATGCTCCTACTATTGCTTACAATTAATATTATTATCAACTAATATTTATTAACTTCATGATCCTACTATTATCCACAACAATATTTAATTCAATAAATCACAATTTTTGTTTTATTCAACCTTTCCCACTAATATCAATACCATCTAATAGCAACACAAATATTTAATTAAATTTTCTAATATTTATAAGTGTAATTTATTCAAACCTTTTGAGTTCATGCTCCTACTTTTATCTGCATCAATATTTAATTTAATTTAAATTTATTCATTTAATTTATTCAACCTTTTTGTCTTCGTGCTCCCACCACTGTCCACAACAATAATTCATTAATGAATTTACCATTAATTTAATTTACTCTCCATTTCTAATAATGAATCCAAGAAATTTATTGAATATCAAATTTTAAAACTAATTGTTCATTTTAAAGCAAAATTTCAATGAAATATTCTAGAGGTTGGCATAAATAATAAACCAAATACCAGATCATGGTTTACTTAATTGCCTGATTTTCCTTATTTAAAATAATTCTAAGTGTCTTGGAAGGTTGTTATGTCTCCCTTTTGTTCCGAAAAATTGATTTATTTTTCACATATCAGTCCTTAAGTCATCATTAAACAAGTTGATTTCTTACATTATATGACTTCCATCTATTAACCTGGTAATATAGACTTGAATCTTGAGCTCAGATTTTTGAAAAGCAGAAATGTTCTCTGATCAAAGAATGTTAGGTTATGAAATCAAAGTCAATTTTCTCTGCCAATATATTGTCTATAGAGCCATGCGGTCTTTTGTCAGCTCCCTCTGGCACCAATACATCTTATCGAACATTTCCTTTTATCACCCAGTACTTATTTCACCATGGAGTAATACACCTCAAGGGACAAGCGTGACATAGTGACACTTACGAGCATTTCCAATAAAGTCTGGGCCTTGAACTGGGACAGTTTTTCACCCATAATGACCAATTCGGTTTTGTGGTTGCAGGTGATGCCAAAGGAAACGTCTGAGAGGAAGACGACCTGCACTTTTTTTATCCCTCAGGCATACATCTTTGTCACCTTTATCTCCCGCTGCTTGTCTTTCTCTACAAAGGCTACGCTTATATTGGCCGTGTTGAGCAACAGGAACGGGAAATAGGGACACGATGCGCCGTTTCTCCCCAGCTCTTCATCAAACTATGTGCAATGTTGTGTTAATCTCCATGTACACTACAGAACTCAAAACAGCATGAGGAAAGACAGGCAGGAGCTCGGAGCATCTCAGATGTGGCTTCTTTGACACAGCGTGATTGAATTTCAGATCGGCATCATTTGAATGAGCTCACGTTCTCTCTAAACACTTTGCGGAGACAGCTTCATGAGGCATTGTAATAAACTGTGTGCACCGCAGCAGAACTTCATATGAGATACGGGGATGACTTTGCCGTGATGAATTTGACTGCTATCTATTCTGGCTCTCTAGACATCCCCTATGGAAAAGACTCAGATTTATCCAAGGATATATGATTTTGGGGGTTAAACCGAGACGGTTTGGTTTGTCATTTCACCAACAGCTTCAGGGACCATCGTTTATAATAATAAAGTGGTGTTGTGAGAAAACACACAACTTATGGTACTTATTGCCCACCTGTTCAATGAACTGGTAAACAATGAATGCACGTTACAATACGATGAAGAAGATTTTCGAGGATAGATAGAAAAAGCTGTTGTCTTTGATAGCAGCCAAGTGATGATCTTATAAATTCAGCAGCAAAACCCTTATGCTCCTGGTGTGAAAATTTAAAATAATTACCATAATTCATGACATTACGTATTGTACTACTAGTATACTTTATCTCATTCACCCATCCTCTCACCTCTGTCAATTTATTCATAAGTCTAAGAAAAACTTTCTTATACAACAGCTTCTAGTTTTAAAATACAAGCTGACAAGTGATGAAACCGAGTCAATTTGTGTGAAATGCCACACCACTGGGTATGTTAGGAATGGTACATTTCTGACTATTTTTTGAAGTATGCAGTATGGATACATGCAAGGGATGCTCATCATGCTTAAAAGTACGCAGATGAGCTGGTACATTTGATGTTCCACACATCAACAGCTCACTGTTTGTAATACTGTCTCCCACAATCCAATGCACTTGTGGATCCGTTTCACATCACTCAACCCAGACAGCAGGTGCGTCTAAGATGCTAAAGATCTGGAAAACATCTGATGTGTAAAGACATCTGATAAATGTCTTCGAAAAAGCAGTTTAACAAAAGGAATGTCTTACACTGCAAAAAATGACTTACTAGCTTAGTCTTTTTTTCCAGTCAAAATGTTTAAAAGTTCTTGAATCAAGATGCATTTTCTTGATGTTCAAAATCGCTGAGAAAATAAGTCTTTAGTAAAAAATATGAAATTTAAGTGAATCTGTGCTTAAAACAAGCAACAAAATCTGATAATGGTGCAAGAAAAACAATTTTGAATTAAGGTTTACCTTTTTCGTAGTCACCCCATTGGCAGAATTTTTTACTTGTTTTAAGACAAATTATCTTGAATTTAGAAAACACATTTTCTTTTTACTAAAAACAACTTATTTTCAAGTCAATTTGCTCAAAGAAAATGCATCTTGATTTAAAAATGTTTGGAGATTTTACCTGGAAATCAAGAAAAAAAGACTAAGTTAGAAAGTAATTTTTGCAGTGTAAAGACATAAATATGATATCTGACAGAAAAAGTCTATGAGATGTCCAGTTGACGTCTATTAGATTTGACATGCGTTTGACGTCTCAGATGTTTGTGTGCAATCAGGTAAGCGCAAATGAATGACACAACTTGCTAAATTAGCGAATTAGCATCACATACCATTAAAAAAATTGCATCCAGCATATAAAGTGCAGTAAGCAATACGCTAAGATACCATTCCAAACACGGCAACAGTCATAGTTTTAATGAAGCCGAGATATTAAAGGATTAATCTGTAATAAGCCGGATTGAATATTGATCCCGTAAAACCGCAGGATTCATCCTGAATCCAGCAGCCATCACTTGTTAAAAGCAGACTTGAGATATGAGACGCATGTTTAGAGCTGCGGTGGTCTTGACCTTTAATTGCGGCATTTTAGTCCTCCGTGTTTTAACGTCCAGAAGCAAACACACGTGGTTTCATCCACATAATTACCCGTCTGAACAGCGGTATTAACATTTTTGTCATTTTTTAAATTAAACATCCCCCGTATGCCATTTCCAAGCTCAAGGAACCAGAACATCACAGTGTATCTCTGTGTGACCGACCCGTGAATAATGAGTAATTATGAAACGCTGATCCTTCAGTAGCGCTCGGCTGTGATGTGATTATAGATAAAGGGGGTGACCTTCGCTTCTCTGCTTTCTCCTGTCCTCGGTTCAACCTTAATCAACACAGATCGCTTCAATTTACTCCGCCTAACTTCTCGCTGATGCATGTAGGATGAGACGGGTTGAAGGCGACGCTGACACCCACAGCTGGTTTCGAGGATTGTCTAAATGGTGCAAATGAGATCCATTGTGTTTCCAGCACTGTACAATTCGAAGTGCACTGTTTGTTTTGTCAAAAACGCCTCGAGTGAAGTATATACGGCAAATTCGCTTCAAATCCTCTTTAGGGCGTCCAACCGTTAGAAAGAAAAATGGCAGATGAGATTTCTTTAATATTTCAGTAGCTTCCTCTAGACAAAAATGAGATTAAACGAGAGAAATGAAAGACGTTTGCTTAAATTTCAATCTTCTCAGATTTTTCAGAGCGAAAAACACGACCCTGGCAATCTTGTAAGAAGTTTTTATATTGCAACAATGTCATAAACTGTGCTCAGTCTGCAAGGCAAAGATTTTAATATGAACACTCCTCATCAAATTCATCCAAGACCAAATGATACACGCTGTGCTATACACATTCATCTTATAGCACTCGCTGTACACATACAATCTTACCCTATTATATTGAAACCTCCCCAAAGTCCAAAACATAAACATATGGTAACTAACTTAACAATAAAGATGCAAGAAAGGGTTCCTCGCACGCAGGGATGCCAAATAATACATCGATTTTTCATTTTCTTCTACAAAGAACCATTTTTTGCAACAAAATAAAATTTGTGGATATTATGAAACCATAAAGCCTGACAATGAATCGTAACTCTTGAGAGCTCATTATGTCCTCTGAGATATGGAAAAACAATCAAATTCTTTCTTAGTTGCCATTGAAAGTGGGTGTCGCATCAGATGAAACTAGCATTGTACAGGAGACAATGTGCAATACACAAAAACATATTTTTTTGGGAAAAGTATACAAACAGCACAGTTTTTTTCTAATGAACAAGTCTTCTCTTTGACTTTGGAGACGTGCTATTTCTCTACGTAAATAACTCGAGATATTATTTGCGCATGTGTGAAGCTGAAAAGTATAAACCGGCGAGTGTCTGAAGCGTTGATGTCTGAAGTGTGTGAGATCTACCTCGGTCATGTGGCCACGCACATCTGCTTGTGTGCGACGTCCGCTTCCGTCACAGATAAAGTCAAGCCATATGTCTGCCGCCACAGCTGTTGATAAGATGCTCGCAAATAACTTGCCTTCCTGAAGTTGTCAGAAGTCTCTGATCTGATCTGCTTTCTTCTCACAATGAAAGAGAAATCTAGCTCATCTGAATTCACAGAACGGGAGAAAAACATACACAAAAAGGTAGAACATCGTTCATGGCGCGCAGCCCTAATACGTGGTTTATTGGGACGCTTTTAAAAAGGTCACATCGCATTTACCTGGCGTTGATGGCCGTGTGGCCTTTCGAAAGAGCTTATTACTTAAATCAGATTTGATATAAACGCTATGGTCGCCTTGACGCCTGGCTCGAGGCGCTGGGTATTTCCTGCGAACAATCCACAAGCAATTAGCTTTGTGGCAGGAAAGCTAATTAAAATAAGCATAATTAATCACCGTGCTGACAACGGACTGCCACCGGTGACGAATGCCGGCGGTTGACGATATTGACTTTGAAGTGAATCATGGTTATCTTTTAGACTGGACTTTAATGGTGGGATTTAGGGGGTGCGCTCGAAGACCTCCCGGACGAGCTTAGTGTTTAAAGCTACTCTTCTCACCTGTACAGCGACGGCACTGATTTAAAAGCAGAGAGATGCTGAGCTTGAGATCTCATTTCTCTCTCTTGAGGTCTTACAAGACTGCAAAAATGCATTAGTGCCAATGGAAGGTGTTTTATGCGTATTCTTGAGCAGCTTTGTGGGTTGATAGCCGGCTAACCTCGCCAAGTTTACAATGCAGTTTGATGTATGGAAAGGTGCTTTGCAAATCGGACAGAGTTGTTTCTAGAAAGTGTTTGGTCATTTTTTGTCATTTCTATTTAATAAAATCTAATTTATATAATAAATAAACAAGGGTTTAAAATTAATGCCTGCAAAAATGAACCGTGGCAAGTAACACTGTTCAAAACAATAAACAATTAACCAAGTCTCCGTAAGCAAAAAAAGTACAAGAAAAATAGTTAAACAAAAAAAAGTACAAGTAAACAAAAAAAAGTACAAGTGCAAAGGACTTATTA
The DNA here is from genome assembly GCF_015846415.1 of Triplophysa dalaica. Lineage (NCBI taxonomy): Eukaryota > Metazoa > Chordata > Actinopteri > Cypriniformes > Nemacheilidae > Triplophysa > Triplophysa dalaica. The sequence continues at coordinate 2,010,448 of NC_079546.1, read as the reverse complement.
TCTAATTAAACAAACAAAAAAACTAACACATAATAAAATAATAATAAAAAAATAATACTAACAAATAAAAAAATATATAAGTAATAATAATAAATATAAAAATATAAGATAAAATTAAATATGTTAAGTTTAGGTAGAACATAGTAATCACAACAGTAAATATAGTTTTACCATTTGTAGCGAAACTAGTTATATGGTAATTAATCTGACAAATATTTTTTTTCTACACTCCAACAATAATAAAAATACCATCAATGAAGGCTGAAAAAGTTTAATATTAATGTCTTGTAAATTGTAATGTTCATATCTGTGACCTGAGATTAACAGGACAGTCAGCATCATGTGTACAGTGAAGACATTACATTAATACATATGTCCCTTTCTTCAATATTTCTATAGGTTTGTCAATGTCTACCTTTGGTTCTATATGCAGGGCACATTTCCAGCGCACACTATCAAGGGTCCTGTTGATGCATTACATTCCCAAGAGCGCAATTATTACCGTGACTCTGTTAGAGAAGGGTGACATATCACCAAACTAGAAAATCACATTCATCTAAATGCTTGTCACATCCAGAAATGATAGGTCACTCCTGGCAAGAGCTTGGACAAATAGTATGATATCATGCGTCTCTTAAAGGAATTACTGCACAGAATAACACAACGACATACATGATGATAGACCGTATGTGAATCCCCATTATCATGTAAACACGCGTACGGAGGGTAATACAGTCGAACGGCAGAAAAGTGATACAAGCACAGATCACAGATCTCTAAATTTGCCACATTCCCAAGATAATAACTCCACTTGTCTGTAAAGACGACTGCACTCGATGAGGCCTAACAGCTGTAGTGTGTTCACTTTACATCATGGCACATCTGGTGCTTCAGAATAAAGATATGATTAATATTGTGGCGATAATATTCTTAGATGTGATTGAGGAGATAAGACTCTTTTGTGGAAATATGACAAATTTGAGCTTCTGCAACTGTGTGAAAAGATAGTATAATGATAAATCACATGTGGATGTCCAGATTTAACTGCACTTTAGTATACTTTCAACTCTTTGATTTATAGTTTAGAAGGTCTATAGATGCTTAAATTTCGTATTTAAATTTATATTTTCTTACAGTTCAAGCCTTCATGATTCGGTTAAAAAATTCACTTTGATCGAATATGCATTAAAAATGAAGTGCAATTCTCTCTCTCTCTCTCATTTGCACAAAGGAAATTGCCATCACTAATGAATGGGAAGAAAAAAATAACCAAGCTGGTTCTTTAAACCAAAGTAAACACCGTTTAATTTCTCCGTCAATTTAAGGAGGAAGTGTGGCTCTGCATTACAATAACAGTGGTGAACGAGATGTGAGGTTACGATTCAGCTCTCATCATATGCTGTAGCAATTAAGTTGCATCACAAAGAGTTAAAAGATCGATGTATGAACATCTCTCTTTTTTTTCAAGAGTGCACGGATACATGAAAGTCAAAATGATATTATGGTGCATTCACTGTATATACAGCAGGCACATCTTGATGTCTCCTTTAAGCGCACTGTCATTGTCGCTGGTTTTTAAATATTTATCAGATGTATCTGTTAATTAATATAATGCTAATCAAATTCATTGAACCGGTGCCAGTGTTACAGCATCTGTCAGTTAGATGGAACCATAAGCATTATGGGTATCCAGAACGGTCCTCCAGCTGAGCTTGGCAAGAGTCGGGACTGTTTGTTCTGCCTGTCATCCGTGTGTGTGTGTGCATATGCATGCGTGTGCATTCGTGTGTGTGCACGCGCATGCGCACGTCTGTAGTTATCAATGCATTTCAGAACAAAAAGTAAGAAAATCAAAGGTTAAAACAAAAAGATGTTAATGAAGATGAAATGGTAAGAAGGCGTTTTTTCAATGTAATTTATGCATTCGTATATCTTGAAGTTTAAGTAATAAAATAACATCTAATGATTTCTTATTAAATTCACAGATATTAATAAAAAATACATTAATGAGAATACAAGGTGCTTTAAACATCCTTACAAATGCTCAAATTTTTTCGAAGCATTGTATTAACTGCAAAATGAATGTTGAGTGTTTTCAGCATTTAAACGAGGCATAAATAATTTATTATTTTTAATATGTAAAACTAAGGTAATAAAAAATGCAGACACGCTTCTGGTCGGCACATGGACCCTGTGCATGTTAAGATAAATGTAAAATTAAATACATTAAAATGAAATTATAATGCAATTTTTTTTCAGATAATTTTGGGGTAAAATATGACTCAGACCTTCAAATCCAGTTAAAAGAAGATAAAAATGATTTTTTAATATCATGAAAAGAAATGGATTTGAGCATATTACAGTCGTACCGTGCCAGACAGCCTCTTGTAGAAAACCTTTTTCAGTTTTATCGCTCCTGTTAGTTATGCAATTCGTAACATTTACTGTCAATGGACCCCAGTAACTTCACAACAGTCTGAAAAAAGGTAATTATAGATAGAGACAATCTATGAACAAAAGGTCAACACAAGATGGGCGCAATCGTCTACAAAAACATGTCCTTTGGGACATTTGTGAAGTTCACGTCGAGGCAGACAGGAGAGTTTAATTCTGTTTCACAATCGCAGAGATATTGAAAGAGACAACAAACAATTGTTTCCTGAAAGTCAATCCGTGCACACATCATTTACGTTAGTTATGTTAATCTGATGTGGTGGCGATCAAAAACACACTGTAACGCACCATCTCACGTCTGACAGTCATCCTGCGATCCGGTCTGATTCAAGGTTTGTGTTAAGCGGTGGTCCAACAGAAAACTAGATTGTTCTTCCACCATATTCTCCCACCTAGAACTTTCCAGACGACCCCATAAATTACTTGGAGAACTCGTTTAAAGTCACCCATTTCCCCCGCAGCCGAACCTCGAGGCGGCCGGGCACCCGGCGTAACTCACATGGCGAGTTGTAATTACTGCAGTGACATTTCCTATTAATGAGGTCAGCGGCGGCGACTCGCTAGGAATTCTTTGTAGCAAAGGTCAACCTGGAAAAAGTCAAAGGCTTGTCATGCTGCACTTTGCAACAGAGGAACCAGGAGAGTAATTGATTTGATTGTCAATAGTGCCGGCGCGGAGAGACTGCGTCACAGTCCGTGTTACCAAACCGTCTGCGAGCCACTTAGTTCTTCAAAGAAGCCTGAGCTTTGCGAGCAAACTGAACCCTCTGTTGGAAGATACGGCATCTAAAAAATATGAAATAAACAGCAGGCCTAATGTATGATAAACATGATCGACTTTAGGACATGCCTTTCATTACAAGCTTCCTGCTGTTTTTTAATCAAAAAAATGGTACGTGTTGTCATCTCCATCAGCGCCACGTTTTCATCTGAGTGATTAATGAATTTATACTTGAAAGCTTTGAGTTTGCGATCGAACAGACTGATCAACGCTTCCATCTGGCCGTTAGTTATTCTTGCCATCACGCTGTGATTTAGTCACATTGAAGGAGTTGAACTCGGAGCGTGAATATCAGAGATGTCGCTAGGCTTGTTTTCCCGTCTCTGTTTTCTCATCTGCTTTCGACGTGAACAATGTTGCATGTCTACAGTAACAGAGCCGTTGCTAAGGAGAGACTCCTCAAGGGAAGAAAGCTGCAATACAGGCGAGACCTTCTGCAGATGAAATTATATGAACGGACTGTCGGTGCCTTGAAATAGATTATATATTTAAAAATAAGGGTTTCTGTCCGGTTAGGAAATGATCTGCATGGAATCTTCATTCAAACTGAATGACAAATTTGGTCGAAGAAGGAGATAAATCTCACAAAAAAATGCTAAGACGTTCCTTTTATGAATAATAGATAGGTAATTTCTTTATTTTTATTTCAAACTTTATAAATAGTGATTTTATGTATTAGTGTTTGATTATTTATTTACATCATGACATTAATTTGAGCACCATTTCCAAAATTTTGCTTAAATTATTTAACTAATTTAACTGAATACTAAAGTCTTACATTCTGTATTTTACAATATAGTCGCCCCCCCAAAAAAAAACCATTCTCAACAGTAGAATTCAAACAATATTTTGGAGAAATGGTTACAATGGATGTCAATGGGGTCCAATGTTGTGTGGTTACAGGCATTCTTCAAAATATCTTTTGTTTTCTGCAGAAGAAAGAAACTCATTCTTGTTTGAAATGACATGAGGGTGATTAAAATTAACTTTACTATAATGCCAGGAAAATTTAATTCTTATTAATGACTATTTCCCCTCAACATGTTTTCATGAGATTAACAAAATATATAAATGAAGACATTTTACTTCAAAACACCTGTGAACGGATAATAAGCGAAAGTGTTTTTTGGTAACAGCTGCTACGGTAAACCGTTTGGCCTGATGCGTGTGGACGGAAAGAGGATTGGTGATTTTCCTCAACATTTGGTTTACTTACACAATTAACTAATCAGGACAGCAGCTGTGGGAAGCGACCTCAAGGTGTTGCCTAGCAACATGTGCGCTGTGGTCTGCCTTCACGCTTGATGTGTGGAGGACTTACAGCATCAGTAAAACGCTCTCTCCAGCATCTCAGATTCGTGGCTTCTCCAGGCCACATCTGTGTTCGTGTTTCATAAGCGCAAACGGCTTCTAACATCTCGACAACGTGCTCTTAAACACAAAAGTACAACACACATTGTGACGCTTTTCCAGATTCCTCCCTGACGTTCCCATTAAGAAAAACAAATACGCAGCCAGCAATCATCTCATAATTCTGCATTATAAAACACAGACCCATTTTATTCCCTGCAAACCTTGATTTCATTTACCGGGCTGTTCTTGCCCTGCTTACAATGCTGTGTCTTCAAATTAATGACTTCTCCCTAAAGCAACCGCAGAATCAAATGATCCGACAGATGAGGTCTCAACGCTCGGCTAAATGGATCTTAATAAATATCAGAACAGCACAGGTTAACTGAGAATTAAAGGGCCGTTTTATTACATTTGGACAGCATGGCTCCTTGTGTCGATAGGAAAGAGTATTTATTTGATGTACAGTTGACCCTAACACATCTGCGGAGATGTTAACTCTGAAGTTTTCATTCAGTATGACTTCTAATTGAAATTAGTTCTCCTGAGAACATTTGCGGTTCCTACTGCAGCCGATTGACTATAGAAATACAAAATAAAATATAACTGCAAGCAGTAATCATCGGGTTCGAGCAGTCTAAGGGGACTAAGGTCAACTGCCTTCGCAGACTACGGTCAGGAATCGCACCATAACACATCCGCAACGGATGACACTTACCCATATCCAGAAAAATGAAAGAAATGGTCAGCAACGGTTAATACAGACCACGCATGCTTACACTCATATGCAGGTTTAAACAGATAAGGGACGAGTGAAATTAACCAATTCTCATGTCTCTACGATGTTCTGTTCCAGAGATATAGGTCTAGCTTAATGGTTGCTAAGTTAACCTGTTTAGTTGCTATGGATGTGGCATGGCACCTGCCATACATTATGATAGACGTGTATACATTTTTTTTAAGGCTTTAGGCCAGGAGCATCTTAAATAGATACATTGATTCACATTCATAATATTCTAGAATGCCATGGCATTTAAATTATGCTTAATTTTATACAAACACCTCACATAATACAATATACCCCATTTTGATGTTTGCTTTGAACTTCAGGAAGTCATGTTTACCATGTCTAAATGCCTAAATTTATTGAGCTGCTGCCATGTGACTGGCTGAGTAGCAATTTGGGTTTACATGCAATTAAACTGGTTTTATCTAATAAAGCTTTGTTATATATATATATATCAACACTCATCTTAAAAGCAAGCAGACATGTGCTATATTTATAGATGTGTAAATATGGAGCAACGTTTAATGTGTAATACATTATATTTCTAACACTGTCTTCCTGTGAGACACATTTCATTACACACACATGCACACTCTCGATCACACAAGACATACAGAACTATACAGTGCATTCAAACTCATATGATACAGAGGGAAATGATATCCATAAACACACACGCACACTACACACCTTTATCCTGCACATATTTATCATTCCTTTAGCAAAGCTACATGCATTGTGATCTGGTGACTCTATAAGAAAGCCATCGAAATGAATGTCTCTTCCTATGAGCATCACATTTTGCATGCTTGTTAAGTGTCATAATATGTATAATAGTACTAAATGGCAAGTAAGTTGGATTATTTATTAAGGAGTATCGACATATAACATACTCGTTTCACGCTAATATAATAAAGGACCCTGTTATGGTCACAAAACAAAAAAAACTCAACATGATTTTGATGATTATTGACCTAGAGAGTCCAAAGAAATGAACTGAGGTGGAAATTTTGAAATTGCTTGAAAGTCCTTGAACAAGTTTGAAAAAGTAGTTTTTTAAATCATCACCAATATCTCACAAACCATTTGATAGACATCAATGGTTCAAGAGGCAAAGTTGTTATGAATAAGGAGATCTATCGTTTGATATCAATAGTTTGTGTATTACTCAAATGTCACGTGACGAACAGTTGTCTAGGCTACCAAAAGACATGTGCATTATGCCATTTTTATTATTATAGCGCCACCTAGTGTCCAAACGCCACGTTCTTTTTTATGTGAAATCCTAGTGATGGTCTCCAGATATTTCCTGAGCCCCTTGCTGTTATGTTAAACCGTTCTTGATTTGAGGCCATTTAAATGTGATAGGCTCCGCCCATTTTTTTATTTGCCTAAGCGACCGTGAAAGGAAATTTCAACTTTTTTTGATAATTATTTACCTTCACACTCAACACAAGTCATCTACATTGGTTTGGGTCTGATCGGTCAAAAACTCAGGGACAAGTTTGCGAAGAAAGGTTTCTATCAATATCTGCGATAACTCACAAACCATTTGATCGACAGAAGTTGTTCTAGAGGCAAAGTTGTTTAGAATAAGGAGATCTATCATATAATACAAATAGTTTGGTTATATGTCAAGTGTCACATGATACACAAATGTTTAAGCACTACTAAAGCGTTACTTCGCCCCCCGGTGGCCAAATGAGTTCACATTTCTTACAGACCTTAAGGACCTTGAGATGAATAAGCCCAGCGAGTGTCGTTTTGATCGGCCTCCGTTTACCCGGTGTAATGAGCGCTCAAAATTCATTGGCCAATGGCGGCCATGTTTTTTGACATACGTCAATGTCCTTTTAGATATTCATGAAGCATGAGACAAAGAGACACCATACCAATTATCAAGTCATTCGGGCAAAGGGTTGCGTAGTTATAGCCATTTTCTAGCTCATTCAAATTATAGCGCCACCTAGTGGCCAAAATGCCACATTTTTTTTATTGTGACTCCGGACTGAGGGTCTACACATATGTTCCAAGCCCCATGAAGATATCTCAAACAGTTCACGAGTTATGGCCATTTTAGCTAAATATGCCACTTCCGGTTTGGACGTTTTAGCGCCACCTAGCGGCCGTGAATGGAAAATTCAACTTTTTTTCGATAACTATTTACATTCACAGTCCACAGAATTCATCAACGTTGGTTTGGTTTCGATAGGGCAAAAATCCAGGGACTAGTTCATTTTTTTTTTTTTTCATAAAATGCAAATTAGCGAAAAAATTTGCATACCGGAAATGAAATCGGAGATGTACGTTTTTTAAGTTTTGAGCCAGTGATTACACTGATATAAGACACTTGGGTGTGCGACCAATGGTTTAGGAGTATAAGGCGCAAACGCGCTTTTCATCGTTGTAGCGCCACCTATGGGCCGATTTGGCTGGCTCCGTGTATCTGAGTAGCGACAAGGACTACTACCATCTGACCAAGTCTCAGCTCTGTCGGTCTTACGGTTTGGGCTGCAGCATCAGTTTTAGGGCAGAATAATAATAAGAATTAAAGCTGCAAGCAGCATTTAGCGGGTTCGAGCGATTTAAGGCATCTAAGGTACGTCTGCCATCGCCGACCAGTTTCAAGAATCGCACCATAACAGATCAAGGACGGACGACACTCTAGCGCACCAAGTAAAATGTCAGAAACGTTTAATACAGTTGCAGAGATATAGATCTTGCTAAAAGGTTGCTAAGCTAATCTGTTTGGTTGCTATTGGCGTGGAATGGCACCTGCCAATTAATAACACATTAAACCACAAGTCATGCGAAACAACTCCAGTGTTTCCGCGATGCTCTATTGCAGAGATGGAGGTCTAGCTTCATGGTTGCTAAGTTAACAGTTTAGTTGCTATGGATGTGGTATGGCACCTGCCAATTGATATTACATTAAGTCACAAGTGAAATTAACCGAACCCCTGTGTCTCTACAATATTCAACTGCAGAGATATAGGTCTGTGTAAATGATTGTTAAGCTAATCTGTTTAGTGGCTATGGGCATAGCTTGTCACCTTCATATTATAATACACTTTTCCATGAGTAGAACAAAGCAACTTCTTTGTCTCTATGACATTCTATTGCAGAGATATTGGTCTTTTTGGTTAATTTAATGCATATTTTTCAAAATAGCCTCTTTTGTGTTTTGAAGAATTAAAATTGAATTAAAATTTAGGACCATTTTAAATGGATACATTGATTCATATTCATGAATACATTGTGGTCAGTAAGACATTGACATTGTCTGCAATAATATTTTAGAAGGCCGTGCCATTTAAATTATGTTTCTTTGGTAGACGCGCCTCACATGATATATCCCATTTCTTCTCAAGTTTGATGTTTGGTTTGAACTTCAGGAAGTCATGTTTACCATGTCTAAATGCCTAAATGCATTGGGTTGCTGCCATGTGACTGGCTGAGTAGCAATTTGGGTTTACATGCAATTAAACTGGTTTTATCTAATAAAGGTGTGTTGTATATATATATCAATACAGCATCATAAAAGCAGCCAGACATGTGCTATATTTATAGATGTGTAAATATGCAGCAACGTTTAATGTGTAATACATTATATTTTTTAACACTGTCTTCCTGTGAAACACATTTCATTCCACACACATGCACAGTCTCGATCACGCAAGACACACAGAACTATACTGTGCATTTACACTCTTATGATACAGAGGGAAATGATACCCATAAACATACACACATGCACACTACACACCTTTATCCTGCACACATTTATCGTTCCTTAAGCAAAGCTACATGCATTGTGATCTGGTGACTCTATAAGAAAACCATTGAAATGAATGATATTTCACCTTTTTATCATTTATGAAGGAATGCCTCTTCCTATGAGCATCACATTTTGCATCCTTGTTAAGTGTCATAATATGTATAATAGTACTAAATGGCAAGTCAGTTGGATTATTTCTTAAGGAATAGCGACCTATAACATACTCGTTTCACGCTAATATAATAAAGCACCCTGTTATGGTCACAAAACTAAAAAATACTCAACATATTTTTGATGATTATTGACCTAGAGAGTCCAAAGAAATGTACTGTGGTGGAAATTTTGAAATTGCTTGAAAATCCTTGAACAAGTTAGCAAAAGTAGGTTTTTTACATCATCACCAATAACTCACAAACCATTTGATAGACATCAATGGTTCAAGAGGCAAAGTTGTTATGAATAAGGAGATCTATCGTTTGATATGAATAGTTTTTGTATTAGTCAAATGTCACGTGACACAGAGTTGTCTAGGCCACCAAAAGACATGCACATTTAGCCATTTTTACTGTTATAGCACCACCTAGTGTCCAAACGCCATGTTATTTTGTATGGGACCTCGGAGTGATGATCTACATATATTTCCCGAGGCATATGATGATATGTTAAGCCGTTCTGGATTTATGGCCATTTAAATGTGATAGGCTCCACCCATTCTTTTATTTTGGCGCCCCTAAGCGACCGTGAAAGGAAATTTCTACTTTTTTTCAATAATTATTTACAAACACTTCCCACAGAAGTCATCTGCATTGTTTTGGTTCCGATCGGTCGAAAATCCAACGACTAGTTTGCGAAGGTAGGTTTTTGACCTCATCAGCGATAACTCACAAACTATTCGATTGACAGAAGTTGTTCCAGAGGCAAAGTTGCTCAGATAGAAGAGTACTATCCTATGATACCAATAGTTTCTGTATATGTCAAATGTCACGTGATACACAATTGTTTAAGCACTCCTAAAGCGTTATTTCGCCCCCCGCTGGCCGAATGAGTTCACATTTCTTACAGACCTTAAAGACCATGAGACGAATAAGCCCAGCGAGCGTTGTTTTGTTCGGCCTCCGTTAACCCGGTCTAATAAGTGCTCAAACTTCATTGGCCAATGGCGGCCATGTTTTTTAAGATACGCCAATGTCCTTTTAGATATTCATGTAGAATGAGACAAAGACACACCATACCAAATAATAAGTCAATCGGGCAAACTGTTGCGTAGTTATGGCCATTTTGTAGCTCATCCAAATTATAGCGCCACCTAGTGGCCAAACGCAGGATTCTTTTTACTGTGACCCCGGATTGAGGGTCTACACATATGTTCCAAGCCCCATGAAGATATCTCAAACAGTTCAGGAGTTATGGCCATTTTAGTTCAATATGTTACTTCCGTTTTGGACATTTTTGCGCCCTCTAGCGATGGGGGATGAAAATTTCAACTTTTTTTTAATAATTATTCATATTCACACTCCACAGAACTCATCAGCGTTGGTTTGGTTCCAATAGGGCAAAAATCCAGGGACTAGTTCATTTTTTATTTTTTTCATAAAATGCTAATTAGCGAAAAAATTTGCATACCGGAAATGAATTCAGAGATATACATTTTTTAAGTTTTGAGCCAGTGATTACTCTGATATAAAATACTTGGGTGTGCAACAAACGGTTTAGGAGTAACATGCGTAAACGCGTTTTTTATCGCTGTAGCGCCACCTATGGGTCGATTTGGCTGGCTCCGTGTATCTGAGTAGCGACAAGGACTACAACCATCTGACCAAGTCTCAGCCCTGTCGGCCTTACGGTTTGGGCTGCAGTATCAGTTCTAGGGAAGAAGTATAATAATAATAATAAAACCAACAAATACAATAGGTTTCTAGCCCTTCGGGCTCGAACCCTAATTAAAGCTGCAAGCAGCATTTAGCGGGTTCGAGCAGTCTAAGGCCTCTATTGGCCTTGCCATTGTCAACTAGGCTCAGGAATGGCACCGTAACAAATCCACAACGAATGACACTCTTCCACAGCAAGAAATATGACAGAAACGGTTGGTAACTTTTAATACAGACCATGCATGCGTACACTCGTATGCAAAAACGGGCGTAAACCGATAATACCTAAGGGACGAGTGCAATAAACCATTTCTCATGTCTCTATGATGATTTGTTGCAGAGATAGAGATCTTGCTAAACGGTTGCTAAGCTAACCTGTTCGGTTGCCATGGGTGTCAATTAATACCTGTCAATTAATAACACATCAAACCACAAGCCAAACGAACCAAGCCCCGTGTCTTTATAATATTCTACTGCAGAGATGTAGGTCTGGCTAGACAATTGCAAAAAATAATCTGTTTGGTTGCTAAGGGCGTGGCTTGGCAGCTGTCAATTGATAAAGAATGAAGCCATTAGCAAAACAAAGCAACTCCTGTGTCTCTAAAACATTCTATTGCACATATATAGGTCTTTTTTTTAATACAATGCACATTCTTCAAAATAGCTTATTTTGTGTTCTGAAGAATTGATAAAAAAAATACGACCAATTTAAATAGATAATTGATTCACATTCATGGTCTGCAACAATATTCCAGAAGACCTTGCCATTTAAGTGATGCTTATTTGGTTTAGTCTGGTGACTCTGAAGGCCATTGGAGTACAGTGAGCTCATTATCATGTTTAAGAAACCAGTTTGAGATCATTTGAGCTTTCTGACATGGTCCATTTTTTACTGCTGGAAGTAGCCATCAAAACATGGACATGGTTGGCAACAATCCTCAGGTGGTATGTGTTATCTAATATATCCCATACCATATATCCAATTGTTTCTCCATTTTGATGCTCGGTTTGAACTTCAGCAAGTGTGTTTACCACGTCTAGAAGCCAAAATGGATTGAGTTTATGCTATGTGACTGGCTGATTAGCAATTTGATTAGCAAATGATGTACTTATTAAAGACAAGTTTAAAACAGTAATTTTAAATGTATGATATTTCACCTTTTTGACTGTTGTGAAGGCATGCCTCTTCCGATAAGGATCACATGTTGCATGCTTGTTTTGTGTCATAATATGTATAATAGTACTTAATGGCAAGTCAGTTGGATTAATTATTAAGGAGTAGCGACCTTCACCGTACTCGTTTCACGCTAATATAATAAAGGACCCTGTTATGGTCACAAAACAAAAAAAACTCAACATGTTTTTGATGATTATTGACCTAGAGAGTCCAGAGAAATGTACTGTGGTGGAAATTTTGAAATTGCTTGAAAATCCTTGAACAAGTTTGCAAAAGTAGGTTTTTTACATCATCACCAATAACTCACAAACCATTTGATAGACATCAATGGTTCAAGAGGCAAAGTTGTTATGAATGAGGAGATCTATCGTTTGATATCAATAGTTTGTGTATTAGTCAAATGTCACGTGACACACCGTTGTCTAGGCCACCAAAAGACATGTACATTTAGCCATTTTTACTATTATAGCGCCACCTAGTGTCCAAACGCCACGTTATTTTGTATGTGACCTCGGAGTGATGGTCTACATATATTTCCCGAGGCATATGATGATATGTTTAGCTGTTCTGGATTTATGGCCATTTAAATGTGATAGGCTCCACCCATTTTTTTATTTTGGCGCCCCTAAGCGACCGTGAAAGGAAATTTTAACTTTTTTTCAATAATTATTTACAAACACTTCCCAAAGAAGTCATCTGCATTGTTTTGGTTCCGATCGGTCGAAAATCCAACGACTAGTTCGCGAAAGTAGGTTTTTGACATCATCAGCAATAACTCACAAACTGTTCGATCGATAGAAGTTGTTCCAGAGGCAAAGTTGCTCAGAATGAAGAGTACTATCATATGATACCAATAGTTTCTGTATATGTCAAATGTCACGTGATACACAATTGTTTAAGCACTCCTAAAGCGTTATTTCGCCCCCCGGTGGCCGAATGAGTTCACATTTCTTACAGACCTTAAAGACCATGAGACGAATAAGCCCAGCGAGCGTCGTTTTGTTCGGCCTCCGTTAACCCGGTCTAATAAGTGCTCAAACTTCATTGGCCAATGGCGGCCATGTTTTTTAAGATACGCCAATGTCCTTTTAGATATTCATGTAGAATGAGACAAAGACACACCATACCAAATAATAAGTCAATCGGGCAAACTGTTGCGTAGTTATGGCCATTTTCTAGCTCATTCAAATTATAGCGCCACCTAGTGGCCAAACGCAACATTTTTTTTACCTTGACCCCGGATTGAGGGTCTACACATATGTTCCAAGCCCCATGAAGATATCTCAAACAGTTCAGGAGTTATGGCCATTTTAGTTCAATATGTTACTTCCGTTTTGGACATTTTTGCGCCCTCTAGCGATGGGGGATGAAAATTTCAACTTTTTTTTAATAATTATTCATATTCACACTCCACAGAACTCATCAGCGTTGGTTTGGTTCCGATAGGGCAAAAATCCAGGGACTAGTTCATTTTTTATTTTTTTCATAAAATGCTAATTAGCGAAAAATCTATAATGGCGGAAATGAAATCGGAGATATACGTTTTTTAAGTTTTGAGCCAGTGATTACTCTGATATAAAACACTTGGGTGTGCGACAAACGGTTTAGGAGTAACAAGCGTAAACGCGTTTTTTATCGCTGTAGCGCCACCTATGGGTCGATTTGGCTGGCTCCGTGTATCTGAGTAGCGACAAGGACTACTACCATCTGACCGAGTCTCAGCTCTGTCGGCCTTACGGTTTGGGCTGCAGTATCAGTTCTAGGGAAGAAGTATAATAATAATAATAAAACCAACAAATACAATAGGTTTCTAGCCCTTCGGGCTCGAACCCTAATTAAAGCTGCAAGCAGCATTTAGCGGGTTCGAGCAGTCTAAGGCCTCTATTGGCCTTGCCATTGTCATCTAGGCTCAGGAATGGCACCGTAACAAATCCACAACGAATGACACTCTTCCACACCAAGAAATATGACAGAAACGGTCGGTAACTTTTAATACAGACCATGCATGCTTACACTCGTATGCAAAAACGGGCGTAAACCGATAATACCTAAGGGACGAGTGCAATGAACCAATTCTCATGTCTCTACGATGATTTGTTGCAGAGATATAGATCTTGCTAAACGGTTGCTAAGCTAACCTGTTCGGTTGCCATGGGTGTGGAATAGCACCTGTCAATTAATAACACATCAAACCACAAGTCAAACGAACCAAGCCCCTTGTCTCTATAATATTCTACTGCAGAGATGTAGGTCTGGCTAGACGGTTGCAAAAAATAATCTGTTTGGTTGCTAAGGGTGTGGCTTGGCAGCTGTCAATTGATAAAGAACGAAGCCATTAGCAAAACAAAGCAACTCCTGTGTCTCTAAAACATTCCATGCACATATATAGGTCTTTTTTGTTAATACAATGCACATTCTTCAAAATAGCTCATTTTGTGTTCTGAAAAATTGATTAATAAAAATAAGACCAATTTAAATAGATAATTGATTCACATTCATGGTCTGCAACAATATTCCAGAAGACCTTGCCATTTAACTGATGCTTATTTCGTTGAGTCTGGTGACTCTGAAGGCCATTGGAGTACAGTGAGCTCATTGTCATGTTCAAGAAACCAGTTTGAGATCATTTGAGCTTTCTGACATGGTCCATTTTTTACTGCTGGAAGTAGCCATCAAAACATGGACATGGTTGGCAACAATTCTCAGGTGGTATGTGTTATCTAATATATCCCATACCATATATGCAATTGTTTCTCCATTTTGATGCTCGGTTTAAACTTCAGCAAGTGTGTTTACCACGTCTGGATGCCAAAATGGATTGAGTTTATGCTATGTGACTGGCTGATTAGCAATTTGATTAGCAAATGATGTATTTATTAAAGACAAGTTTAAAATAGTAATTTAAATGTATGATATTTCACCTTTTTGACTGTTGTGAAGGCATGCCTCTTCCGATAAGAATCACATGTTGCGTGCTTGTTTTGTGTCATAATATGTGTAATAGTACTTAATGGCAATTCTGTTGGATTATTTATTAAGGAGTAGCGACCTTCACCGTACTCGGTTAACGCTAATATAATAAAGGACCCTGTTATGGTCACAAAACAAAAAAAACTCAACATGTTTTTGATGATTATTGACCTAGAGAGTCCAGAGAAATGTACTGTAGTGGAAATTTTGAAATTGCTTAAAAATCCTTAAGCAAGTTTGCAAAAGTAGGTTTTTTACATCATGCCAATAACTCACAAACCATTTGATAGACGTCAATGGTTCAAGAGGCAAAGTTGTTATGAATGAGGAGTTCTATCGTTTGATATCAATAGTTTGTGTATTAGTCAAATGTCACGTGACACACAGTGGTCTAGGCCACCAAAAGACATGTACATTTAACCCTTTTTACTGTTATAGCGCCAACTAGTGTCCAAACGCCACGTTATTTTGTATGTGACATCGTAGTGGTGGTCTTCACATATTTTCTGAGCCCCTTGCTGATATGTTAAGCCGTTCTGGATTTATGGCCATTTTAATGTGATAGGCTCAGACCATTTTAAGTTTTGGCGTCCCTAAGCAGCGGTGAAAGAAAAATTTCAACTTTTTTTCAATGATTATTTACATTCACACTCCACAGAAGTCATCTGCATTGGTTTGGTTCCGATCGGTTGAAAAACCAGGAACTAGTTCGCGAAAGTAGGTTTTTGACATCATCAGCGATAACTCACGAACCATTCGATCGACAGAAGTGGTTTAAGAGGCAAAGTTGCTCAGAACGAAGTGAGCTATTGTATGATATAAACAGTTTGGGTATATGTCAAATGTCACGTGATACACAATTGTTTAAGCACTCCTAAAGCGTTATTTCGCCCCCCGGTGGCCGAATGAGTTCACATTTCTTACAGACCTTAAAGACCATGAGACGAATAAGCCCAGTGAGCGTCGTTTTGTTCGGCCTCCGTTAACCCGGTCTAATAAGTGCTCAAACTTCATTGGCCAATGGCGGCCATGTTTTTTCAGATACGCCAATGTCCTTTTAGATATTCATGTAGAATGAGACAAAGACACACCATACCAAATAATAAGTCAATCGGGCAAACTGTTGCGTAGTTATGGCCATTTTCTAGCTCATTCAAATTATAGCGCCACCTAGTGGCCAAACGCAGCATTTTTTTTACCTTGACCCCGGATTGAGGGTCTACACATATGTTCCAAGCCCCATGAAGATATCTCAAACAGTTAAGGAGTTATGGCCATTTTAGTTCAATATGTTACTTCCGTTTTGGACATTTTTGCGCCCTCTAGCGATGGGGGATGAAAATTTCAACTTTTTTTTAATAATTATTCATATTCACACTCCACAGAACTCATCAGCGTTGGTTTGGTTCCAATAGGGCAAAAATCCAGGGACTAGTTCATTTTTATTTTTTTTCATAAAATGCTAATTAGCGAAAAAATTTGCATACCGGAAATGAAATCAGAGATATACGTTTTTTAAGTTTTGAGCCAGTGATTACACTGATATAAGACACTTGGGTGTGCAACAAACGGTTTAGGAGTAACAAGCGTTAACGCGTTCGGCATCGCTGTAGCGCCACCTATGGGCCGATTTGGCTGGTTCCGTGTATCTGAGTAGCGACAAGGACTACTACCATCTGACCAAGTCTCAGCTCTGTCGGTCTTACGGTTTGGGCTGCACGATCAGTTCTAGGGAAGAAGTATAATAATAATTAAAGCTGCAAGCAGCATTTAGCGGGTTCGAGCAGTCTAAGG
This sequence comes from Triplophysa dalaica, assembly GCF_015846415.1. NCBI lineage: Eukaryota > Metazoa > Chordata > Actinopteri > Cypriniformes > Nemacheilidae > Triplophysa > Triplophysa dalaica. Next base: position 1,993,489 of record NC_079546.1, on the reverse strand, counting down.
CCTCTATTGGCCTTGCCATTGTCAACTAGGCTCAGGAATGGCACCGTAACAAATCCACAACGAATGACACTCTTCCACACCAAGAAATATGACAGAAACGGTCGGTAACTTTTAATACAGACCATGCATGCTTACACTCGTATGCAAAAACGGGCGTAAACCGATAATACCTAAGGGACGAGTGCAATGAACCAATTCTCATGTCTCTACGATGATTTGTTGCAGAGATATAGATCTTGCTAAACGGTTGCTAAGCTAACCTGTTCGGTTGCCATGGGTGTGGAATAGCACCTGTCAATTAATAACACATCAAACCACAAGTCAAACGAACCAAGCCCCTTGTCTCTATAATATTCTACTGCAGAGATGTAGGTCTGGCTAGACGGTTGCAAAAAATAATCTGTTTGGTTGCTAAGGGTGTGGCTTGGCAGCTGTCAATTGATAAAGAACGAAGCCATTAGCAAAACAAAGCAACTCCTGTGTCTCTAAAACATTCCATGCACATATATAGGTCTTTTTTGTTAATACAATGCACATTCTTCAAAATAGCTCATTTTGTGTTCTGAAAAATTGATTAAAAAAAATAAGACCAATTTAAATAGATAATTGATTCACATTCATGGTCTGCAACAATATTCCAGAAGACATTGCCATTTAAGTGATGCTTATTTGGTTGAGTCTGGTGACTCTGAAGGCCATTGGAGTACAGTGAGCTCATTGTCATGTTCAAGAAACCAGTTTGAGATCATTTGAGCTTTCTGACATGGTCCATTTTTTACTGCTGGAAGTAGCCATCAAAACATGGACTTGGTTGGCAACAATCCTCAGGTGGTATGTGTTATCTAATATATCCCATACCATATATCCAACTGTTTCTCCATTTTGATGCTCGGTTTGAACTTCAGCAAGTGTGTTTACCACGTCTAGAAGCCAAAATGGATTGAGTTTATGCTATGTGACTGGCTGATTAGCAATTTGATTAGCAAATGATGTACTTATTAAAGACAAGTTTAAAATAGTAATTTTAAATGTATGATATTTCACCTTTTTGACTGTTGTGAAGGCATGCCTCTTCCGATAAGGATCACATGTTGCATGCTTGTTTTGTGTCATAATATGTATAATAGTACTTAATGGCAAGTCAGTTGGATTAATTATTAAGGAGTAGCGACCTTCACCGTACTCGTTTCACGCTAATATAATAAAGGACCCTGTTATGGTCACAAAACAAAAAAAACTCAACATGTTTTTGATGATTATTGACCTAGAGAGTCCAGAGAAATGTACTGTGGTGGAAATTTTGAAATTGCTTGAAAATCCTTGAACAAGTTTGCAAAAGTAGTTTTTTTACATCATCACCAATAACTCACAAACCATTTGATAGACATCAATGGTTCAAGAGGCAAAGTTGTTATGAATGAGGAAATCTATCGTTTGATATCAATAGTTTGTGTATTAGTCAAATGTCACGTGACACACCGTTGTCTAGGCCACCAAAAGACATGTACATTTAGCCATTTTTACTATTATAGCGCCACCTAGTGTCCAAACGCCACGTTATTTTGTATGTGACCTCGGAGTGATGGTCTACATATATTTCCCGAGGCATATGATGATATGTTTAGCTTTTCTGGATTTATGGCCATTTAAATGTGATAGGCTCCACCCATTTTTTATTTTGGCGCCCCTAAGCGACCGTGAAAGGAAATTTTAACTTTTTTTCAATAATTATTTACAAACACTTCCCAAAGAAGTCATCTGCATTGTTTTGGTTCCGATCGGTCGAAAATCCAACGACTAGTTCGCGAAAGTAGGTTTTTGACATCATCAGCAATAACTCACGAACCGTTCGATCGATAGAAGTTGTTCCAGAGGCAAAGTTGCTCAGAATGAAGAGTACTATCATATGATACCAATAGTTTCTGTATATGTCAAATGTCACGTGATACACAATTGTTTAAGCACTCCTAAAGCGTTATTTCGCCCCCCGGTGGCCGAATGAGTTCACATTTCTTACAGACCTTAAAGACCATGAGACGAATAAGCCCAGCGAGCGTCGTTTTGTTCGGCCTCCGTTAACCCGGTCTAATAAGTGCTCAAACTTCATTGGCCAATGGCGGCCATGTTTTTTAAGATACGCCAATGTCCTTTTAGATATTCATGTAGAATGAGACAAAGACACACCATACCAAATAATAAGTCAATCGGGCAAACTGTTGCGTAGTTATGGCCATTTTCTAGCTCATTCAAATTATAGCGCCACCTAGTGGCCAAACGCAGCTTTTTTTTTACCTTGACCCCGGATTGAGGGTCTACACATATGTTCCAAGCCCCATGAAGATATCTCAAACAGTTCAGGAGTTATGGCCATTTTAGTTCAATATGTTACTTCCGTTTTGGACATTTTTGCGCCCTCTAGCGATGGGGGATGAAAATTTCAACTTTTTTTAATAATTATTCATATTCACACTCCACAGAACTCATCAGCGTTGGTTTGGTTCCGATAGGGCAAAAATCCAGGGACTAGTTCATTTTTAATTTTTTTCATAAAATGCTAATTAGCGAAAAAATTTGCATACCGGAAATGAAATCGGAGATATACGTTTTTTAAGTTTTGAGCCAGTGATTACTCTGATATAAAATACTTGGGTGTGCGACAAACGGTTTAGGAGTAACAAGCGTAAACACGTTTTTTATCGCTGTAGCGCCACCTATGGGTCGATTTGGCTGGCTCCGTGTATCTGAGTAGCGACAAGGACTACTACCATCTGACCGAGTCTCAGCTCTGTCGGCCTTACGGTTTGGGCTGCAGTATCAGTTCTAGGGAAGAAGTATAATAATAATAATAAAACCAACAAATACAATAGGTTTCTAGCCCTTCGGGCTCGAACCCTAATTAAAGCTGCAAGCAGCATTTAGCGGGTTCGAGCAGTCTAAGGCCTCTATTGGCCTTGCCATTGTCAACTAGGCTCAGGAATGGCACCGTAACAAATCCACAATGAATGACACTCTTCCACACCAAGAAATATGACAGAAATGGTTGGTAACTTTTAATACAGACCATGCATGCGTACACTCGTATGCAAAAACGGGCGTAAACCGATAATACCTAAGGGACGAGTGCAATAAACCATTTCTCATGTCTCTATGATGATTTGTTGCAGAGATAGAGATCTTGCTAAACGGTTGCTAAGCTAACCTGTTCGGTTGCCATGGGTGTCAATTAATACCTGTCAATTAATAACACATCAAACCACAAGCCAAACGAACCAAGCCCCGTGTCTTTATAATATTCTACTGCAGAGATGTAGGTCTGGCTAGACGATTGCAAAAAATAATCTGTTTGGTTGCTAAGGGCGTGGCTTGGCAGCTGTCAATTGATAAAGAATGAAGCCATTAGCAAAACAAAGCAACTCCTGTGTCTCTAAAACATTCTATTGCACATATATAGGTCTTTTTTTTAATACAATGCACATTCTTCAAAATAGCTTATTTTGTGTTCTGAAGAATTGATAAAAAAAATACGACCAATTTAAATAGATAATTGATTCACATTCATGGTCTGCAACAATATTCCAGAAGACCTTGCCATTTAAGTGATGCTTATTTGGTTGAGTCTGGTGACTCTGAAGGCCATTGGAGTACAGTGAGCTCATTATCATGTTTAAGAAACCAGTTTGAGATCATTTGAGCTTTCTGACATGGTCCATTTTTTACTGCTGGAAGTAGCCATCAAAACATGGACATGGTTGGCAACAATCCTCAGGTGGTATGTGTTATCTAATATATCCCATACCATATATCCAATTGTTTCTCCATTTTGATGCTCGGTTTGAACTTCAGCAAGTGTGTTTACCACGTCTAGAAGCCAAAATGGATTGAGTTTATGCTATGTGACTGGCTGATTAGCAATTTGATTGGCAAATGATGTACTTATTAAAGACAAGTTTAAAACAGTAATTTTAAATGTATGATATTTCACCTTTTTGACTGTTGTGAAGGCATGCCTCTTCCGATAAGGATCACATGTTGCATGCTTGTTTTGTGTCATAATATGTATAATAGTACTTAATGGCAAGTCAGTTGGATTAATTATTAAGGAGTAGCGACCTTCACCGTACTCGTTTCACGCTAATATAATAAAGGACCCTGTTATGGTCACAAAACAAAAAAAACTCAACATGTTTTTGATGATTATTGACCTAGAGAGTCCAGAGAAATGTACTGTGGTGGAAATTTTGAAATTGCTTGAAAATCCTTGAACAAGTTTGCAAAAGTAGGTTTTTTACATCATCACCAATAACTCACAAACCATTTGATAGACATCAATGGTTCAAGAGGCAAAGTTGTTATGAATGAGGAGATCTATCGTTTGATATCAATAGTTTGTGTATTAGTCAAATGTCACGTGACACACCGTTGTCTAGGCCACCAAAAGACATGTACATTTAGCCATTTTTACTATTATAGCGCCACCTAGTGTCCAAACGCCACGTTATTTTGTATGTGACCTCGGAGTGATGGTCTACATATATTTCCCGAGGCATATGATGATATGTTTAGCTGTTCTGGATTTATGGCCATTTAAATGTGATAGGCTCCACCCATTTTTTTATTTTGGCGCCCCTAAGCGACCGTGAAAGGAAATTTTACCTTTTTTTCAATAATTATTTACAAACACTTCCCAAAGAAGTCATCTGCATTGTTTTGGTTCCGATCGGTCGAAAATCCAACGACTAGTTCGCGAAAGTAGGTTTTTGACATCATCAGCAATAACTCACGAACCGTTCGATCGATAGAAGTTGTTCCAGAGGCAAAGTTGCTCAGAATGAAGAGTACTATCATATGATACCAATAGTTTCTGTATATGTCAAATGTCACGTGATACACAATTGTTTAAGCACTCCTAAAGCGTTATTTCGCCCCCCGGTGGCCGAATGAGTTCACATTTCTTACAGACCTTAAAGACCATGAGACGAATAAGCCCAGCGAGCGTCGTTTTGTTCGGCCTCCGTTAACCCGGTCTAATAAGTGCTCAAACTTCATTGGCCAATGGCGGCCATGTTTTTTAAGATACGCCAATGTCCTTTTAGATATTCATGTAGAATGAGACAAAGACACACCATACCAAATAATAAGTCAATCGGGCAAACTGTTGCGTAGTTATGGCCATTTTCTAGCTCATTCAAATTATAGCGCCACCTAGTGGCCAAACGCAACATTTTTTTTACCTTGACCCCGGATTGAGGGTCTACACATATGTTCCAAGCCCCATGAAGATATCTCAAACAGTTCAGGAGTTATGGCCATTTTAGTTCAATATGTTACTTCCGTTTTGGACATTTTTGCGCCCTCTAGCGATGGGGGATGAAAATTTCAACTTTTTTTTAATAATTATTCATATTCACACTCCACAGAACTCATCAGCGTTGGTTTGGTTCCGATAGGGCAAAAATCCAGGGACTAGTTCATTTTTTATTTTTTTCATAAAATGCTAATTAGCGAAAAATCTATAATGGCGGAAATGAAATCGGAGATATACGTTTTTTAAGTTTTGAGCCAGTGATTACTCTGATATAAAACACTTGGGTGTGCGACAAACGGTTTAGGAGTAACAAGCGTAAACGCGTTTTTTATCGCTGTAGCGCCACCTATGGGTCGATTTGGCTGGCTCCGTGTATCTGAGTAGCGACAAGGACTACTACCATCTGACCGAGTCTCAGCTCTGTCGGCCTTACGGTTTGGGCTGCAGTATCAGTTCTAGGGAAGAAGTATAATAATAATAATAAAACCAACAAATACAATAGGTTTCTAGCCCTTCGGGCTCGAACCCTAATAATAAAACCAACAAATACAATAGGTTTCTAGCCCTTCGGGCTCGAACCCTAATAAAACTAACAAATACAATAGGTTTCTAGCCCTTCGGGCTCGAACCCTAATAAATGCTCCAACCGAGGTGATTCATTCTGATGTTCGCACTGAGCAACAGAGAAGCGTGTGTATTAAAACCCTTTGCTTCTTATCTAGAAGTTTTCTATTTTTGACGGACGTGCCTGCTGTCACTTATGCGGATTGACAATTGGAAGTCATCCTAGAAATTTCTTTCTCCTCTATCCCTGAATGCCGTGAGATTACAGCGGATGTTGGTGTGATGCTGTGTTCTGACATTAAAGATTCATTGATCCCAGGCGGTGTTCAGCTCACCTGAGGTCTCCACGTTTTATTCCTCTCATGTATTTAACAAACCCATTTCTTTCCATTTGTTTTTTCAGAACAGCTATGAATGAGCCATTATGGTTACAAATGACAATATGTGAAAAGATAATCACACTCCCACAAGCTAGTGAACAGAAGAGATCTAATGCCAACAACCCGAGAACTCCAAACCTCCTCCTGCACCCTCAGAATATCTGCCATGAAAAAAGAAATGAAAATAAAATTAAAGCTGCAAGCAGCATTTAGCGGGTTCGAGCAGTCTAAGGCCTCTATTGGCCTTGCCATTGTCAACTAGGCTCAGGAATGGCACCGTAACAAATCCACAATGAATGACACTCTTCCACACCAAGAAATATGACAGAAATGGTTGGTAACTTTTAATACAGACCATGCATGCGTACACTCGTATGCAAAAACGGGCGTAAACCGATAATACCTAAGGGACGAGTGCAATAAACCAATTCTCATGTCTCTATGATGATTTGTTGCAGAGATAGAGATCTTGCTAAACGGTTGCTAAGCTAACCTGTTCGGTTGCCATGGGTGTCAATTAATACCTGTCAATTAATAACACATCAAACCACAAGTCAAACGAACCAAGCCCCGTGTCTTTATAATATTCTACTGCAGAGATGTAGGTCTGGCTAGACGATTGCAAAAAATAATCTGTTTGGTTGCTAAGGGCGTGGCTTGGCAGCTGTCAATTGATAAAGAATGAAGCCATTAACAAAACAAAGCAACTCCTGTGTCTCTAAAACATTCTATTGCACATATATAGGTCTTTTTTTTAATACAATGCACATTCTTCAAAATAGCTTATTTTGTGTTCTGAAGAATTGATAAAAAAAATACGACCAATTTAAATAGATAATTGATTCACATTCATGGTCTGCAACAATATTCCAGAAGACCTTGCCATTTAAGTGATGCTTATTTGGTTGAGTCTGGTGACTCTGAAGGCCATTGGAGTACAGTGAGCTCATTGTCATGTTCAAGAAACCAGTTTGAGATCATTTGAGCTTTCTGACATGGTCGATTTTTTTTACTGCTGGAAGTAGCCATCAAAACATGGACATGGTTGGCAACAATCCTCAGGTGGTATGTGTTATCTAATATATCCCATACCATATATCCAATTGTTTCTCCATTTTGATGCTCGGTTTGAACTTCAGCAAGTGTGTTTACCACGTCTAGAAGCCAAAATGGATTGAGTTTATGCTATGTGACTGGCTGATTAGCAATTTGACTAGCAAATGATGTATTTATTAAAGACAAGTTTAAAATAGTAATTTTAAATGTATGATATTTCACCTTTTTGACTGTTGTGAAGGCATGCCTCTTCCGATAAGAATCACATGTTGCATGCTTGTTTTGTGTCATAATATGTATAATAGTACTTAATGGCAAGTCAGTTGGATTAATTATTAAGGAGTGGTGACCTTCACCACACTCGTTTCACGCTAATATAATAAAGGACCCTGTTATGGTCACAAAAAAAAAACTCAACATGTTTTTGATGATTATTGACCTAGAGAGTCCAGAGAAATGCACTGTGGTGGAAATTTTGTAATTGCTTGAAAATCCTTGAACAAGTTTGCAAAAGTAGGTTTTATACATCATCACCAATAACTCACAAACCATTTGATAGACATCAATGGTTCAAGAGGCAAAGTTGTTATGAATGAGGAGATCTATCGTTTGATATCAATAGTTTGTGTATTAGTCAAATGTCACATGACACAAAGTTGTCCAGGCCACCAAAATACATGTACATTTTGCCTTTTTTAATGTTTTAGCGCCACCTAGTATCCAAACGCCACCTTCCTTTGTATGTGACCTTGGAGTGATCGTCTACACATGTCATCTGAGCCCCATGATGATATGTTAAGCCGTTCTGGATTTATGGCCATTTTAATGTGATAGGCTCAGACCATTTTAAGTTTTGGCGTCCCTAAGCAGCGGTGAAAGAAAAATTTCAACTTTTTTTCAATGATTATTTACATTCACACTCCACAGAAGTCATCTGCATTGGTTTGGTTCCGATCGGTTGAAAAACCAGGAACTAGTTCGCGAAAGTAGGTTTTTGACATCATCAGCGATAACTCACGAACCGTTTGATCGATAGAAGTTGTTCCAGAGGCAAAGTTGCTCAGAATGAAGAGTACTATCATATTATAACCATAGTTTGGGTAAATGTCAAATATCACGTGATACACAGTTGTGCATGCACTCCAAAAACGCTATTACGCCCCCCGGTGGCCGAATAAGTTCATGTTTCTTACACACCGTCAGGACCATGAGACAAATAAGCCCAGTGAGTGGCGTTTTGATCGGCCTCCGTTAACCCGGCGTAATGAGTGCTCAAACTTCATCGACCAATGGCGGCCATGTTTTTTGATATACGCCAATGTCCATTTAGATATTCATGTAGAATGAGACAAAGACACACCATACCAAATAATAAGTCAATCGGGCAAACTGTTGCGTAGTTATAGACATTTTCTAGCTCATTCAAATTATAGCGCCATCTAGTGGCCAAACGCCACTGTTTTTTTATTGTGACCCCGGACTGAGGGTCTACACATGTGTTCCAAGCCCCATGAAGATATCTCAAACAGTTCAGGAGTTATGGCCATTTTAGCTAAATATGTTACTTCCGGTTTGGATGTTTTAGCGCCACCTAGCGACCGTGAATTGAAAATTGAACTTTTTTTTAATAATTATTCATATTCACACTCCACAGAACTCATCAGCGTTGGTTTGGTTCCAATAGGGCAAAAATCCAGGGACTAGTTCATTTTTTTTTTTTTTCATAAAATGCTAATTAGCGAAAAATCTATAATGGCGGAAATGAAATCGGAGATATACGTTTTTTAAGTTTTGAGCCAGTGATTACACTGATATAAGACACTTGGGTGTGCGACAAACGGTTTCGGAGTAACAAGCGCAAACGCGTTTGGTATTGCTATAGCGCCACCTATGGGTCGATATGGCTGGCTCCGTTTATCTGAGTAGCGACAAGGACTACTACCATCTGACCAAGTCTCAGCTCTGTCGGCCTTACGGTTTGGGCTGCAGTATCAGTTTTATGGCAGAATAATAATAAGAAGAAGAATAATAAAACCAACAAATACAATAGGTTTCTAGCCCTTCGGGCTCGAACCCTAATGAAAAACCAAGCAAATGTATCATTAAAATAAATAAATTAAAATAGACCCTTATAATTCCAAAGAGGCAATTTAATCCATCTCTATTCTCAGATGTTGAGCTTCAAAGATTTTGCATTCCATACAAGTCTCAAAATATGAATTCCACAAAAAAAAAACGCAACAATGTAAATGAATCTCAGAATAAAATTTATGACGAAATGGAGATCCCTCGATCAAACATCTCCATTAATCCCCTGAGAGCAACCTTTCTTTCTAATGTGCTAAAATGTCACAAAATGTTTTTGGGATAACCAGACTCATTGCATTTTAATGTTTCAGTATCCAACATATCTTTGCCGCAGAATTACAAGATTACACGCCTGTTGATTCTTCACCAATACAAATCCCAACCAATATGTTTTATAATCACATGTCTGCAATCAGCGTAAACCAAAAGGGGTTTATCATTCTTTGGCCTCTCGCACAAAGATTTGTGTGCAACAATCAAAAGAAATACTGCGTAAAAGAATCATTTGATGGTAAATCAACGACCGCTGATGTTTGAAGCGTGAAAGGATTCCCGTCACTGACGGTTTACCCATGTGTTTGGTTCAGCTCCCTCTGCCCATCTCCGTGTCTCTCTCTCTCTTGACACGTGTCATAGCGTTGCGCTCTCCTCGTGTCCATGGCAACCAAGCACATCCTGGAATGTACCGTGGAGCTGACAGCTGATTGGTGACAATGCACTGATGTTGTTCAGACTCGTCTCTTGATTCAGAGCTGAGAATTGATTGTCATCAGTGAGGTGGAAGGAAAACCTCACTCTGATTTTATTCTCAGTACAAAAAAAGGAGTATTTCACGAGCAAGCCGTCCTAAGGGATTCTAAAAAATCCATTTACTCTATTTGCTTGAACACGGCACAACGACGTGAGGTCGGCGCACAGGTTCAGTATGTGCAGCTACACTTATGCTTGTGAAATGTTCAGGGTTTTTTTCAAGCACAAACAGCTTTTTTTTAACGCTGCCCATCCCGACGTAATTAATTATACAGAAACTCAAAGGAGAGGCCAAATGCCAGCCGAGCCATCTATGATATGACCTGTGTCTGCAGCAGACCACTATTTTTACATCATTTTCAATTATCATCTAAAACAGGCCAGAGCCCCTGAGGAAACCAGCCCGATTTTAATGCCAGACCTTTTTTATGAAAGCAGACTGAAGTTTTTCATTTTTCACTTTATTCAGTGAATGCCGCAACACGGCAGCACAGCATTTATGAGTCTGTTTCAATGTTTGCACATGTAAATCAGGGTCATATTTGTTAACAATAACAATCCCTTAAGCCAAAGTATTGAACTTTAACTCAAATGACCCGCTGTGCGCATGCAGCACTTCAAAAAGTTGGTCTATTTCTATCTCTATGCAGCGCAGACACGCTTGCGTGCACCGCTAGCGTGTACCAACCGCATCGCCGCGCATCTACATTCAAAATAATGAATAACCACGTGGAAAAGACACAAAATGTGAATCATAAAAATCTCTTTTGGTTTACCTTGTTGTTTTAAATGAAACTCCTCAATTAAGGCCTTACTGACACCAATGCTGCAGCATTTTTATTTTCAAATGCATAAAACACTATGGATTGTAAACGCCACCATAACTTTTTAACGGATGCCATGCATGTTGTATTTTGCATATATATTTATTTGATTTGATTGTATTTTTTTATTTAATTTCGCTTATTTTTTATTGGCTTAAATATAGTGTCATTTTTAATTCTATATAAGATGATGTATATATTTTATATGTGAATAGTTTGAAAAAAAATAGCAAAAACATAACGCAGTAAAAAAATATTTTTTATTGTGCATTCCAAGTAGTATAAATCAAACTTCAATTTTAAATATAATAGTTATAAAATATTAATAAATAATAATAACAGTTAAATATGAGAGATAACTATCAAAAACAACTTGCACTGACATATCAAAATATATCACAGCGACAGTTTTGTCTCAAGATGCACACAGTACTGTATTTTGTAAAGTATGTGTTTTAAAAGAACTTCATTATCCTTATTATAACTAAGGCCTTATCCTGGCTTAAGCTAATCCTTATCAATGAAACCGCCCCTATATAAAATCTATATATGATGACAAGTTTATAACACGCATTTGATCTGTGAGTCACTGTGTGTTTAAAGAATATCTGTTCAGCAGCAATAAATGGTGGGCACATGCTCTCAAGTGACTCCTAAGTGTTTCTGAATGTGTAATTGCACAAAGGCATGATAAAGTGCCAGTGTCCGGGATAATTGCTTGGAAATGTGGTCTTGTTATGCACTAAACACTGCAAAGTTTAGCGTGACACTGTCTTAATGATCATGGACTGGAGGGCTTCATCAAAAAGCGCCAGCTCCCAGAATGACTGACAGCCAAATTAATGTTGTCAAGTCCAGGAGATGAATGATACAATCCGTTCGAGTCGGCACTGCGGGGCTGTGGGAGGAGACGGCCCCCTTCATGAGGTTTTGGCCTTTCATCCCTCTCAACTCGAAATCCACAGAACTCGCTCAAACCTGTTAACACCGTTAAAACACAAACGTGACGGATTTAAGAGCTCAACTGTTCTCTGAATCGGTGCTGTCGTGTGTCACTATAAAGACACAAAAAGTCTGATAAATTAAAAAAGGATCACGTCAACATGCTCCATTAGGCTGTGTGCGTTTATTAGTATTCAACGGCATTCTCAGATGGAATGCTAAGCAGTAACACATGGGAAATCAGATAGTGAACGCTTCCTTTAAAGAGAATAGCTGTGAAGATAATCCCAGCAGTTCCCGCACGGATGGAGGAGTTCATCAACTACGTGCTACATGCTAGTTGTGCTAATCAAAGCGCTTGACAACCGCTCATTTCCCACTGCATGATCTTTGGATAGCACACGCACATCTGTATCATGTGAAAGTCACATTGCTTTATTCTAATAGTAGCGATGAAAATAAGAAAGGATACTCTCAGTCTACTTTGTATACACTTCAGAAACATACTTAAAACTAAACTTGACTTAGACTTGATGGCCCTCAACCATTTCTGTCGATGGGGGGATGTTGTATGTAACGTGTCATTGTGTTGCATGCATAAGTGTCCTTGCTAATGCCTTCGCGTTGTGTGCATTCGCGTTTATAATATGTCCGTCTGTCCGGCCCAAGCGTCCATTCCAGCCCCATACATTAGCAGTCCATCTGGTACTCCAGATGGTCAGTCCACCCCTGGTGGGACGGCGATTCTGGACTTTGACAAAATACCCTACAGGTCAGTCCGCCCCTGCTTGCAGTACAAAAATGAATAAACTGGTACTGGTACAGTGTCCTTCCATAAATTAAAAAATTGCTGCACAAAATATTGAACAAGCAAAGTATATACTATAAGTACACAAGTTTACTTATAGTATACTTGCAGTACATATAAAAGAGTAGTTGTAAACAAATTTTATATTGCTTATGGATGCTAAAAGAGATAGTTCACCCAAAAATGTAAGTTCTCATTATTTACTAACCCTCAGATTGTTCCAAACCTGTATACATTTCTTTGTTCTGCAAAACACAAAGGAAGATATTTGAAGAATGTCAATAACCAAACAGATACTACGCCATTGACAGCCATAGTAGGAAAATAAATACTATTGGAGTCAATGAGGGAGGAGTTCTCTCTTTAGTTCCAAGTAGTAATACACTTATATGTATACTATTTATGCATTCATTTAAGTATATGTACTACATAAAGTACAGATTAAATATACTTGTATTTTTCTTTAGTGCACTTAATAACATGAAGTGAAAGTTCTACAGACAGAATAAAACTCATAGTACGCAGGCTTGTTTGCTGGCTGCAGGTTAACTCGCATTAAAGGTCTTCCAGAAGCCATGCAGAACAAATACATTCACTATTAGATTATGTTGGGAAAAGTCACATCTACTGACTTTCAGTATTTTTGTAAACATAAACATGGAAGGTTTTCTATTTCTGAGTTCACATTCTACTGCACCGAGATGAATAAGCAACAGTACATTACTAATGCAATCAGGTAAAAATACTTTATCAGATGAAATGCACATTTTCCCAAACGCTCGGATCTTCCCTTCAATAACAACAATGTTCTAATCCTCAAAAAAACAAGGCTTCACTTTACACCGAGCGCAAACCTTGCAGTCGGGTCCCAAATGCTCCATTTGTCCCAGATGGCTGAAGAGTTCCCCGCCGAACCCTGTGAGGAATGTGTTATCTTTTTCTAATTGCTAGTTTATGTTTTAACACTCGAGTCGGTCACAGCTCATTCAAAGCGGCTTTGCTGACTTTACACCCAGTGACGCGACTGGAAAACGCACGGCCGTAAATCACCTCAATTAAACGTGTTCGCCAAGACAGAGATGTGACCGTCATTCGTCTGGGGTTGCTTTCTGATTTACAGCGTGTCAAATTTAATATCGCTCATTGATGATGGTGTGTCAAATGCAATCCGGCGTTCATTACTTCACCATAAACATAATCAGGGCCTGCACAAGAAATTGCCTCTTGATACAGAAACACAAAAATCAGACATGGACAAATGGGTTTAAAAATCTGCACAGTCATGTTATCTATTAGTTAAAACGAAAAGAAAAAACCTGTCACTTGATAGTGAGTGTACAGTGAGAATTCATTGAGGTTAATGTCTGTTCAGTTAAATACGTCTGAAGTCAACCAGCCAATATAACAAACAAATATCCTCCGAACTCACGATTCTCATGCTGATTGACAACTCAATTTTTTGCCTCCAATAGATTTAATATTAGCACTTTAATTACATGTGAGAATAGAGAGTCACAGCTGCTGTACGGGCCGATAGCAAAGACGTGAGAATTAAGGAGCAATTTTTGCAGGAATTAAATGAGCACAGCAATGCCAGCGGCGACCCAATCAAAGCTAAATAAATGACAATTCATTTCTCTCATTGCAGCAGCAATTTGTCCTGGCCACCCACAACGCTAAACTTCACATCAGCGAGCCAGACCAAGCAGAGCAGACAGCCAAGAATAAAGTGACGCAAGACGACATCGGGTTAAGTAGCCTTTGTAGTTGCAAAAGTTTTTGAATCTCATCAGCTCCTCGTGTGCAGTCCTGTGAAGCTTAAGCTGATATATTGGGTTCTCTCATCAGACGTTGGTGGATAAATGGCCAATTCTAGCTACACCAGTGTTTCACTTACGGTTCTCAGACATGTCAGTTCTGGTGAAAGTAAAGCTGGAGGAGTGAGCTAATAAGATCTTATCTGAGCTTCAACTACAAGATCACGTCTAGCATCTCCAGAGATGAAGAACATGAAATGCGTCTGCATACAGAGATTTGAGATATAAAACCTCCATTCAATCATAGGAGTTCACTGCAAGACAATTCCCATATATATAAAAAATTGCATAAAATTAAAAAATCAAATAAAACACTTCAAGGCCGGCCCGTGCCATAGGCGACATAGGCAGTTGAATAGGGCGCAAAATGACCAGAGGGGCGCTAGACGAGAGCGCAAAAAAGCAACGTGTGAACATCTGTGACACGGTTATGATTAACTATGATTGATAATCTTAACACATTAATCACGGAGACCAGCTAGTGTGGTCTTTGCAGGTTAACTTCACATTGTGGCCTTGTGGTAAAAGTGCCTAATCAGATCTCTTCGCCCGTTTTTAGTTTGAATCCCACTAGGAGCAGCTTGTTTATTTACAACCATTTTACTGGTAACACTGACACTACGTACTGTTTTTGAATGCTTTAAACCAAGTGAAGTGCATAAAGTGTTTATGGATCAGTGACCAGGTCATGCCATTTAATAAAGAAAATCCAAAACAATACAATAAGCTATTATTTTTGTCCCTATAGCATTTGCGCAGAGCTTTACAAAATGTTAAACTCTCATTCACCTTTATCTAAATAATAATAATAATAATAATAATAATAAATCTAATATTAGTTTTATGAGCTCTAATTTTAACTACAGTTTTAATGAGAATAATTATTTGCAGCATTATTTTCAAACAATTATTAGAGTGTGAAGAGTAGAGTTCATTATTATAAATATTTTTATTATACATTTTTTTATTTATTTACTTTATATTTTTGTTAATCACAATAAATGTGAATTTTGCTTTAGAAAAAGTTAATTTTCTGATATGTTTATTTATTTTGTATAGTAATTGTATAGGGGCACAATCTAAAATCTTGCCTATAGCACCACCAACAGAGGCTGGGCCGGCCCTGCAAAAACTAGAACATTCTTCACAATAGAACAGTATTTTTATTAAAACTAGTAATGGTGTTTATATTTGAAAAACATTTATATAACATTATTATGTCATTTATTATTATTATGGTATGGTTATGAATAGTGTTCGTAGCATTAGTATTCATATTCAATACGTATTATTATTCGTATTAGTATTATTATAGCATCGTCATTATCAATACCATTATTACCATTTTATTTATTTAATACATAATTTATATAATTATTTATAGTTATTTATATAATACTTGTAGTCTGGTTGTTATCATTTTAAGCACCTTTTTACTATAATGCTATATTATTATTATATTAACGCTATACTATATTTTTTATAATATTGATTACAATAGAAATTAAAGTAACATAACTTATTGTTTTTATTGATTTTTATTATTCTTTCCCAGTCACATTTTTTCTTCTGTTATCCCTATTGAGTATGTGCAGTACAGTCCAGTAGATGTGTAGATGCTTTGGAAATATTTTATGTAAAACAATCACATTCATGCCCGTGAAGTACTTGAGTTGAAATTGAATTAAGAGATTTACAGAGAGAGGAGAGATATATAAAGAGAGGGAGAGATACAGAGATAGAGAGATGGATAGAAAGAAACACACACACACACACACACACACACGCACACAAACAGACAGACAGACAAACACAGAGAGTGAGAGAGAGTGAAGAGAGAGAATAATCTATTGAAGCATCCTTATCATCATTCTGATTGTCCTTTGGACTATTTATTAGTTTTAGTATCTCCAGATGGCGACGCCCTCCTGCTACACCGAACCTAAGAGCTTCACCAAGAGAACATCAAAATCGACCAACTCTAGCGCTCCCATTCAAAAACCATCCCATTCAATTTGAAATCCTGATCTAACGTCAATCACGCTCTTGTCATTCAGCAGACATGAAGATAAAAGCCAGCGCCGTTTTTTTATTCTCACCATCTGTTATTTCGGGCCTTGTTAGAACGGCGTTCGATCAGACCGTGATGGCCGTCTCTATCATATGAGGAAAAAAAAAAAAAAATCACACGCCGTAGTCTTTTGGCTCATTCTCGGGGTTGTGGATAAAATATCAAATTATATCCCGTAATTAATGTCTTCGGGACACTATGAGGGGGGAAGCGATTAAACATTATTTCAAAATTGACCTCAGTTGACTTGGCAGGAGTCTACGATGCGGCCTGCTGTGTCGTACCCGCACATTTCAATATGCTCTGGCTCAAACAGCGATAGGAGGCGCAGTTTTGGCTGATTGTGGAGGTTTTTCTGATGTGACACGCTGCTTTATTATCCCAGAATAGAACACTTGAAGCTAATTATCGCTGTGTGAGCACAGTGGGCCCCAAGGGGGCCGGTTCCTCTACTTTAAATGTGTGAGTAATGTAGAGGAGGGCTACAGCTAATCTCTGAAGTACTGATGCTCACATACACAACAGAAGTATTTCCTGGAGCTCTGAGCACGGGGAAACATTAATGAAATGAGAGGGGTAAATATTTGTTTGCGCTCTTGGTATAATCAGTTAATCAAACTACAAGATAAACCCAATAAAATCAGTTCATACGGTCTAGAAAACAGAACTCCGCAATTTCCAAATCATTCAGACCGGATGCACATATGGAGGAGAGCGAGCCACCGACTTTATATCCTATATAGAGATGAATATTGTTTGTGGATCTGTTAAAGGAGGCATGAATTAAAATCACAATTTTAACTTGAGCTTTTGTTATATAAGAGGGAATCGCATTCACACGAACATCATGTAAGTGTTAGAACTGAAAACGCTGTTGTTACTGAGATCACATCTGTTATTGACACCAGGCACAGAGAATGCCAGGTTCTATGACGACATTGATAGGTTGAACACCACGTCCACAGAAAGATATCAACCACTACTTCTCTAACCCCGCCCACTGGTTCACGAATGACAATTCTGAAGTAACACAGCTGTGGCGCGGAACCAGATAGAGCGAGCAAGAAACACACAACCAGGCTTGGCACAATATTTAGCTATCTTTAGTTTGTTTGTTTAAGTATACAGTCTAATGCCGTGCGAAAACTGTGAATGGTATTAATGTGCAACCAAACATTACTTTGCTAACCAAATTCACAGAAGGCTCCAACTACGCAAACTGCTTTTCAATCAAAGCAGTTGTCGTTTACTTTACCTTCAATGCGCCCATTAAAACCCAGCGTTTGCAGAGCTGGCCTCAAAACCAATGTAGAAAATACCCTATTACTTATTGATTTTGATGTATTTAAATGTAGAAATCATGTGAACATCGAAACTAGACCTCATACAACAGTATAAAACAATAAACAAGGCCAGTTCATAAGACCTTTAATAAAAGATAGACCATAGACTGAATAAAACATTGGCGTAGTGTTTGTGACCTCACCCGTAGGTTTGTGAAGAGCAATTTTGAAGCCTAAAGTGGGCGGAGCCGGCCGCCGTAAAAATTGGTTAAACATAATTTATACGGAGGAGTTATAAAAACATCCACTCCACTCACAGTTTTTATGAATGGCAAAATGAGCTTAATAGACCAAAAAAAAGTTGCACCAGGCTGTAAACATGTTTTTTCTGTTATGAAGTTGGGCATTTTAAAAGTGGGCTCAATTCTGCTCGGTTTTGGAGTTTTTAGTGGCCTGTCAATGTCAGTTTATGTCACTTCCGTGTTGGTTTCACAAGGACCAGAAGGTTGCCGCTCGAGATATCCAGACATCAATCAACAAGCCATCCCTCATCTAAACATCCCTCTTTTACGGATGGATATATGAAGAAATAAACAACCAGTTATGGATTCAGAAATTCAGAAAAAACATAATGGTGACATTTAGTGAAGCACCCTTTGTCAAATAGTTTCACAAAACACGAATCAAACCTTTACACAAAATTACATAAGACCATCATCTGGCAATGCTAGAAAACACAAAAACACTCACCCAGTTGTCGCGTTAAGTGACGTTTAACTTGTCAAACTGAAATGTTTTTTACCACAAACACACCTCATATTTTCATGGTTAATGTTACCTGAGGGGTTATTAAAAGTAAATATTGTAGAAATATGCCCTCCGGACTGTTTATATCCTCCCTTTGTTCATCATCGGCGATGGAAGAAATCTCACCAGACATTTTAAGTAAACATCATAGAACATAAGATTCATCAGAACTGCAAACAATATCTTTCAAAATAAATGCTTGGTATTCACATATGCCTTAAATGCTCTCTCTAAAGAACACATTTAAGATCAGAGAGAGAGAGAAAGAGAGAGCGAGAGAGATTGATGCAGTGTATGACCCATCTCACCCCTGACACACCTCTAACTGGTAAACATTTTCATGAGCTCCATCGCCAATGCAGTGCTTCTCAGCTGCCCACCACACATCTATTGGGCAGGCAGGAATGATATGCATTTAAGCCTCATTACTCCGAAAGGTGAAGAGCGTTCAGAAAGCAGTACTGACCCTCAACTCCACTTCCATTAGCATAATTGCATTTCAAACGATCGGGATGTCTAAGAGATGGAAGTATCAAAACGCTTAGAAAGCGTCCAGCTCACCTTCATAAATGACATCTGAACATGTGCAGTTAAAGCACAGGAGACAGATAATGTGTGAGCCGACGAGAAGGTTGTGGGTCATCGCTAATGGAGATACACTAGCGGGACGGACGTCACAGGTGTCGGCGATCAAAAGGAATTTATAGATTCTGGTTCTGGTTGCTATTAATGAGCCTCGATACTTTTGAGGGAGCAAAATTTGAAAAGAAAAATGCATTTCGACAGAACTGGTGTACAAAAACTGAAATTAATTTACTGTATTAAAGGACAAAGTTGGCGTGAAATGAAAACCATCTAATAAAAAAACAGCAACGTTCAAATATGATATATTTTTTATATGGAAAAATAATGTATTCATTCATTTCTTATAAACCTGTACTGTACAAAATTAAATATTTTTTCTACACTGAAACTTTAATGACATCTTTTTAATAACTCTGTTTCTCTAGACATCAATTGAACACTTTCGTTCAAGTCCCCCTTTAGATATTTCTCCTGAAAAAGACCCAGAAATGTACAAAATGTCCCCATTCAGAAAAGATCTCCGTCTCAAACGGAGCTCAAATTTGTTAAATCTGCAGTCAAGATTCAATATTACCTAGGAACTCCAACATTTCTCATCAAATTTATCCAAATCCAAATTATTTACCTCTATATATTTATTTCACACCTCCATAATCTTATCTGAACAATTGTCTCATATGTTTACCTGAGACTAAGTTAATACACAAATGAGAAACAAATGAGAACTCCATTAAATCTCCTGCAAGAGCAACTAAAACTTTCCCCCGCTCATGCGAAACTCGTATGGCTTTTCTCAAGAGGAAGTGCAACTCTACAACCAAACCGGATTACAGAATGATTTATGACTACGTCTAGTGAGTGAGTCAGATTAAATCAGAGGAATCATTCATTCATAAGTGTTCTTGATTCACTAAACATAACTGGCATAGCGGACTCGTTCATTCATGAATTTCGTTCTTGGTTCCCTCATCCGCAAGTCATTCCCAACATCCAGCTCTTCTAACCCGCTTCATCTGCCATTTTCACGCATTTCTCTATCCATCTGCCCAAACACGTATCCTGTCCAAACAGTCTCGCCAATGTACCATTGTCTCCCACCAACTGTCCAATTATCTCCCAGCATTCCTCTGTGATGCACCCCTGGTGACTGAGTGCTGTTCTGTCTGTCTGCTTTCATGTAGAGAACCGCGCCTCTCTCTCTCTCTCTCTCTCTCTCTCTCTCTCTATCCGTCTCTCTCTCTCTCTCGTACAGTGATTTTGATAAATGGATACAGAGGTGTGTCTATGGGTAGGGCAGAATTTTCCCTTGAGCTGTTAGCCATCAATCAGACTTGTCTCAAGAGTCCAGATGTCCACATTTTCAGCAGGTGGTAGTCCGTCCTTGAGAGAAGGAAGTCAAAATGGCATACAACATATTCCTTTCGTCTCACCGGATTACAATTATCTGTCCCTTGTTAAAAAGACCGGCACGGTTCATCATTCCCTCGAAATTGCTTTGAAGACAAACAGGAAGCAATTTAAAACGCGCCAATTATGCATCCATGCTTCATTTTGTACAGAACGCCTAATACACTCGGGAGATTTCATTCAAAAGAGCGTCCAAAATCAGCAAGTCATAGTTCAAGCTGGTTGCGTGCTGTTGACTTTGACATTTGGGTATCTCAGATTAAAGCTGAATTCATAAACTTTACGGCTTTGTTTCGGGGAAAGGGCAGCTGGTTTTGAAGCTGCTCATAAACAACATATGCCGGGAACAATTGCCGAGACCCCGGAGGCAAATTTAACCTTGAAGCTCTGAAGCAGATGTTGGAAGAGAAAAAACCAGGAGAAACCCTGATTAAAGCTTTGGAAATATAATGCACATACAACGTGTCATCCTACGGCAAATGTTTCAGTCAAAATTACAGAACGGCACTACGTGAATTTTTAATAACCCTTTCCAGAGTGTTTATCATCCGACAGGAATCCCATATGCACCGAAACGCCATTTAAAATATAATGTCACGCTATTACTGTTTTGAACTGACAATTTGAACAGAAAACAAATGAATTTTTAATGGAAATCTTCAAAGACAAATGAATGGAGGCATTCAGGTGTCCACTCAACAATCTTGTGCAAAGAATAAATATGATTCTCTAATATAAATGAAATTTGAATTTCATACCATACAGGTTTGTTTTGGTTAAACGAATCACGGGTTCAAGTGGGGTTTATTTCCAATTCATCCGATTCAAGGTTAGCTGGAAATTTTCTCTGAAGACCTTCACAGCACCTTCTTTAGAGTAGATCTGTGGTTGTGTAGTTGTGTGCGATATCAAACTTAAATGGACTCCACAAGTATATTCACTGTGAAGGTGAAACCTTCCCCCAATGCCAGGGACGTGATAGATGGATAATGACAGATTGGATGCAAAAAACCTTTCAAAACAACATCACACAGCTGACTATTATAGAAAGGCACAGGGCCAACTGTCAATACCCACAATGCCATTCAGCCTCCGTCATTATAGTGCAGCATATGTACACAGTACGGCGCACAATGACATTCTGGGAACTAAAACACTCTCTTCTATCATTTGCGTAAAAGAAAAACATATCCGCCATCATCAGATGATTCCTGGAACACTGTATGCTAATTCTTAAATCTTGATAAAACAAAACCATTTGCATTTCTCTGTACAAATGATGTTCATCCAAGCAGGTGCTATGAAGAATTCTGCTTTGATCAGTACAAAGACATGAGAAGATGTTTAGTGTGATATTACAAAGTCTTTTACACTCTTTGTTTTGTATTTTAAACCGTACTTCTTGTGTGCCGCTTGGGCATTAATAAGTGCAAGCTACATGCTACAGTACTTTGTAAAAAATACATGTTCAAAACCGTTTTAGTTTTCATTTACAGCTTTATAAAGAATTTGGCCAACCATTTAAAGTGATAATTCACCCAAAAATGAAAATTTTGTCAACACTTCGTCACCTTCGAGTTGTTCCAAAAGTGTATATATTGTGTTCAACAGAACAAAAAAACAGATCAAGTAATTTTTCAATTGAGGGTAAACTCTGTTTGGTTATAAGCATTCTTTGAATATGTTTCTATGTGTTCATCAGAACAAAAAAATCTAAACAGATTTGGAACAATTTGAAGGTGAGAGAGATACTTTTTTGAAGTGTCCCTTTAAAGGTTAGCAACATCTAGAGGTGAGGTTGCAAATTGCAACCAACGGCTCACTCCACCCCTTCCTTTCGAAGCACTAAGAAACAGTTTCATATAGAAATATCTACGAGACGCATGTGACATGACTGCAGTCTAGACAAGAAAAATAAAAAGCACACCTTTCCATGAGCTCTCGATTTAAATTCAACGCAGTCGAGAATTAACTATTGACATACTGAGAAGATCTACTCTGTGATTTTTCTTATGGGCTGGGACGGTTGCTTTTACTCTGGCATGATCATTTCTCTGGTGCGTGATGGATGGGAGCCGGCTTTGAACCTCGATTTACCACGTTGCAGAATCCACCCATGTAGCTGAGAAATAACATCCTCCATCTCGCGCTGTCTGCACGCCAGCCTGTTTGGCCTGCGGGCGATGTATTAAATGGTATATTGATAATTGAAATCTTTTCGGCCGAACCAGTTTTGCTGACAAAGCTTTTCGGAAGCAGATGGCCTGCATTACTCAAGGGTGTAGGTTGCAGAGTGGGGACGCCGATCCAGTCTGTTCCACGACTCAGACACTCACTCAGACACTGACGCGCGGAGAAGAGAATCAAACTAATAAAACGTCCGGTTCTAGGAGAAGAAAGTGAGATAAGCAGCCATATTACAGTAGATAATTTCGGATTGTGCTCAGAATGTAATTGGATGGTGAAAAGATTGAAGACTTACGGGGTTAGAAAGACCAAGTCCAAGTTTAAAAAGGGATTTTAAAAACTTTCCTAAAAGTGCACCTTTTTTGTTTCAGACTCTCCGTTCTCTGAAAACCTAAACAGTTTTAAAAGCCATTACTTTGATTTATACTTAGTCGGGATGCATTAAAATAAGTGATGTCATGCTAACTGCTTCTGAAGGACAAACATCGACCTATTCACCAACTGTACCTGAATGTCCCCAAAGCATCTGCAAAACGCAATCCAGAGGCTATTTCACCTCTGCCTCACATCAAAAACATCTGAAGAAAGAGGACGAGCGATTGTCTCAAATTCAAAAAACTCTTGAAATGAACTTCAGCCCGCAGCAACGTGTGGCCCCAATTATCTCCGCCAAACAATTCACAACATTTGGAGACACGGTTTTACAAAGAGACGTGAACCATTCTTCTAGTTATAATAAGCACCTGCAGGCTTTCACTCGACACATACAAAAGCAGTAACTTAAGTCACATCACTAGCTTATCATTACAGTTCACTTATTCTTTGTCGCGTGGACTCCTTTTTAAAGCATCCTCAGCGAGGTTAACAGTTTCGTTGGCACTTCATTATTCCAATCCACATGAGGGAGAAGGAAGCTTTAATTCTCACGACGGCTGAACGGAGATCAATGTTAACGCCCCGTCCTGAACCCCTGACAGCGAGTCAGGAGAGACTTGCACGATTAACATCTCTCAAGCCGCTCTGAGAGGCTAAAGTGAAAGATGTGAAGCGAGCGGGGAGGTGTGATGGAGTGGTTTGGGTGGAGGGGGTCAGATGTGGCGGGGGACCCTTCAAAATGTCAAACCCATAAACGGTACGGGATTGTAATTAGCTGTTGTTAGAGAAAAAAGCGGGAAAAGTAACTCTGATTGTACATGCTTGGCAGTTTACGAGAAGTCGAGTGATGCAAGAAAAACATCAAAGATGTGTGGATGGTTTGCAAACAAAGTGCAGAATCCGAAGAGACTTGCACTTAGATTTTAGGGAGTCTGGATATAATCCGTCTTTCTCAAAACAAAGTTTTCAGTTCATAATTCACACCGGTGTTATTATTTCTACTGTAGGTTGGACATCGCTTTACTTTCCAAAAGTGTGAGTCAACACCGGGATGGGAACGTTATTAGCCCATTTATTTTAGCGACGAGGCACTATTCCAATTCCCATCGCCTACCCTTGAGATATCATGACGTGCGATTGTTTATGAGTCCGCCAAATCTCCTGAAAAGTGGCAATGCGAAGGGATTCGCGCGGATGGCAATGAACTATGTGCTTTGCTGGTATGAAAGGAGAGAGGGATGCAATCTCTGGAATGATGGCTGCCTTCACCGTTGCCCAATATGCTTCACTTCGGCTAAATTTACAGCCACTGCAGCTCCCGTCGCACAGATCGGGATACGTGATTCTCCGCAATTTCTCTCTTCTCAGTTTTTCCCCTCCCTCTTCCTTGGTGTCCTTGGGAGCGAGCGTACTTTTGTATTTCTCTAGAGATGTTTTTAAATATAACGCTGTCATTGTTGGTCTGCCAATAATACCATTTTTACCAGTTCATCCATCACGTGTGACACAGCAAGTCGAGGATCTACATTTTGTTGTCAGTCGAAGCCGAGCATGTCAGGTGCTATAAATATGAGCTCAAGGCCTTTGCACTCGGTTGTGGAGTCAAATGGGACGTCTGCGCTAGTACGGGACGCATGGCATTTATCTACAACCATAACCTAGATGAAACAATATCAGGTGTAAGAGTGCTATAAAAACGCTCCCACATTTACAGCACATGTCAGTTTGGATGAAAGCATCTGCTTGGGGTCAATTTCGATATGATACACGGTACTGTGTTTAATTGCAATTTATTTAATAAATGTAAATATTAAACCAAAAATAGTCATTTATTTTCTAAATATAATATAACAATTATTTTATTTTGTTTAATTTTTGAGCTGATCTAATGGAAATTTGTAACCATTTTATGAGGTGGCTGACTCTTATCATGCAAATCGTACAAATATGTACTATCAGTAGAAAAAACTAAACGGAAGGCCCGACCCTAAACTTTAGTCACAGGTACGAAAGCAAATCGTACTAAAATGTACAAATAAGATCGTATAAATTCAAACAAATTAGCGTTAGCCAAATCGCAAAAGTACTGCCGCTAGATTGTGGAATTGTTACATTTGTTATTTTGTTAAAGAACGGCTAACATTGAATGTTTGATTGAACCTTCTGTATGTAAATTTTTTAAAACGTTTTATGCATAAAAACAAGGATATTTTAACCATTTTTTTTATTAAAATAGGAATTTATCAAGCTAAACCATAAGAGAGTTTAAATGTGGTAAATCGTTAGCAGAAAATAAAACGATTATTTACGTTAATGCGGGTCACATGTTGGCAGCTCAGCCAATTGGTTTAAATGAACTTTATAGCCTAAAATAATTGCAATAGATCTAAAATACATATGGTAAACAACAATATATACTGTTACACACCTAACAAAGAATGACAATAAAACCTAAAAATGCGGTAAAATCAGTGATCACATGGCAATATGAAAGAAAAAATGGTCACTGTTCAACCAATTCAACAAAGATACACATTTCAATCTCAGCAAGGCCAGATTTAGTATGTGTGTCACATCGTGGTCACTTTCAGCCCACTGGGACGGGATCTCATGGGAAGGATGACGTGTGGAAGCGGCATGCGCGCTCTCCCAGTCCACTGCACAGGAAGTAACCAACGAGCAATGTCAACCTTTCGTGAAATGCACAATGAAATATTTAAATGTCATTTAAGGCAGCTGAACCCAGAGCAAATGACCCGAAATATCTCTTCCTCATTCTGTCCTTTGCCACTTAATGTTTTGGAAGGAGATTAAGAAAGTGGCCCTCGGAGGGCCCGGCAAGAGTGAGTCACAGCTACGCTTACAAGAAACGGTTTCTTAAAGAGCCCGCTTTCACATCTATGCTTCATAAACCTGTGTTACATGACAGCCCGCTGCATATTTCCTTCCGATTGTTCCAAGCAGTCAATGGCGAACGCCTACGAGCTCTTTTGATGAAAGCGATCGGCGCTGCTCACCGAACAGTGAACCTCAAGGCTAAACACACATTTTAGTTCAAAAGAACACCGTCGTTTAATTAGACACTGAGCAGAATACTCAAGAAAAAACATTTCTTTCAAGTTTTCATACAACCTTGCTTTTTCATTGTTAATGCACCTTATATTTTATGACAAGAAGGAATTTCCTGTATATGAAAAATTATTTATATATATATATACACAAACATAAATCATTGTTACGTTAAAAAAATATACAATATTATAGAGAGAGAGTGGGGGCTCACTTTCAGAGTTTCATTACCAGCTTATAAGTAAGGGATAATGTACAGGCAGCCGGTTGTTATCGCAGAAATAAGCCCGACAGTATGATCAGTATGATCTTTCATCGGAATAAATGGACTTATTTCACGATAACAGCGGACTGCTCGTACATTATACCGCTTATTACACGGTTACTTGGCACATGACAAAAAAACTGGACATGAAATGTGAATGGCTCATTTTTACCAACACAGACCTTCCGTGAGGAAAAGCAGTTTACCTTCGGTTTTAAGGTAAGAAACAACGTTCGAAATTCATGATCAGGCAATTTGGTTTCATCATTTGTTAATCTTTATATTTAATTTGTCCAATAAACCAGTCAAAATGATTTGATGCATCCGGTTACCGTGAGTTATTACGTTTGAGCGGTTGATATCTGGGAATAACGAACCTGCAAATGTCGCGACTGGCCAATCAAAATCAAGCAATCAAACGAGTCGTGTTATAAATCTACGTTAGTCGCTTAATAGTTTCTCATGCTCAAATCTCCTGAATTATGCAAAATGCGATTCATCTTTTTCTAAACTCTGCTCTCACAGTGAGCACATTTACTCTTGTACACAACGGAGAAGAGTCATCTTTTAATCATAAGAAGCGGTGCAAATCTCAACACACCACAGGCTGCCTTGTTCTGTTGTGAAGGAACGCTGGGAAGAGTGACAACTGTCGCTTCCCTCACTGTCTGAATAATGCATCGAGTGTGGAGGATGGACATTGTTCATCCTGATTTCTTATTCTAGAGCTGTGATCGCTCCTGCACACGTCACTCAAACTCAAACACTTATGAAACATGAAAGTACGCAACATGGGACTCGAAGAATATTAAAGTATTGCCGAACCAAGTAGCTGTCGGCTGTACAAATAAATATAACGCTGGGTTGATTTTAAGGTGTAGTTCACCCAGAAATGAAAATTCTGTCATTTACTCTCACTCAAGTTTTTCCAAACAGTTGGGTTTCAAAATATTTATCCCAAACATCGGATGAGACAACCCAGCATTTATAAAGGGATATTTCAAGAACATACCATGACGGTAAGTAAATGATGACGGCATTATCATTTTTAGATAAACTGATGTTTTAAGAGTGCAAAGACAACTACTGAATTCTCTGTAAATTGTAAACACTGTTGCACCACGAAACATCGCTATGTTGGCTTGAGCATGTCACGCTGACGCGGTTTAACCAATGAGGTGAGTTTTAGTCGGTTTTATCAGTTTTACCATCCAACAGGGCTTCTCAAGAAGCCTTATTATAGTGATTCAGTTTGGTGCCCGTGCCGCAGAAATTACACACGTCACCTTTAAGTCACAGAAGATGGAAGCGAAGCAATTTTCTCTGATTAGAATGATGGAAACCACACACTGTCAGATTAATGCAGGGGGGAAATACACAGTAATGTTATTACTTGGCAGCGAGCTCCATGCCACTGATTCCAATCAGAAACACCCAAAGCAGCGGTTTATAGATTACAGATTTACTTGCCCTGATATTCAGATAAATAAATGTACTTGCACAGAAAACCTCTTTTTATAAGCATGTTGCAGTCTCTTAGTTTTAAATTACGGCACATCGCCAAATGGCTTTCAATTCAAAGAGGTGACAGAAAGCGCACTGTTAGGTCGAGACACAAACTCGTTCTCTTCATTTTTCATTAGGACCAAATGTGTTTCCAGGTCTGAGATTTTTCCACACCTGACAATGGCAAGGATAACAGTTTATAGAGTAAAAAAAGTGTGTTAAAGTATGCCAATAAAAACACTGCTCCAACGCAGACCCATGAGTCACTGCACACTATGAGTGGAGCACATTCCCATGATGCATCAGTCTCTGAATAGCTGCCCACCGCTGAAAACGTGGTCTTGTGATCAGTCATTTGGCTTTGATTTTTGATATCTTCGAGCGCAGTGGCATATGCTCAACAATGCGGAGAGCACATGAGTAACACTATGACAAGACTATGCCACAACCATATGAAACAATACTAAAAGCTGTGTCTCAATGTATTCTTGAAAGAAAACAATGTTAACTAGGATTATAAAAATAATTACATTATGTGGATGACGCTTTATCTAAAGCAATTAGTGCATTCAATTTGATGATTTCTTATTGGTGTGTGTTTTTCCTGGGGCTCCAACCAATGACATTTACAGCTACACAAATCCATTGCTTAGTCAAATTCTGTCGATCATCAAACAATTCTTCTTAAAGCACAGAGACATAATTTTAAGATCCTGTGAATTCAAAACTAGAGTTCTGTGGCTTTTAGTCTATCCGTTAACTTTAAGGTCACTGGTTTGCTAATGTGCACCCACAATTTGACTTAATTACCTTTAAAAAAAATTAACATTATATATTCAGTCTGAGCAGAAGAGCTGATAGTTTATCTTGCTCTCGGAGTCTTATTGTGAATGATTCATTTGTGCCCTTTGTTCTCTTAATATTTCATTAAAAATGCAAAAACAATTCACTTCACCCTTTCTTTTATCTTGATAAATATCCAAAATTATTCTAAAGGCTTTGAATTCCTGTTTGCAGCATGATCTACAATTTAAAATCCGTCCATTGCAAAAGTAATTTTCAATGCATTTTTGTCTTGCTTTTTTTGCACAAATATCTTAACTTTTTCTTTAATGAAACAAGACTAAACATCATGGGTCACTTTTCTACTTGTAAGATTTATGTTTAAAACAAGCAAACTTTGTTTCTCACGTCTTTTTGTTAGTTGTACTTAAAGATTTTTTTGATATTTGTAGTAGAAAACAAGAAGAAATGCTTGATAAGAATTATTGATAACACTTGAGTATAGGGGGCAGTTCAACATATTTACCTTGTTCTTAGCGTGCCTATTATTGGCATATTGGCTGTTTGTTAGTTCTAATAAAGCACATATTCTGCATGACCATAATCCTTCCCAATACCATAACCTAGTAACTACCTTACTAACTATTAATAAGGAAAAAATTAAGAGTTAATTGGGGGAAAAGTCATAGTTAATGGTTTGTTAATATAGCGAGAATTTCCCCTTATACTCAAGTGTGACTGAATTATTTTGTTGTATATTATGAACTTTGCTTTCATATGTGTTGCAAGTTACTGTTTTGGAAGGGTACTTTTTCTGTCCTGAAATAAAGGCGTAAAAGTCATTGATGGGTTTGGGTGATGAGCGTTGTTTCAAAGGATTTCAGCTGGGTTTAGTGGTTTGATGCAGACCAGTCATTTCTTCTTGAACCTTGCTTTGAGTATGGACTATTGTCATGATGGAATAAACTGAAGAACACAATTCTCTAGAACATTATTATATGTAGCATTAAGATGTGCTCACGGAAATGACTAAAGTCGTCACCTCTGTTCATTCGAACATCCCAATACTTTACTCCATATAGTGCACTTTCATGCAATTAATTATCTGAGGCTTGGCAGTCTCTCCAAACACACTTCAGTGTAGCAACCAATAAAAAAAAAACGCAACAAAAACCACCCGCTAGAAATCTTTTTGATATTCTGTTATGTAAACGCTTCATGAACTGCCCACTCAGTTAACAATTAGCTTCGGCAGATTCCCCAACGCCTGACAGCTCAGAGAAAGAGAAAGAGCGAGAGAGAGAGAGAGAGAGAGAGAGAGAGAGAGAGAGACTCCAGCCTTAGTCAAACCATTGACCTTGACATAAACACAGCATCAGTGAGAAATACTGATGTAGAAACTCACTCAAATATGAATGAGCCAAACAAACCTTCAGTAGTGTCGTTTGAAAAATAAATCTCAACACAACACTCAATTGAATAAATGGAGTATATTGCGATAATAAATATTTCTCACAGCTTTACATAAATTGGCAAGATGACGGATCATTCTGTGTGTGATTATATAGCCGCTTTAAAACAGAAAATGACAACAGTCTTGCTGTGTTGATCTGGGGTGGAGCAGATCGAAAGAAATACTGAATGATTTTGTGAGAGATTACTAAAGAGAGTACTTTTATTTTCTTGTGTTTATGTGCAATTATTTTCCGTAAAATCTATAATACTGTATTGATAATTTTTGATTTCATGTTTATTTTTAAACCAGCTTTGTACAAAGCCGTGCACAATTATGCCTGTTCATTCAGTCAGATTTTGCCGCGGGGATCATCACTGAACTCATTCATCGGCCTCTCATAGGTGAGTCATGTTTTAATCTCACTGTGAGTCTTATGAATATGAGCTTTCCTCAATCTCCGTCTCTGCGAACAACCAAAACTGCCTCCTGGACAGCCCAGGTATGACATCTTCCCTTCAGCTCACGTTCCTGACATTGTCAACCCATACTTCTCATTGCTCTGAAGATCCATACGTTAAAAAACTCGGCACCGTCTCTCCTGGTCCCATTTCTAGAAAACAAACGTCACTACCGTGACCTTATCTGGCAGCTGCTGTTGTCCTGTGTGCCACCGTGCACCTACGACAGGCTGTGAAAGGGGCTTTTTTGCAAGCAAATGGCCTGCTGTTCCACATTGTTCCACTCAGCGACGTGCAGGGCCTGATCCCAGGCTCGGGCTTTGGCAGGCAGGTTGGCATCTTTCTGCCCGTTTACAGAGCCTTTCTGATCAACACCATCTCTTTGGCTGGAGAACAGACCCGCTGCTTTCACGCTCCTTTAGCTGTGAACCCAGCGAATGTCCAGCTCTCTCATTCCAGGACTGTCCGCAGAGACTCTTCTCGAGTCATCCGGCCTTGAAAGGTAGTGAGGACAGTTTAAATGGGTCCGACGCTATATTGCTGAAACACGTCGATATATTTACTTCTTTATTCCTAATCCTGTTTTGAAAAAACACTGTCGCACATCAAACTAGCAATGCTTATGTTCTGGAACAATGCTAACAACATTCTGAATAATACTTATGTAATGAGCACGTTGACAAAATATGTAATATTTGAGTGTCGATTTCCTTTCATTCAAGCGGGTAAAGACACGTTGTGACTGATGGACAGACAATGAATTGAATACCAACTAGCCAAATGTCGACTATGCGTTTTTGGATATATTTATATGCATCTATACATCCAAATGCATCTACGCTCTTAACTATGTCTATGCATCCTTGAGTTCATTTCATTGTTTATTTATAAAGATCTTTTAAAAACAACCCAAAGGTTGACCAAAATGCTGTCCAGAGTAATACAATCAATACATAAAGATTAAACCACAAATAGCAAATTAAATATCATGGGTTCCGGTTCAAAGTTCAAATTAAATTGCAGAGAATAAAAAGGAAATCCTCTTTGAGGGCCATAAATAAAAAATAATCATCCCTTACTTTTCAAGGGAAAGTAATTCAATTACAGTAACTAATTACTTAGTAACTAGTTACACCCAACACTGGTTTCACTGATGATTTTGAACCAAGATGCACCAAATGTGGCTTTTAAAGAATTGGCCTGATAGAGGTGTTCTCCGCTATTTCCAGACAGAACAGGTGGATAAGCTCATCTCCGGACAACCTGACTGACAAAAAAATGATAGCTTTGATCCTCCATCAGAACTCTTACACAAGGACAGACGCAGGTGTCTGGCTGGCCGACTAATGGCTTAACATTTCAAAGGGATCCAACCTTAAGAGAACTGCATAAATTAAATGATGTAGTTGTAAATCTGCAGGTAGCATCTAGAGCGCATTTATAACCAAACTTAGTAATACATTCTTCTCGAAGACGGATTTATTGCCTAATATTACAAAGCTATCTGGGATCCGAAATTACTTCACATCGTGCCATTCTTTTTTACTCTTATTTATATTCAATATTTCCCTTCAAGACTACTTTTAATTAAGTGGAAAACCACCAGAGTGTCAAAATTACTGCCAAGAGAAAGGACACGACATGATCTTGAAGGAAGAACGGAGGAGAATCAATATTCAAATGCAAAACGAATTTGACTGGACTGTGAACTTCTCTTCAAACGGGAAAAGAAATGGAATATGAAAGATGACCCGCCATAAAAACCGATATCCCACAATGCCATCCGTCAGAGCCGAGGAAATAATGACAACGCTTAATGAAAGCTGAAGCCGGATTACGCAGAGGTTTATATCAGCACAGAAGAAATCTGACAGCTGTCTGTATGCAGACTCATCAGCTTTGCGCTACTTAAACGCTGTTGTCCGTGTGAGAAATGATCGATTCCTCCAAGCTAATGTTGAACACAGTTTGTGGGCTGCAGGTAATGAGACAAACCGGAAATCTATTTTTATGTACCGCCAGACCATTTCATCCTCTTTGTTCATTTGCAAATGCCTTTTCAACATGCACTGTGACATAGCAGTCTACTTTTTTTCTAGGTGGACACCATGATTGCACTTAATGACCAACTTCTGAAAAGAGAAGACATGTCTTGAGGCCATTCACGTACAATAACAAGGCAAACTTCACTTCTATTGTTCCAAGGAAGAAAATTGTTGATTTATGGACAGGCAAACCAAATCGTGTGGCTCTTATTCCATGTGCACAAACTGAACAGCCATTTATAAACTAGAACACTACCTTAATGTATATACGTTGTCGGTCTCTGTCAGACCAAAAATGTTAAGTTGTTTATTATAAATATATAAGTGTATAAGTTTAAGTATATTTTTTTTGGAGGAAATGCAATTTTATATACATTTGTCTTTAGAGGTGTATAAAAACCTTACATGATGAAGCATTATGTGTTTAGTACCTTACAATGACTGTGACAGCCACCGTAATGCTTCTAAAAGGAGTGTTAGCACTGGAATGAGCCCTTGCTTGCAATTCGCAACCTCACCACTAGATGCTGTTAAATTTTATACACTGGACCTGAAATTCTTATTTTTTTTGCATCTTTTTTGTCATTTTAATTAATTTGCCTCGATTCAATTTTATGCAAATATATGCAAATACACATTATTTTTTTTGAAATTTGGAAGAAAGTCACTAGGTTTAGTTCATACTTAGAATTAAGACGTTTTTAAAAATTGAGTCGTCTCGATTTTTTCCGTTCTTAGTGTAAGCGGGCAATTAACACCATCCCTATTGGAAGATGCCATATTGCATCTCGGCTCATTTGCATAAAGGGAGGTGGCACTTATGTGGGTGGAATACATAAAGTACAATACAAAACGCATAGAAAACAAAAACATCATTATCAGATTTTGTCCACCCGGGCCAAGCAAATGATCTGACTGCAACCTCACAATGCAAACCCATAAATCCACCCGTCACAACAATGCTGAGGTTAATCACCACAGTTTGAGAAAAACACCTTCCTTCAGTCTCTTGTCTGACATTACACAGGTTGAGATAAGGTGATTCTGAGCAACGAGCCTCCAGCATCTTGTGTAAATGCTCTATATTTCATTTGGAGCCGTATGTAAAGTCAATGGCCTCTAAAATAAACTGTCAATCCACGACAACCTCCATCATGCCGCAGCAAGCACAAATCTTTTCTCCTTTTTGTTTTTGGGTCATCCTACCGCACCCTGCCTTTCCACAAATGAAACTCATCAAAATGCCCCTTCATCTCATACACCACCACCTCCCTCCTCCTCAATCCTTTCTAATCCCATCAGAACGTAAGGCTTCAAAAAATTGATCCATGTCGCTCGGACCATTTCCATTTCAATCTATTTTTACACCTCGTGGAAGGAAGGTCATTTGCACCAGGGAGCAGTTCATGTGTTTTGCGGCGAATGATGATAAATTGAACGTCTGCGGTGAATAACGATAAAAAGGATTTGATAAGTTACCATTCTATTCACATTCGCGCTCTGTAAAGCTGTCGGGCTGAATCGAGGCTGAGTGTTTTCCACGCAGTCAGATGTGGCACAAGCTTGATTTAATCTGCGCTTAATAATAAAACATTTGTGAATCAAGATCCGCTTCTACATCAAGAGTTGCATGCGAATTCGAAATTACTTTGGGTGCCAATGCAGGAAATAATATCATCAGTGTGTACACCAAGGTCAATGGGGTTTTTAAATAGAATATAAACAAACTAAAAAATGATGGATGGCTGTGTGTTTGTGTACGAAGCCAGTATGTGCACAAAGACCTGTTAAAAATATAGAAAAAACAGTTCCCTTTACGCAGAACGAAATGTATGAATTCAAAGTGATTGAGAGATACATATTCATCAAACTTTCATTTTTTACTCCGGAATAATCTTGAAACGAATACATTTTGTAAAGGTAATTAATACTTTAGATTACACTATGATACATACGCTGGTGTGTCAGGAGACTTCCCAAAAAAAAACGAAAATTCTTCAGCAGTCCAAGAATCTTCTCTAAATAATGAATGATTATTCATCTCTTTAAATAATCACGCACATGTCATTCCAAACCTGTTTAACTTTCTTCTGGAAAACACACAAAAGAAGATATTTTACAGAATGCGAGTACAACATCAGACCCTATTGACAAACACTGGGAAATTTATCAAAATATCCAGTCAAACATGATGGCACCCAATCAAATCCGGTATAGACGAAATTAACGCTTGTTTAATGTTGGTCCAGAAGAACTTCCTGCTTCATTTTTCAAACATTTCAACAAAATACATCCACCTAATTAATTATACCAATTGAAAATGTTAAACAAATATTTTCAAGACTGAAGGTATAAAAAAATTTAATTAAATAAAAACTGAAACATGCTTTGTCAACAGTGTTCACATCTTGCAAAGTGGTCTACGTACCTCATAGACTTAAGTCATCTCTGCCAAATAAAACTGTAGATAAATACAAGATAAGTGACCCCAAAAAAGTTTTGGACAGTAGTTTGCTACAACAATTTAAACCGTTTAAAAGCAGAAATTTGTAGTTTTCTAAAAACTATGTTGGTGTGATGATGATGGTCATGTGATGAGACATTTTGCATGCTACTGCAGGCAAAAACGTTGCCTAAAATACAGATGTATACATTTGCATTGCAGAAGATGAAACATTAAATTCGGTCATCTGCAAACAGTAATGCTTCTTACAACTACTTTGTGTAGCTATTTTTGTAAATACCTTTTAACCGAATGATTCATTATCATGGTCCCTGACACCGGTGTTCATCACATTTACTACAGACAACCAGGGTCCAACATGTTTTATTCCTACAGTCGTATATCTGCATTACTAATTGATAGTGTGTATCTTAAGTTAAGTGTTAAATATACCCTAAAACAAAGTTTGCTTTTGTGATCTCATGCAATAAGATCAATAAGATAAATGACTTCATCCGATTGTAAGAGATACCGCTCTCCCACAACAGTTACTTCATAAACATCACGTCTACAGACAAGAACATCAAAGTATATTTGGCTGCACAAAAACAACATGTTTTAATTAAGGTTGCATGTACAAATTATGATCCTCCAGAGTCTCCCCAAAGAATTCATAATGCACGGCACAGATAGTTTTGAGGGGCAACAACATCATATGATTCAGCCTTAAAGCAGTCAGAAGAGTGGAATTAAAACTAGAAGTTGGAGAAAACTTTTTTGCCTGCCCAACAAAAAAAAGTGTCTCGGCAAGAGGGTCACCCGAAAAGAATAACCCCATTCAAAAGTGACTACCGGTCAAATGTTTTACAGAACGGCCTGCCAGAGAGGTAGTATATCCCATCCTAGACAAAACACTACAATGCAAATCAGCCTTTATTGCAAAATCGTGCCAGATTTAACTGCATAGAAACGAAAGGTTTGCCAACATCCACTTGTCTCTCTGGTAGCATTCTGAGAAAATATTAGATTTTTTCACCTTGTATGACGAAGCAAACAGTGTCATTCGTTCAAATGAATGAATCTACATTGGTGCGTTTATTGGAGGCAATAACTTTGAGTGCATTAAAATGAATGATGAAAACATCGAGGCATAAATCAAACAAGTGGAGATTATTGATTTGCTCCACAGGTCCAGTTTTTAAGGCAAGATTAACTCGGTCGTAATTCTGTAGTCCAAACATATAAGGTACCGCTGAAGTACAAGGTCAATAACAAGTCAAACATGTTCAATCACAGACCGACAATTCTAGTGAAGTAAACAACTCATCTCTCGAGCACACACACAAGTGGCAGCAATACACATTTTTGGGGTGTGTCGAGCATATTCTATAAGTAAGATCCGAACTTTCATTCAATTTACAATCTAGTTGTTACATACATTTACATTAAAATCTTGGTGATGAATTTGTTGACAAAGAACAATGTCTTTTTTATAGTAGCAGGTTTTAAGGAAACGCCGTCTAAAACAGTTGCTTACTGTCATGTTTTGCTTTGTTTTTATTCATTGTGTTGAACGGCAGTTTAGTAACAATTAGCGTGACATGGCCAATGTCAGAATATATATTAAAGCTTACTAAAAAAACACCAAAAAGAGACATCATAAAATCACAAACGCAATATTTTGTTCATTTATTCATCATTAACAATCATGACCTGATGTTTTTATGCACAGTGCGCTACTTGTCAATGCAATACATCAACAGATGGCTTTGTGTTTGTGTCATGTATTTGAAACCAGGATGTGGGCTTTAAAAAAACATCTGAACGACAGAAACCTAATAAAAGCGTGACATTTGTGCATCTTGTGTGGGAAAGTGAAGTTAGCCACTAATGAATCTGGGACTGAAGCCTCTCTGGACTGTGAATAGCTTTTTTTTACATTACGTCTACTAATCTTAACTTATTTAATGAGCAACTATACGCCGCGCTGGTAATTAGTCGCTTTTCTCCGTCTAACTCCTTGAACATGAAATCACAGAGCAGGGGCCACACAAAGTGCTGAGGGTGGGAAAGAGAGAGCGAGATAGACAGAGAGAGATAGATGGAGAGAGAGAGAGATGGAGAGAGGAGAGAGAGAGGAGAGAGAGAGAGAGAGAGAGAGAGATGCTGGCGAGCAGCTTGTCTGATTACCGCTGATTAGGCTCTAATTGGAGTTCTCCAAAACAAGATGACCTCTGCTTTGTTTACTGATGGGATTAATCGTGCCCCGGCAGAATTAAAAATCCCAGCTGAATTCATTCTTTCCTCATTAGACTTGAGCTTTTAAGATGCGGGCTGCAAAAAAATGATTTTGAGTCTCCAGAGAGTCAGATTAAAGTTCAGCGTTGTTTTCAAGCCGCCTGTGATACTGAGGGCCATTGATGAGCAAACGTTCACAAATCCGCCGGGAGAACTGAGGACAGACCTCAAGACAACACATAAGACATCACAAGAGCTATAAAAGAAATGAGAACTCATGAAATATTCCGGGGTCATTTCCATCCCGTGGCCATCATTACCACATTTCTTGTTGTCACTTACGATATAAATAAATGAAGGATGGCGGTATTAGCCTGAGACGACAAGCCCGGAGACCGCTCACAGGCCGGATGTCAAATACTGCAGGAAGATTTAGAAATCTGGGAAATGTATGAAGTTCTTTAGCAAAGGCTTGAACCAAAACAAACACCTTTTTTGAGAACTACAACATTTAATTAAAAGCAAAAATACTGAAAAAAAGCCTTAGCTTTTATAATTTTACATTACAAATTGAATATTTTTTTTATTGTGTCAGTCTCCGTTTTGCTATTATTTATTTTAATAGATATTATTTAGTTAATTTTTGTAATTTCAGTTTTAACTAGTATTAACTCAACTTATTTAACTCAATAAATGATTTTAGAGCAAACAATAGACATTTATATTTCAAGTAATATTCTTATAATATTTGGTCCTATATTTCATCTCGATACAACAAAGGTTTACTAAGTTAACTAAGATAAACCTCCCTACAACCCTGATCCTGGTGTTGGGTGTTGGGCGCAGGTCTGTTGTCGGGTTTAAACCGCAGATCGTCACAGAGACTCTATAAGCGAGCTGTCCTCATCCTGAAGAAATGCAGCTCTAACTCTTGTGAAGGCTTCTCTATAGGGATACGCTGTCCCTCAGCATGAGGCGTGGATTTAATCACTTAACCTGTCAGTGCACATGAGTAGTAAATAAAACCCCCTCCTCCCTCAAGACCCCTCTGAGAACACACACGAAGGAACATAGTTCCATTAACGCTGACAGCCGTTCTTACATGTTTAATTTCACTTCCCTAAACTAGCTGGAGCACCCGTGACCTCACAGCCAGAGAGACTTTATTACCGTGTGGCTAATGGTCCGACGCAACGCTGCATCTTTATTTCAGAACATCAGCATTAAGAAGATAATAAACAAACTCTAAATGCGATGCGACAGTTAATTATGATGTTGCAGCTGCTGTGCAGACTTGCATTAATATTACAGTTGGTGGCATCAAAGACGCCGTCGGTTCGGAGAACGGAGGCCAACGTGCCGATTGCAGGGTACCGTGCATGCGGATCTTCTGACACGTGGCGTCCCACACGGAGATCCGTTTCACGAGACAGCATATTATTAACCTCCTCAGCTTTAAGACAATCACACAAAACAATGGTGATGCAGAAAATGCGTTACATTTATGCCAAATGGTTTGCATTTTGCTTTAAAAGTGTTAATCTTAACAACAGCAATTTTTGATTGCTTGAGCCTGTTGTTGGATTAAAAGAGCATCCCAATAGCCTTATTTGCATTACCAAATTATCTTTTCAAGAACATCCAACACCCTAGGTTAAAATATTTTTGCCAGAAAATACACTAAATAAATGAAACTTGGTACACTTAAGGGTGCTCCATTTTCACACATTAGGTTTGTACTTCATATACTTAAAAAATGTACTAATTCAAGGTGTCTCAGTAGTTGAGAACACTAAGATCTTAAGTATATTTTTAAAACTATTAAAGACTCATTTGTTGTATATTAAATACAAAATTAGTGTGTGAAAATAAAGCACTTTAAATACATTTATAATACACTTTTTTCACCTGGTACATCAGGGGAGCAGCCTTCAATTTTACCGCTAATGAGATAACTGCATTCTGTCTTACACTTAATTGATCTAAAACCTTACAACAACGACTGTGCTTTTTCAGGGTTTTACATAAATGTATCCAGGAGAAATCACCTTTAGCATCTTAGAAATAACCCAGAAACTCATTTCAGTCACACGGTAAATTTTAAACTATATTATTACAATATTAATAGCTTTGAACTTGGAATGAAAAACTCTCAGGTTCAAAATAAGTTCATTCTAACTAGAAGTGCAGACCTTTGCAAATCCATGGCAACATGAAATCAAAGCAGATCACTCGATTAAAAGTGATAATATTAGAAAAACACCTACATATGCATGCTTTTAAAATGTGTTGCAAAATCTCCAATATATTCTAACAAACCGTGAATAAAGGAGATGTTCTGCATGATGCTAAAGACCACCTCCATCTCCATAGTTTTCAAAACGACGTTCTCCAAAACCAAAACATTTTTTAGCAAAATTGCAGCCTGCAACCATGGACAGATGTTTTGCACTTAAAAGATTTCAAACAACAACACAGACAATGCAAAACTAATTCAAATGAACTTTGTGACTTGTTCATTTTGTTAAAGCAATTTGTAAAATGAGATGTTTTTAGGCCAAAAATGACGGGTGACATTTCGTCTCAAGTGCAACGGTTAATTTTCATTGAAGGTCATTGTACAAAAGAAAGCAATTTAAAAAATGTCATGACGTTCATGATTATAATCACCTGTTTGCTCTCAAACCTGCCACCGCATACATTCATGTTGATTTTGTTATATATTTCAGTGCCTTAATAATGACTTATTTATCCGTTAAAATGTGCAGTTCAAGGCTTAATTGCTGAAACGCAGGGCAATAATTGTGTGTTTGAATCTTTTGCGGCCGTAGCGGTACGAGCGCAGCCTTATGGTGCTCATTAGATGCCCGGCATGACATTAATCTCCATTTAGAGGGCCGGAGAGACAAATGAACTGAATCTTAGGCTTCAGTAAAACAATGCACAAAAACAACACTAAGCAATATCCCAGCAATGAAAGTGTTACATCTCCCGAGTGGTTTTCTATTAGTTCAGTTGGTGTTCTGTTTATGCAAACATGTGTTTTCATCAACTGTGAATAGTAAAGTATGTTCTGGATGTGCGGACGGGTCCATACAAATGTAATTTATGCTCAATCAACATAATTCCAACCATGACTACTTCCTACGTGCATTAGGGTGGGTTTATTATTATTATTTATTATCTGCAAAGTTTGATTGTAAACAAAAGCCATTTATGATGTCGAACTGCATCGTGGTCTTTAAAAACGCGGCCAAGCATCTCTTATAGCGGGGTATTTTTAAACCACAATTGAAATCGCATGTTCTTGCAACAGCATCATTATTTATAGTGCTGACATTTCAAGGAAAACATGATTCTGTGGGATGTACATAGTGCGCCTAGTCTTTGTAAGACCAATATCGGAAAAAAGCTCAATTCACTGATGGTAACGAGAGGAAAGAGAAAAACCAGATTGAATTATCGCTACATCGGAAAACAATGGTTTTCTATTCCCGTTTCTGACAGGATAAGTATCCCAGCGTGAATCTGGGCCAGATGCCCACTGTACCCGAGCTCATTTGGAAATTTGCACGCCGTATTAGCGCCGCAGCTGCGGTACACAGAGGTGATGTCTTCTGTCAAAAAAAGAGAAAACCTGGAGTAATCGGCCTGTAACACAATCATCATTTTTTTTGTCAAAATCATGTTTTTTAGATCAACATGTATGCATTTTTGTCACGTTTCTTACACCAATAACATCTCGCAGAGTTTGCAGGTACAGTCAATTACTGGTACACACGCGGATTCCCGCAAATAAGCAATTTTCCAAGTAATGATACAAGTTACCAAGAGAGCAGGAGATGCACGGTTCATACCTCAAGTCCACATGCGAACCTAAAGGCAGAAAGCAACCCACAGTGCATAATCTAACACCTGAATAGCGATCACATGCAAATAAACTCGATAGCTGTATTATTATAAGTTGAAAATATTACCTGAATTTTATTTTGTCCTATGCAGACATTTGTTGCGTTGCAAAAGCAGCACAACTTCACGACACAATAAATCAACAGACGGCATTCAGTACTAGATTTCAAATGCAAAGAATTGAACTTACAAGGGCTCATTGATACTATGTGCAAGTGCCGTGATGTTCATACAAAAATTCATTAGTAGGCTAATTCCCCCTCATGCCGTTACAAATCTGTACAATTTATTCTTTTGCAGAACGCAAGAGATGATATTTTAAAAGTATCCTGGTAACCATCAACACTGGCCCCCATTGACTTCCATAGAATGAACACTAACCACTAAGACGTTTCTCAAAATACCTTGTGTGTCGCATACATAAGAAGAGTCACCAGTTTATGCAACATGTGTACATACATAATGACAGGCTTTCCAGGTGAAT
The DNA here is from genome assembly GCF_015846415.1 of Triplophysa dalaica. Taxonomy (NCBI): domain Eukaryota; kingdom Metazoa; phylum Chordata; class Actinopteri; order Cypriniformes; family Nemacheilidae; genus Triplophysa; species Triplophysa dalaica. The sequence goes on along the minus strand of NC_079546.1, from coordinate 1,951,584 downwards.
TATCCCTGTGCTGTAAATAATCTCTCCAGCATTTTGGCTTCCAGCAGGTTTAGAGACTTTTGTCGAGGCCACATAGACAGTAATAAAAGTGGGATGCGGCTCGGGGGGATCGGGAGTCACTTTGAAACAGTTACTCGCCAGGGCACAAATCATAGAAGAAACAGGAGGGCGGATTGAAGAATGCTAAACCATGGCGTCACGAAGAGCTGCAAATACCTGCTTCAGTATCCATCATTGTGGCTTAAAAAGACTGACCTGAGGATGCAGAACTTTATGCTCACTTAAAAAAAAAAACTTTTCGGGGGGGCTGGGAAAACTCTCAAACTCGCCACTCGATCTCACGCTCTCACCCACTTACTCCAAACATCCATTATTTACGTTTGCTTTACAGGTGAAATGAGGTACGACTCACAGGATTATGCCACATGATCATCAGCTTATTTAAAAAACTTGCACACACAGACCATTACACACAACACATTATGTATCTCTTCTGCAAATTCACGGCATGTTCTTTGTTGTCCGTCACGTGATCTTCTCTGGTTGCAGTAAATGAGGCAGTCCACACCTCATGCTGTCTCTCTGTGGAGTATCTTACGCTGGCCCCTGCTGTCACTGAACTATAAGTAACCAGAATCCCATTCTTCTCGGTGGGAAGGAAACAGGCTATGTGGGTATATTCATTACAGTCTTCTATGTTGATTCAAAACAGCTGACGTGGTGAGAGTACTATTTGAGGTTTGTATTGCAATTTGGCCGACACGTGACAGGCTTGTAGTGTGCACTTTACCCAATGTGCCATTTTGAAAGGGCCATTATTTGTAATGGTACTTATGTTTTAGAATGGCATATTATATTATGGCGTATGCAATGTGTATACCGTCCACAGCATGCAATTTTAATACCCAGATGACATCAGTTACTACATTTGCAGTAACGTATAGCTTACAATTTAAGCGAACGGTATCTCACGATGTGATCAGATTGACCAAACATTTCCGAGCTTGTTTATTTTTACCCATAGTAGGATTAACTTTCCTCCGGATTCACAAATACTTCGTAAACGTCGGATTTGATTGCGAAATGTGTGTATGCTAATGAATACCAATCACTCGTAAACGGTGTGCATGCACGCGCATTCATAATTATCACAATCTCCGCCATCACACTACAGCTACGCAAATCACGTATCAGTGCTTGCAACCTCTGGACTTCATTCTCTGGTTTGGCAAAATGATTGCATAAATTCATAAAAGGCTGTAACCAGCAATATTAACTTCCCTATTGTTATGTATGATGGTTGGTCAATGTAGAGTTTGCCCCGCCTCTCCTTCACTTTGGATGGACAACTAAGCAACAACGGACAGTGACGAGCGCTGCGTTTTAGCCAAAATGAAAGAGTAAAAAATAAATCTAGGATACACAAATGCTGTGTCATCAGTTTATCTTAAAGAATACTACAAATGGTTTTAATATTTTGCGCACCATTTACACGTGGTAAGGAGCAGGTTACATTTCGAAAATACAAACATTTTCAAGAATCCTAACATCAAAACCACTTTACGAACGATTTACACAAAAAATTCTGTTCGTGCTTCATGAATGAGGCTCATTAACCGTGATATTAAAAACCATATGGATATTGTGATCATTTTACAGATACAATATGGTGAAAAATTCTGGACCCGTTAAATGTTTTGTCTTGACACACTATCTCTCAAATGTAATTGTGTGTTTATCTGGCTAAAATGGAAAAACAGAAATTAAACAAAATTAATGATGAATATGACTGAACGCATAATAAAATAACCAGACAAAAATACTGTGATCAAAGTGTCAGATAACCATGATAACCGTGAAGGGATAATCTGATATGGTGACAGCCCTGCAACCAGGTAGTATAAAATATGTGCATATGTTAGGAAAAAGTTATTTACAAATTCATTTACTTTCGGAGGTTGAAACATTGCAAGATGTAAAAAAACGTAGTTCCATTGGTGTTTCAGAACAATATATTGCGAAGTGGTCTATACATTCAACTGTATATCCTGCAGCAATATGCAAGGAGAATTATTTTCACTCGGATAAAAGCATACTAAAGACTAACACTTTCGCTACAACATTCCCAGCAACGGCTTAGCCGAACATCAGCAGGGAGGTGGATTCAGCTCATGTGTGTTTTACCTTCTCACTCTGAAGCCTCTTTAAGACTCCAGGAAGGATGTCTTTCCCACCACGCCTCGGCTTTGCTACGAGTGATGATAATGACTTCATTTTACAGGCAGACTCGGAGCAGAAGATAAAGGAGCAAATTACACACTCAAAAAGCACACTCGTTTTTTCCTCAAACTTACGATAGCTGGTATGAGACGAAGGAAGATGGGTAGTGAACAAGAGATGATCTCTAGAGGGATTATGGCATATTTCTGAATCCAGTACCACTATGGTTTAATATGTGCCGGAGCTCAATCTCACACCCTGAGTACTGTTGATAAGCCTCGGCATGGTGGCATCAGACCCCAAGGAGGAGAGTTTGTGTAAGACCGGCGCATGGCAGAAAATCGAATTTCTCTGTAGACAATGAGGTCCATTTGTACAGTCAAACCGGATGAAAAGAACGCATTCTGCAGTCACGGTTTCCCACGGATTCCCGCATTGTTCTCCGAGGCCTGGAAAACATTTTTAATGGAGGATAAGAAACTTGTTAAGGACCAATTTAATTAAGTGACAAAACCCGCCACACAGGCTTTGTATTCATCTTTAGTAGTTTTTGTTTCTATGCTAAAAACTTTCCTGTCCATATTGCGAAATACAGTCGCAAACTTTGAAGGAATAATGTGGTACACACACACACACACAGTGAAAGTGGCCTGATAAAACCCATCGGCTGAAAAAAAAACCTCTGGAAAAAAGGGTATTTTTGTGTTCTCTCGATAGCAGTTCCATCATTCTTCATAAACAACAGTGAATGTGCAACCGAGAAGTTTAAAACGGGTTATATCACAAGGAATTCAATTTTCCAAACCTTTTGAGAGAAGTGTTCATTGCACTATGGAAACGTACTTTAACTTTCAGAACTCAAAACTTCCTTCCCAAAAGGGAAAGAGCGTTTGCTGAAACCGAGCTGCATAAAGGCATCGATGCCAGGGGCACAAAAACTGAAAAGCAAAACCATATCCAAAGAAAAAAATTACTCTCAAGTCCAGAGAGAGGGTAGACATGATAATGAAATATAAAATTACAGGAACAAAATATTATAATATATATTATAATATATATTATAATATATATATATATATACTCGCATATATGTTTTTATAAACAAACAAAAAATAGAAGTCCTCAGGGAAAGATTCCCAAATAATTCTGCTGCACTCCTGTACTCATTTTAATTTAAAAAAATGTAATCCTATATATTTTATTTATGTTTTTTGTTATTTATTACCTTGTGCAAACATTAATTTTATAAACATTAGTTAAAATTCACATTTTATAAATAGTTTAATTAAAAAAAAAAAATATATATATATATATATATATATATATTTGAAGCATTGATTCTCTCAATTTTTATTTCTGCAAATGCATTTATGCCACTTTATAGGAGCATCAAACAATCAGTATAAATTGTGTGCGTTCCTCAGATTTGTTTTTTGTGTTGCCTTTGCTGTATTAAGATGCCTTATATTGGGTCGTTTCGCAAAACTCGTGTGTACTTGTATATTTGCTAGTCTCCATCTATCTGATGTCACAATGTCGGATTTAGATCTGAATGTTTCAGTAAAAGGATTTCCATGAAGGGTCACAATGTCTGATGCAATCTCCTGATGCATCAAATGGAAGATCAAGTCAGTCATTTTTAATCATTTGTGTTGACGGCTGCCCAAAGAAATGCCAAAAAATATACAACAGCGAAACATTGATGATGCAAATGACATGAATGGCTTTTCCAGACGACCAACAGCTTTGAAAGGCTCGCAAGTGCCTGTTGAGATTGACAAATTGCAAGGAAAACGCTTTCATTTGAAATGAAACCGTCGCTGTTCATTCACACACACCTTGTGAAAACGTATCGCAAGTGTATCAAATTCCATCACGTTCTGCATTCAATGACAGTTTTCACACATCCGCCTCATACAATAAAACACGAAAAACAAGTTGTGTGTGAATAAAGGCCTAAAACAAGAACAAAATGATGAGAGCAAGCGCCTGTTTGTACAATTGCCAACACTACGGCTTCTGTAAATGCAGCTGTCCGGCTGAATTTCTGTCGCTGATGGATTAATGATAGATAAACATGCTGTTTGAGAATCAGTGCGGTATAATTGCGCATGCAACACAATCTGCTTTTAGACGTGACGTTAATGGCCAAAGAGCCTCAGCCAACCTTTCATTTGCCTGTCAGCGTGTAAAAGGTTCCCCGTGGAGCGGGTCCCGCTCTAAAAACCAGGCAGTGTCACATGGGCGGCATCCGGCGTTTCACCATTTTAACAGCCCCGTGACTCACAAATGATTCATATCTATCTCTCCCATGTTTTACCCAAGGCCTCGGTGAACGCGGGTGTTATCTCCCACATGGCATAATGCAAGCGTCACCGCCTGTGTCGTAATCTCCATCGCTCACAAATGTCTTAATTCTGGTGTTGCTCCCGCAAAAAAGAAAGCATCTCATTTATTGCCATTGATTCTGACATTATGCTGTGGATCTTCAAGAGATTATTGCATTAAGAGGGACACGTAATTCAATTAAAAATGCAACGGCGAGGAACGCAGAATGTCATAATCCCATTTGATATGGGATCAGACGCAACATTCTGGCCGCCTGCCCGCGAACCCTGCTGACTGCACCGACAAATGCACTTTTATTTTCTTGAGGGAGCTGCATTTCAGGACATGATTTATGCCATCGTGTTCTCCGGAGAGGCCTGCGTGTGTGGTTTTCGGAAGGGGCACGCCATCGTCACCGAGCTCAAATCTTCGCCCATTGTTTGCAAGAACAATGGGGATATTTTTAAACCAAACTTTAACGGGGCACAAAAAAAAGGTTTAATTTCCGGCAGCACTCTGAGATGAGCCCGACAGTCAATGATCGGTTTGGTGCGCGGAGCGTTAACTCTGCAGCAGAGTTAAATACAGAGGGGAGAAGACAATTTCAAGAGGTTTCAATTTAGCAGCAGTATAGGTTGATCCGTATTGACCCGCATTACGGTAGTTTACACACGGTAAGACTAGGAGACAAATTGTCTTCAAGAACATGGATTCTCCAAGGGGAGATGGAGACATGTACTGGCCCTGAGTTAACCTAGTTAGAGCTGTTTGGATCTCAGGTTTGTTCAAATTCTCAGTGTTAGGCTTCAGCGGGATTAAGACATTTCTCTGTGAGCAACAAGACATCCTTCCGTGGCTGTAGATTATGATCTAGGTTGGCGGTCTTTCTGTCAACACCTATAAGATATCTGAACTTTAGCCTCGACACCAAACTTGCCTGGAAGATTGTTTAGGACTCAAATTTCTGTTTACTATTAATAGTATTGTGTTCAGTCCCTCTAGAACAGTGCACAATATTTAAGAGAACGCAAACAATAATATGGCTATGAACCAAAATCTACTTTGTATTGAATTGCATTGAAAAAACGGTGAGAAAGAAATTCTACATGAACGCGCTTCACTTCTTGGCTAAGTAGATCAGCTGCCAAAAATTAATAGTTATGATAATTAATTTAGTTTTATACTTTTACTATCAAATATCTGCATTTTATCACATTGCTTTAGTTCACATTGAATGTACACAAACTTGAACTTTGACATCAAAAGGAGTCTTACATTTTTAAATTAAATCAAATTAGCTTCACCAACTTACAAAATAAAAATCTAGTTTGAGTGATTATTCTCTTTTAGATAGAATGCATCTTTTGTTCAGACACTTTAATTTGAGCAATTTTACGTGTCCAATACATACATGGGCAACTTCTAAAAGACCAAAGACATGTGTTTGCGCCATATAGCTTTCCTTAGTGGTAGGAGCATTGTGTTAACAATGCAAGGTTGTGGGTTCGATCCCATGGGATTGCACATATTTAGAAACAAATGTATAGGATAATGCAATGTAACTCGTCTGTCAAATGCATCAAAATTTAAATATGACCCCTTTAATTTAATTTCAATACAAAAGCCACCTTAAATTAAAGTTAAACCAGATTTAATTAGATCTTTATACAAGTCACTTGTATTTAAATGATGTTAAACTGATTCAAAATTCTAGTTGCATTTTGAATAACTTATAAAAGTTAAATTGGTTGAACTAGATTAAGTCAGTAAAGCCAACCTAATTTAACAAAAAATTTAAGGCTGATTGACAGTTTACAGTGTGGGAACACATCAACTGTCGTAAACTTACTCTAAATGACAAGCCTTGAAAGGCAATGCTTTAACGAAGGCATGAATATAAGGATATAAAAAGCAAAAACTAAACTGATTTGGGTTATTTAGGCATATAGCAAAGAAACAAGCTGGGGAAACCGACAACACCATGTTCTTTCAAATGAGCGAATGGATTTAAATTGATTAGTTAGATAAGGGCCAGAAATATATCAATGCATAAAAGGGACTTATTACAGCATCCAGTACTCTAAATCTGTGACCGAGCATTTCTATCCTGCAGCATCTCTATGCCAAATGGAAAAGTATTTTTCCCCCCAGCCTATCCACGACTGCGATAATTACCCATGATTCTTTCCTCTGGCTGATTTGCATAATCAGCACTAGTCATTCACTGCGGTGGCACAAAGGAATATAACAAGACAAAAGACTAAAGAGGGGGATTTCACATGCCGGCACAATGTGCCACTACATCCCTGCATTCAGTTGTTCTTACAGACCCATCATTATAAAGATTTCTATGAGTTCATGACGTTTTTCATGCACAACTTTGTGACTATCACGCATGTTCTAGACATTTTATCTCCGTTTGATGTACAAAGGTTGTCACAATGGGTAGTCCGAATGTCGTTTTTCCAGCACGATCGGTACAGAAGTGCTATAAACAAATCTGAAGGTCAGTGCCTGGTCTGTCCACTTCAGAAACGGCTTTTAGAGATGATTCCACCCCATTGAAAACAGAACAGAACCGTTCCCATCAGATCAAAGAGAATGGAGAGCGCATTGATCTACCGCCTTTCAACATCTGTCCTGAATGTCATACACAATACCTGCCACTGCTTTCAAATGACGCTTTATCAAAATGACATGTGTTGAAGCTCTAGAGGAGAAAAATAATTAAATACTTGTCATTATTATAAATTAACGTATGGCTTTAGAGAGCAGAAAATGTAAATAAACAACAGTAACATTTATTGTATCCATGCAACAAGTCCACCAACTCATACGGCCACAGTCTGCATCCATTATTTGGGTAAATCTCACAAAACCACGTCAAGATCATAATCTGCGTCCAAACTGAAACAGATTTTTCTTTTCTCATTGTGACATTATTTTCATGACAATTAAGCACATCCCCCCAAATCCTTTGATTTCTCGTGTCCATAATCATGCTCACATTTCCTCCGTTATTCCGTAATGGTAACAGTCATTAGGTTCTCATTACTGTGATCAAACTCTCATAGCGAGTACAGCAAATACGTCTACTGTGTAATGTACCATACTCAAGGTTTTTCTACATAAAAGCCGTATTTTCACGGTAATCATGTCACTATGCAAACCACTGCATAAATACGGATGGGCTTCATTTATCTTATTTTAAAGAAATGTTTTGCTCAAGATGAAATTTGACGTTCTTCACAGGTTTTCTACGCTCATTCGCAATCGACAAAATTACATTTCATTAATCGACGGTCCTGAATGCTTTTTAGCATGCCAGGATTTCATTTCGATTCCCCTCGTCTTCTAGCCATCTCACATACGCACACAAAAAGTATTAAATATGCACACCCACAGCCTGCCGTGAATCTATTGACGAGCTTTTAGATCAGTGTAAGCTCAGATCCCGAGCCAGATCAAACTCTAATATGCCGGATCAGTCCTCGCACTTTTCCGGTTCACTACGCCATCATGCCACTTCCTTCAATTCGCCTGTCATCACTCCGCATCCTCTCTTCTCTTGCTCATCCTCGAAGGCATATCACTTTTTTCCCCATCATTAGTCATTTGCTATGGATTCTCTGGCGTGGGCCGCTCGCTGTAACCTGGTCTTCATGATGGGCTGAGAAGAGAGAGGGAAGTCCCTATACTTTACTTTGGAAATCGGTAAAGACAACCAGAGGGGAACTGCGGAAACAACAGAACCCCTCAGAGACGCTCTATAACATCCTCTGGCTACAAACCGAACTCTCACGCTTCTATCTCACGGCATAAGAAAGAAATCCATCCTTTTATCCAGTCAACATTTGTAGCGTTCAAAGTAAAGACGTGTTACACAGATATGCCGGGTAGAATGCTAATATTATTTGCTTTAAGCGACCAAAAACGATGTATATGATGGCCACCTCTCGGGCCGTTACCGCTTTATTTCAAGGACGTTTTAAGATCGTTGGAGATACACAAAGTGCAGGGACACGATTTTGATGCTGTGTTTTTCTATTCACATCTAATAAACCATTTTCTAACTCGTTTAGGCAGTCTTTAAAGGACTGAAAGAAATTGTAGGCACACCCGACAACTTTGAAAGCAAGCAAGAGGGAGAGAAATCCAGATTGGGTGGTGCACATTGGAGTTGGCGGTGCATTTTAACTTGGCAAAGATAGAAGAATGAAAGCTTAATGAGGAGTGCGTGTGGTTTGCTGGAGGTGAGGACGTCTCCACATCAGTCTGAACTAAACAAAGCCCCACCTGAGCAGTCTGTGAGCTGCACTGCAGGCGAGGACAGCCCCTACCGCAAACACTGGTACAGTTTGAAATGCGCATACTCTCATGCGTCTGTACGGGCATGCCACTGTCGTTACCAGAGTTTTCCGTATGAAGCTTTACGCAGTGTTTTGCTTATCTGCAACATCGTCAAACTGAAAAATAAACACGCTGATGCAGTGAATATTAAGAGATGGAAGTGTTTATGTATCGCATAACAGGCATAATCTGACTAATAGCATTCCATTGATTTATGGAGCGAAAATGAGGAAAACAATGAACCTCATGCATTGTGGATTAAAACATATCGTACTTTTTAAGGCAACAATTACAGAAATTGGGAAATTAGAGTCGGAGCTTTATACAATGTTTTTTAATGCTTTTTTGCACAACAAACACTCTTCAGGAAGAACGTCCGGTTTCGCTTTTCATTTCTCATTACGTTTTAATAAAATATTCTGTTGGTTGTATCTTGTTTGTGTAGTGTTTCAAATAACAAACAGGAAGTGTTTCTGGATGTACATCTTCTAGTAATGAAGTTCTACAGACTAGTTCTAAATTCATGATTCTATATCAAAACACCTCAATCTTTAAAATTACTCGGGTTAAAGACTTTTCGAAAGAACACCAGATTCTCTTACAAATGACTTCACAGGTTGTACATGTTTACAAAGACCAGAAGAGTGTATCTCTCTAGATTTCTTGTAAAAATATGTATGAATGAAAAACCCCAGTCAATAAATTGCTCGGTCTGTCAAAAATCAGATGCTAAGACAGGCCACAGTGAAACCGCCTCAGAAATTCAGAATGTCCTCCCAAATTTTTCGTAAACAAGGCCATGGACTGATGATAAACCCAGTACTTGCTGACATCAACTAAACCCCAGATTTATGATTGTGTATAGTCCATGCACATTTTTCTTGGCACGGTATTCTCCTTATGCCAGATGTGAAAAAGTGGACCGATGCCCGGCTCTGTTGGGAGTTTTATTATGAGTTATACCCCCTGTTTTCTCAAGGTGCGTTCGGTCCCAAGGGTGAGACCGTAAAGGGCCAGGGTATGGGCTGTAAAGCAAGACGGACCGTTTGAGGGAACCACCTTCACAGTGAAGTCATCCCTAAAAACAGGGTCAGCTAGCACAACACTTGTATTTTCCCTTCAGAAAAAATGCTATGGTTTTATTACGGTAAATATGTTCTTTGGCTTATGGTATTATGGCTACTATAGAGAAACAGTGTCACATTTCTTAAAATATGGCTACCTTTTGGGAAAAAATTCAGTAAAAGCGTATTAACCATGTTTACTGCAGTAAAACCCATATAGTACATATTTAGTAATACCAGAAATACCGTAGTTAACTATAGTCAACCATAGCAAAACATGGTTAATTGTTTAAATAGTGACATGACAAATATACAATTAAAATATTAAATGTATTAATATTGTTTATATAGCAAAATACAAAAAAAGAATATCTTAAAATATTGTAACACACAAGCTCTAAAATACGAAGTGAGCTTAAATTAATATGAACGTTATACATCTATTGGCTTAGGCATCTCCCCGCTTCTCTAACGGTCCTTTTTTGACTGACGCTGCCGATTAGCCAATAGGGTGCGAGAATCTCTCTCTGCTCTGCTGCTATTGGCTGTTCTCAGGAGACCGGGGGGCTGTTCCTATATTAATGACCGCTGGGCAGACAGCGGCATGTCAATGTGACAACCGAGCGAGCGGCTGCAGATGCGCCTCTGAACGCAGAAGAAGGAGGAGGTCTGTCAGTGCGGGGGGACTTTAAAACCTATTCGACGGCTCTGACCTGGTGGATTTTGCCTCAGAAGTGGCAAAATCTTATGCGTTTCGACGGTGGTATTTCCCCATCTGCGTCTTTCCATTTGCGTGTCGCGCGCTTCCCGCTCCGTGGAGCATTGCGCTATAGATGAAGGGAATACGCGATGCTTTATGAACCGGAATGACTCGCGTTTTAACGGTAAGTTAAATCATTTATCGCATTAACCCCATCGACGTTATTCATAAATGACTGTTTATGTGGATTTACTGCATGGCCATCCACATTGAAGTTGCGAGAATGTGCGTCAGAGTGCTTTTTACGCTGCAAAACGATCACGCAGGATCAGAAAGGAACGGAAAACGTTAAAAAGAAATGATGCACGTAATAAATAAGCACGTGAAGATGTCTTGTTGCTGATGCTGCGGCCGGAGGACGAAGACGTGCGCATAAGCAACAGGAAATCTTTGGTCCAGCTTGGCATTCGTATTTTTTGGACACAAGGCACGTCCTGGACGGATAGCCACAGGCAGTCTTGCATCTGGCTGTTCTCGATCTGCCTTAAATCACCCTGTTGCCGTCCAAGATGTCTTACAGCACCCCTGTAGCACCTGCTTTTCAAAGGCAGTCGCCTTGAGCGTCCAGTGTAAGTGTCGTTAAATGAATGCATGTCGCCTTGAATGGAGGCATTGTGATTCCCATCCATTCGCCTGATCTGCATCCATTGCTTCGGTCTAATTTAAAACATCCACAACACAACACCTATTATGCAAATGATGCGACTTTTACCCGAAGCTGTTAATCATGCAACCAGTGTGTTTGACCTCCCACATCTCTTCGTAGACTCGCATTGCAGCAGAGGTTTTTTTTACTTTCTTAAAAGCAAGTAGACTAATAAATTGCGACACTGTGTATAGGTTTTACGTGTGAGGGATTGCATGCACGATATGGTAAATTACGAGATATTGCCTAAGATCCTCTATACACCATCACACGCACAAATAAACCAGAGAGATCATTTAGAGATGCTTCACTAAAAGCAGACAAACTGCTCTCGATAGTTTTCGTCCTTGGAGTCCCTTTCGCGAGGACTCCCCAAACACAGACCTGAGTGGGCAATTCTTAATCACAGATGTAATCACATGGGCCATTTGATAGCTTCACTAATTAACAGACAATAAGTAAAACCCCTCAATATTAAGGAGCTCTCAGATGCCGCTTGTGTGAACACGCTGGAGTGTCTAACTGATTTCAATACCTCTTTGTATGACAACGGGCTGAAAAATCGCTTCCTTTCAAGCTATAAAAAGCTTGTTGTGCAAAGCAGTGGTGGACATGTCTGACATTCAAGTTCGCAGATCTGGATTGTCTGATCATCCTGAATATCAGAATGCGAGTAAAACAACAAAGCGTATTATTTTGGGAAATTAGATACTCGAGATTGTGAGATTTCACCGTATGTAGACACACAGACTTTTTTATATTATGCATGCGTACATACATGGGGTAGCTGACAAAGCCTAGTTTGTTTTCTTTAATGTCACACCAGAGGACACATGCACAGTATATTTGTCAACTACCCATACAGTATACATACGTACATACACACATATATATACAGTAGTTGTACTTTGTGCTTTCTTTTGTCCATAGCTGCACTCTCCGTTTCCAATATAAAAAGCCCAATCTTTAATGACTTCTCACTACTCCCAGTCCAACCAAAAGGTCACATCACTTACGCTCTCGTAATGTTTGAAATGCCTCGACTCAAAATTTAGACTTTAGTAAAGAGATTACGATCGCAGCATATGCTATCTGTGCTTTCAGGAGTAAACAGAGCAGAACCATCTGAGAAACACTGCTGTGCAGTCCATCTGTTCTTAGATTAGAACGATACCTGTAGTGAAGGCATCCAGGACCGCATGGAGACCCATACTGGGAGAACTGGGAACTCATTATGTATGTACAGTATATCATGCAGTGCTACACCTATAGATCGACTTGCTGTTGAAAACCAACCTTCAATCAATCAATCCCAATTAGAGTGAAACGCTATTCAGAGACCCAGGGGGATTTGATTGGTTTAATAATTAGGTTCTTCATACAGTATACTGTATAGTGTAGAAGTAAGTTGCTTGTTAGTGATGTTCTTTAATCATCTTGCCCGTTGTATATAGTATCCTACCCTGAGGCCAAGTTATGCATGTTGGAGCAAACAGCTACGTTACGTGCATGTCACTGAATGAGAAATGTGTTTTCAGGAACAGCTTTAAGACCGAACGCTCTTGAAGTAATCAGATCTCAGAAGTGAACACGTTCTGTAAAAACATTGTTTGCTCTTTTCTGGGCTGTTGACCTCTCGCATATTTAATTAATGTCTATAAACTCAAAACACGAATCCATACGTCATTAAATTTGCCCCTGGAGGGTTGCTTCAACTCGGACTCAAAAAGAGCAGCAGTGCTTTTTACTGAAGTTGCATCTTCTCTACAATTTTCTGTAATAAGGTTAATTTACCTAATTCAGTAGAACCACTTAAAATACAGACTCCATTCAAACGATTTTCCACAGATAATGGCAGCCTAAAAGTGTGTTTTTAATTGTCGTTTCATTACATAAAATGTATTCTTTATAAATAAATAAACTTCAGTGATCGACAGTTTCAATGAACAATGCTGACATCTAGGTAAGTGACTCATAATGTTACTATAGTTACATTTAAACTTCAAAGACAGTGGTGTGTATTTATTCCGACACGCACCGCAAAAATCATGATGCTTGCTACGGGACAAAAGTAGGGATAGTTGAAATGAAAACAGAAGACCATTCACTCACCCTCACCTGTATGACTAACGTTCTTCTGCAAAGAGATATTTTGAAGAACGCTGGTAACCAAATAACATTGGACCTCATTGCCTTCCATTGTATGTGCACAAAACAACAGGTTTTGATCCATGTACGATAAATTATGATATTTATCTTTGGGTGAACGATCACTTTACAATTAGACAAATTATAATTTTTTATTTTACATTATGACTTGTGAATTACTTGTTAATGATCTTAAAAATTGTGTGAACAGTCACATGGTTTGAATCGAACACAGGACGACGACCGGAAATCTTACACCTGTGAGGTCCACTGGTTAATTTGGAACATCGATTCTGTGTTAGCCAGCGACTCGATGCTGATTTGTGCACACAGGAGCAGGTGCAAAGGGAAGCGTTGCAGCACAAGAAACTTCATTATGCACACACATTGCATTGCAAAGCCTGTTTAATGGACTCTTCCCTTACCTTGGAAATAGTGTAATGGCAAATCAATGAAGTAAAGGGCAGGGAGGAGTGGCAAATCTGACTACACCACCCACTGAGAGGCTTATGCAAACCGTCCGGCAGCTAGGCCCCGAGCATCTTTTCCAGACCTGATAGAACAGCTTATTGAGCACTTGGAAAAAGGAAATAGAGTAGCAGTGAAACACAAAGAGAAGGTAAGAGCTTGGGTGTACAAGAAGGGCTGTTTTCTGTAGACAGTTGTGTGTGAAGGATGTGAAGAATTGAAAATCTCTTTCTCACTCAATTTCAACAAAAAATCTCCATAACACAAAGGGATATTTCTTGAGGTACAGAAAGCAATTTCACCTCGGACCTATTTTCTAGTTACACGTGATCTGTATGGCATGAGTTTAACTAGACATGAAAACCTAAAGCTCATACGGGTATTGTTTAATTTATGTAATTTGAATTTAGCATGTAATTATGCATATGCTTTGCTATTTACATAGAAAGTACATTTTTATTGCACCAGAGAATTCACTGGTGCTGGGGTTGTCCCTTATTAAAAATGAATGAAGACACAAATTGAACAAACCAACAAAAAAATGCTATTGCACAGTTTGCATCGAGTTGCAACTAGGGCTGTCACACTATCAGATTTTCACTACACAAAAATCGAGTAATTCACAGCATTAATATTATTGTGAAATCTATTCGGTCTTCTCTTTTCAGGGCCAATAAATCACTCTCATAAATGTGTGTAAAAAAGCCAAAGAACGAGTTTGACAATTGCCTCTATACATCATGGCCTCCTAATCATCCCCATATGTACTAATTGGCTTTGTGTCTGTCTCCTCTCCACCAATAAGCCGCTGTGTGGTGGGCGTTCTGGCGCAATATGGCTGCCGTCGCACCACCAACTGTACCATGTGCAGTATTAACACAATATCAATATTCACAATTATTAACGTCACAATTATTGTCAATACTGGTATTGCGACACCCCTGTGTGCTACATCGTCTTGAAGAGCATCTGAAGCTCCGTAATCAGTCCCCATTCCGAGATTAACGTCCCATCTCAAACGGCTCGCCCCGAAGCAAACACATGAGCCAGGCTGTCACCGTTCAGCCTGAGTTACTTCCCAGGGTCAGCCGGCCTCCTGCCTGCCGAACACATTTCTTCAAACATGCTCCTATATTTCAAAAGGCCAATGAGGACGAACCAAACTCCGATATCAGGTCTTGCAAATAACTGCACGGGGATGATACTCGCGCTCCCCCTCCTAATTTACTTCACTGAGTCTGCAGTACATCAGAATGGTGATTAGAAGCATCCATCTTGAAATTCCATTTTCTCTGGTATTAGTTGCATTTCTCTCTGTCTCTGAGAGCACGTTGCACCATGCAAGTTATTGCCACTTAAGCTCTATGAGCCACAGTATTGTTCCAAGGTTTTAGGTTTGTACATTCTCACCTACACTTAACTGGGTTAAGTCTCATTTCCTTCATTTGTCTTTGACTGGAGTTTTTAATGGGTGCACACCTTTATTGCCGTAACAGAGTCAGCAAGGTTAATACGGTTTTAGTCGTATTAGCGCGTCTTCTCTCCTGGGAGAGTTTTTCGTGGAAGCTTTTGCGGAAACAGCCTCCAGAACACTATCATGAGCCAGTCATTACACACACTAAAAAAAACATTATTTACCATTGCACTAGATTGTGCAATGGTAAATAATGTCTTTAGATTCTAGTGCAATCTAAGGGATCGTAGGAAGTTATTTCCCAGGTGGAGATTGTTTTTATTTGTTTTCACATATGTAAATATGGTTGTCAAGCGCAACTGCGGTTTAGCTCAATCTGAATCTAAATAATTATTGCTAAAGATATACCAAAATAACCTTAACAGTTGCAGATGATGCTGTTGTCTGTGGGACCCTGATGTAATACACTGACAGAGGTGCCAAATTATTCATGCCCCATTGAGCCATGCGTTTATTGTGCATTGGTAAATGTTCCAATTTATTCACTATGTGAAATCACTAAACCACAAAACTCTGGCCTGCATAAAAAGCCTTGACTGACAGGACAATATGACATTCTATGACTAATGCTACTGCAGTGCTAAAATATGTAAAAATATATTGCATGTGGACTGCCACCAAAGAACATTTTTTTGCCAAAAAAGCTCTTTGATCCAGCTTCCTTAAATCTGTCTGTACCTTACTGCATTAAATCCAGTTCTGATTGAAATCACCATTTGCATCTTGTGTAACATTTGGACACGTCAAGGGTACTAGCAAATTTTCTAGGTTCCCAACAGAAAATATTCCTACATGTATAGTGTACATACTGTATTTTCTGCACTGCGTTTTTATTTAATGCACATTAGCACAATGAGAGGACAAATAAATATGCAATGCACTTGCGAACCAACGCTACCAGCAAGAAACAGCATTGCTCCATTTAACATGGTAGGAAAATAGGGCATTTGTGTCTGTCAGAAAACCTAGATGCAGTTTCTTGTATTTATGGCTGAAAGGTTCGGTCACGCATCCATTTTCCAACCACTGAAACAGCAGCTGCACGCCAATGGTGTGTGACAAACTCACAAATGTAAAACTCCCATTATCCACACAAACTATTAAATGGTGTCTGTTAGACAAAACACAGATGATGGTTTGGTAACTTTTTTTACTGGAAAATTCTCTGACGGAATGGTACAGTAGTTACAGCATCTACAAGTTAACGGATGCATTGTGTAGTACAGGTTCCTATTGCTTTATAGTCCTTTAGAGCAAACATCTACTGTTCTGGAATCACAGCCCTTCAACCAAAATCACAATATTACCTCAACCTGAACTCTCAGTTTCTTCATATCTGTATAGCGTACTGTAGACTTTGTGGTATCCTGACTTCATGACACTCCCTAAGCACTAAACTTGAAAAAGAAGGGTGGTGGTTTGATGGATGCTGTCTGTCCCTCTCACTTGTTTTCTCCATGTCGATTCTTCCCTTTCTAGTAACCCTGGTGATGACAAGAGTTCTCTCTCAGAATGCGGTTTCTGTTAGACGCAACTTTGTTATGCTTGGTAGTGGAAAAATACAATGTTTACATGTTATGAAATGCTGTTAAGACAAAACCATCCACTTCTCCATTTTAAAATGCCTAATATCAAGACCATTGTACATCTTGTTTACAGCTCCATAACATTTTGTTTACTTTCTACATGGAGTCAGAATGTTTTTGTGTACACACAGCATTTCATCCTGGCAGGTTGGAGCAATATTAGCACAAATCAAACTCACTAAGCTTTGTAATTTCCACATTTTAGGGAACTACAGCTTTAGAATCCCATAAGTTGAAGCAAGCCCATATCGATATGTCAAAGGCTTAGTGTGCAATGTACCGCTGAATAAAATTACAGCAGACATCAGAGTGCTTTTATTGTGACTTTTGTAAATGTCAGCATACCACTTGCCTTAATGATGCCCTTGCATTTTTACAGTAATTAAACACTAATATTGTTCATATCTCTCTCTATTTTCTTCAGGAAGTGGACTAGATCAATGATGGCAGCACATGATGCTCAGACTATTCCAGGAAATTAACAGCCTTGCCTCAGTTTAACTGAAACAAGAACCACCTGAGGTTTGAAGGTGACCTGTTCACCTTTTTCTGTCTAGCCTTTAGAATTTCAATCTGAAAGAGAGACTTGGCATCAGGCACTGCATCTGTCGACAGCACATCAGTCAGGGCCTAAGGAAGGCCCTCTGTTGGATTCAATAGTGTTTCCCACAGCTACAAATGGTGATTATTTAAGTGCTTTTGCAGAAAATCTTCAAGGACCAACTACTTACTCTTGGGAACTGTGCCAATATGAAGGACATATCATTTGCGGATTATTTGCTGGTAGGGCTTGCAGCATCTACCTATGTATTTGCTGCAGAAGAGAAACTTGACTGTCCTAAGCTTTGCGTTTGTGAAATCAGACCCTGGTTTTCACCCAGCTCTGTCTATATGGAGGCTCCCACGGTTGACTGCAATGACCAGGGACTTTTTTCCCTGCCCATTAAACTGCCTGCTGATACACAAGTCATTTTACTTCAGACCAACAACATTGCTAAAATCGAGAACCCTTTGGATTACCTTCCCAATATTACAGAGATTGATCTCTCACAAAACAACCTGTCCTCGATAAGTGATGTCAACATGGGCAGACTCCCTCAACTTTTGTCCCTGCACATGGAAGAAAACTGGATACGTGCCCTACCAGATAACAGCCTGTCCCAACTGACCAACCTACAGGAGCTCTACCTAAATCATAATCAGATTTCCTTCATTTCTCCGGAGGCTTTCCGTGGCCTCCAGAGCTTGCTAAGACTACATCTCAACTCCAACCTGCTTCAAAGCATCAGCAGTGAATGGTTTGAGCCCCTACCAAATTTGGAAATCCTAATGATTGGGGAAAATCCTATCCTGTATATAGAGAATATGAGTTTTAAGCCTCTGAGGAACCTACGCAGCCTGGTCCTTACTAGAATGAACTTGTCACAGATACCAGATGATGCACTGGTGGGCCTTGACAATCTGGAAAGTATCTCGTTCTACGATAATGCGCTTCCCAAGGTTCCTCACGGTGCCCTCAGGCCTCTTAAGAGCCTCAAGTTTTTAGACCTTAACAAGAACCCTATCGGACGAATTCAAAGGGGCGACTTTGCGGACATGCTCCATCTTAAAGAGCTGGGCATTAACAGCATGCCTGAGTTGGTGTCTATCGATAGTTTTGCCCTCAACAACCTCCCAGAGCTGACTAAAATTGAAGCCACCAACAACCCTAGACTGTCCTACATCCATCCGAATGCTTTCTACAGGCTGCCAAGGCTGGAAACTCTAATGCTGAATGGTAACGCTTTAAGTGCTCTGCATAGGATCACCGTGGAGTCCCTTCCAAATCTCCGGGAGGTCAGCATGCACTCTAACCCTATCCGCTGTGACTGCGTCGTGCGGTGGATGAACATGAACAAGACTAACATCCGTTTTATGGAGCCTGACTCGCTGTTCTGCGTGGAACCCCCAGAGTATGAAGGTCAGCACGTACGGCAAGTACACTTCAGAGAGATGATGGAGATCTGTCTGCCTCTCATCTCTTCTGAAAGCCTCCCCACACAAATCAGCATGAACAGCGGCAGATCTTTGTCTCTCCACTGCCGTGCCTTTGCTGAACCCGAGCCAGACATTTACTGGGTGACTCCATCTGGGAAAAAAGTCATCCCAAATGTTGTCGCAGACAGATTCTACATGCACCCTGAAGGCACCCTCGATATTTATGACATCACTAAAAAGGAGGCTGGATTGTACACCTGCGTGGCACACAATCTTGTCGGGGCAGACCTAAAATCTGTCTCAGTGGAGGTGAATGGATACTTCCCACAGCCTGTTAATGACTCGCTGGCTGTCAACATCCAATCTGTACAAACCAACTCTGTGTTGATTTCTTGGGAAGCCACTCATGGCAGCCTGGCACCAAACATTAAGTGGTACACAATGCCTGGTGCAAACTATCCAACGGTGGCATTCACAGCTCGGGTGCCATCTGACGTGACCACGTATAACCTTACACATCTCAGCCCCGCTACAGAATACAAAGTGTGCGTGGACATTCACAACATCCACTATAAACATGACACCAAGTGCGTCACCGTCATAACTAAAGGATTAGAACAAGCCATACCAGACTCGGAGAGATGGGACATGGCACTGATGGCTGCTTTTGGTGTGCTTTTCGCTGTGCTCGCAGTCGCTTGCTTTCTGATATACGGCTTCATGAGGAACCACTTCTCTTATGGAAATCTGAGCCGATACCCATCTAAAATGGCTCTCGTGTCTGAGACCAGTCTACAATCTCCCTTTACAAGGCTTTGGATTTCTGGTAAAGGGATGCCAGCTGCTGTTGAGGTTCAAGCCACGGTCATAAATGTGTCGGACAACGCCTTTTAAGCTGCCCACAAAAACTACAAACAACTGACCAGGCAGGAGCGGAGAACCGTTCCAACTTGCCCTTTCTGTTTTTGCCTCGACAGACATGAAATTCAAAAGGAAGGAATGTCTGTACATCTATAACTAGCTCTATAACCCTTCATCATGAGCTGTCAGACGTGGCAAGTGGCAACGGAACAGTGGGAACCAGAGGGAGAGACTCGCTGCTAAATTTTGCGATGCGATATTTCTAGGTCATTCACTGACGACAGATGATATTAAGACATCGGGAAGGTGTTGTTTCTTATAACTGACTGTTAAATGTCTAAAGAGTAGTGGGAACAGTCCTCCTGGTCCCAAGCAATACCGTCTGTGCTGTACGACAACCATAGGCACGTTAAGGTGACCAACCGTTTGTCAAGAAGGAAATCTAGTAGAATAGATTACGGTGATAATGATGTGAACTTTTGATGAAATCTGTCGTTTTTCTATTTAAGAGCAGATGTGTCTTTTCATGGCTGAACGTGTGATATATTCTATCCAGAAATGTAACAGGTATCTTCTGTGCAGTAGCCAGGCAGTAAACAAGTGTGAATTACTACAGTACAAAAGATTCAAGACCATACATTTGCTGAATAAAACACAAATGTACATCTTAAAGAATCTATACATATATATTATATTTGATTATATTATCAGGACTTGATGTTGCTGAATGCAGACACTTTAAAAGCATCTCTCAGACAAAAATTGTTTAAGGTTGACCATGACAGGGTAAGTGCCTACTCCTGAATCCTACAACAGAAAAAAAAACTTTGAATGTTACTTTGAGAGATCCCTGGAGAATAGAGCCATGATTCCAGCCTCACATGCAAATTTGTGGACATACTATCTCAGTATTTTTAGCATAAACATGATTTAAAAGCATTGCGTCCTTCTTGCTTTGAGTGTAAAAAGATAAAAGCCATTTTTATATTGACTGTGATGTTTGTTCTACAATAAGCACGTTGGTCAAGGAGACCAATGTGCTTAAGGTGATATAAAAACTAAATAAATGTCAGCGTTCGTTTTTTCTTTTTGAAGTGAGGATGCTTGCTGATCAAGTTTGTTTATGATGAATTCAAAAAGCATAATATGATTTTTGTTAGAAGTGATATGAAATTAAAATTAATTTACTCCGCCCCATCACGGTTCCAAACCTATGTGACTTTCTTCTGCCTGAAAAAAAAAAAAATCGAGATGCCACTTTGTGGCTTCAAAATGAAAGACAATATTTTTGTAGTGGTGTGCCAGATATGCATTTTTTAATCTGCATGATAAAAATTATTTAGTAAATGTAGTGTAAAAATGTTCTAAGGTCATTGCGTTTCACAGAAGACAATCTTATGGGTTTGGAACAACATCGAGAGAAATAAATGACAGAATTAATTTATACGCAAACTATTTATTGAAATCAGTACTAGACTGGTAATATAAAATCTAATGGTTCAAATCTAAGCCAGCCGAATCAGCTGCACAGAATCACGTTGTATTTGCTCCGTTTGAGTTCCAGCATCAACTCGCAACACAAAAAATTACAATCATGATGAATGCTTGTCAGCCGGTGACTGACACGGAGGATTTGTCAGCCAGACGTGCTCGTACATCAGCAATGCTTTCAGCAGTGCAGACGGGCCTTTTAGGGGCCGGCTATCAGTCAAACGCAAAGCTAAATTATAACTCCTAGTCTGCGCCAGCGTTCTTCAGACATGCAGGAGTCCACCGGTCTTTGCCCTCCCTTTTCTGTCGCATCACAGGTTGAATTGCTTCTGAAGTTCACAGACAAGGTCGCCGTGTTCCTAGCACTGCATTGAAAGAAACGTCACGCTAGCATTAGTGCTATTCAACACAGGGACCCAAAAAATGATGTGATTACAATGACCAGAAAAAAAAATGACAAATCAAAGTTAAAACATGCTTTTTCATTTCTAGCTATTTGTATTGAAACCCTGTACATTAAGCATGAAATGAGTCAGTAAGATGTCAAAGTATCAAGACCAAAAAATGAGAAGATCTTGCACGCACAAAATACTCCAAGTGCTTATACAATTACAGCGTTTCTCTCTGCATATCGGGCAATTTGGAGATGAATAACTTGTTAAAGTAGTAGTCAGAACAGCTCACTGCTTGCTTTTAACAAACCCATTGAAACGGTCCAACAATGATATCTTTGCGCTGTCGTCAAACAAATTACTTTCGAATACGTTACCAACACCCATGATGAAATTCAATTCAACAGGGCCTGAAAAGGTTTAATATCGCAGGGAAATTACAAACAGCATTGATGTTTTCGCTTAAGGAAGTCTCATTGGGGGGAAATTAAACATCCAGTTCTGTTTGTTTATGAGCAAAACCCAGCAGGACTATTGAGTTATTGCCCTATTAAAAACTACATGTTTGCACTTAGGTCTTCGCCGCTATAGGCCACCGCTGCAGTAAAAAGTAAAATGACAACAATCATTTATAATTCTCAATAACACCCTGCGGTTTGGATAATTATAAAAGTTGATTCTGTGCGAGCTCACCCTGATGGGATCTGGACCGTAAAATATGTCCCTGACCTCAAATAAAAACTCAGACTGTGTGATGGAGTGCCAACTAATTTCCATTATTAATCACAAAGGGGGAGAAATGTCAAGAAAACAACACTAATGTGATCTATAAAAGAAAGAAAAACTTAAGACATTCCAAAGAAAGTGAAACACTAAGCCACCACCCAAAATAAATGATATGTTCTGTACAAAATCTTTAGTCTATGCAAGTTCGTCTCTGGAAATAAGAGTGAGGAATCGCACAGCGGTCATCCTTAAAGTAAGTTAACATTAAAGATCAAGATGATGTTACAAACCACAGAAAATAACCTTTAAACAGTAGTTACTTGGATAAATATAAGCACAGTCTTTGAATTTGTAGACTGTGTGTTTTTGCAATTACTAACTTTTTTAATTGAGCTCAAACGTATATATAATATGTATATATAAAAATATACAATTATAATATATAAATAACCTTAATATTATTCTGGCTCATTAAATCTTATTTGTCTGCACATTTTTGTCTATCGCATAAAAAAACACTGGATGGAAAAACCAAGATGAGCAATAAATCTAGTCAGAAAAAAAATTGTAACCGATAAGAAAACATGCGCATTTACTACAATGGAAACACTGTAACCTAATAAATCCATAGATGTGCATCAAATATGTACGTAGATGGCATAACTGGACTAACCAGAGTACAGATCTCATTGCACAGCATCTGAATGCGGTTTTGGATGTTCATCTGTCATGTTCATTCAATCTGTCATCTTCGTGGTTCTGTAATATTATTTTACAGAACTGTCTTGACTTTGATTTCAATCCACCTCCGAAAGCAAAATAACAGATAGTGTTTCGTCTGCACTCTCGGAGGCGATTATGAACGAAAAATGCAGTGGCTTCATCGGATTTTATTACTGATATTTAGCGCAAGTTTATCAGGAAGTGACGCATTTGTTGTCTTCCGCTCATTGGCTGAAAACGCTGCATAATTCGCAAAGTTTTATGCGCCATTCTAATTATGCGCATAACTTTGATACGCAACTTTGGATGGAAACATACAGTAGCTTATGTAAGGGAAGAAATGTAAAGTGTAAATGAGGACAACATTGGATTCCATAAAGACCCTTTTAAGCCAGCTGGCACTCGTATTCCTGCATGGATCATTAGTTTCTTGATCATTGATCGATCTCTTTGTCTTTCGCCCCCTGTATTCACAAAAAGAATCACAGAGACAGCTGAGAAGTTCAATCAATGGATGGTCTAAAGAGTTATTCACACGCATCTACATTCAGACAAAAAAGGCAATTTCTCGCATGTCCGGCTAGCACGTGCACCAGACCGGATTCAACATTAAAGGGTCATGACGTCCTCTATGTTATTTCATAACAAGCCATAAGCTACAAACGATTGGAGTGAACGAATAAACGGAGAGAGCTCCATTTTCACCAATATTGTCCAGGATTGCATTATGGCAATGGCACATTAAAAGAGACTTCAAACTGGACCCCCGTGATTTAAAAATGTGCGCTCTCCAATTACAAACACAATCTCGCTTTTTGTAAAATGATGATACACAGGGTAGCTTTTAAGACGGCGTTGCCAAGCAACACCAATGAAAGTGGCCAATAGAGGAAAACAGTGCCAACTATTTTGGCAATATTGAGCCTTTTACCATGACCGACTGATGCTGAAATTTTGTGTCGCATTGGGATCAGCATTAATTCTAAATATTGACCCTTGAGTCAGACACTAGGGAGACACCTGAAGGAAGAGATTTATGAACATTGTTATGTAATCTCAAAGGCAGTGGTTCATATACACTCATGACCCACTAGAAAAGCAATTATGAGTTTGAGATCCACAAACCTACTATTGAGATGGAGGAGATTGTCAATAAAACCCCATAATGACTCATCACACCACAGATAATTCAAGAGGAATGTTTGCACAGGTCGAGGTTACTTTTATACAAGTGTGAGGTTTGACTATCAAAACTTCCCGTCATTTCCACCTCAAGACGTCTCATGCATGGGTTCCTTACACTTCTGCTCCTTGTGGCACAGAAAAGGATTAGAAATGCCATATTCCCTCAGTTCATTACACGCTTCCTTGAGAACTACAATAACAACTGCCTGCGCTGTAGAAATAACATATTTCATGTTTATTATCCTTCCTCTTGATTTCTCCCGTTCTCCTCTTTTCCCCTCTCACTGCTTTTCAAGCTGCCTCGATTCATCCCAGATCAAATTAATCCTCTAAATTGTACAAAAAAGGATTGCAATTTCATATTAATCATAATTGCATTCAACATTAATTATCTATTAGAAATATTTTGCAATTCCATTTAGGCTTGCTGGTATGTTTACATTGTTGACAAGGCACGGTAATATGTGCCACGTTATAATTTATGACGACAGAACAATATTTTCTTTCCTTCGTCTGGAAAATTTCAGTGAAAAATGATGCGCAACCAATTATTCCCATTAGATCAAGTGTGATATCTTAAAATGCCATTTTATTATTATTAGATCAATTAACCCATGACAAGCTTGGTTTATCTCCAGTAGTAAAATTGGTTTATGCTCAGTAGTAGGAATGAATGGATTCGCTGTTATTCGCCAGTCACAATTAAACCAAAGAGAAGTCTTTTGCCTCTGGAGGAACATTGATGACAATGAGGCCTGTCCCGTATCTTTCAGGCCATTAGTGTAACCCGGACCCTGATCTTCAGACACGGATCCCAGCGCCCTACTGAAACGCCTTCATTAATATCAGACATGAGCTGATTGCTAAAGCTCTAAGCTTTTAAAGGAACATGTTAATATGTGCCATCTTAAAAAGATGCTGCTCCACAGAACCCTCAGCGCCAGTTAACAGGATGGAAGTGAGCATGGAGTGCGTGAGGGTGTATCCATGCAGCTAATGAGAGGAATCAATCAGAAACACGGCCGTCCCTAATGCCGAAAGCTCTCGCTCTAGGGAAACATTAATAGGAGCCTCTCTTTTGGCATCTCGCTGGTTCCTACGCTTAGTCAAAGTCACAAAAGCTAGATAATGCCACAGGGTTATTTTTTTAAATGAGCGCACCCAACGCTGTATCTGCCGCCAAACGAAATCAATCATGTCTACGCACTTTTCTGCATCAATTACGGTGCCACAGCTCCAAAATGTATAAAACACCACAGTTTAAAAGTACATGGACTACTTTCTCTACTCAGAAATATTTTGTGATTCTGATGCAATAACTGGCATATGATCTATGACTCGTTCAAGTCGGAGTCACAAAGGAACGCACGCTTTGAATGCCACGACGTGGCGGCAAGCCGCCGGCCGACGCAACACTGAGGGACTTCAAAAGCGTTCGCAGCGATCTGGAGTGATGTCACTACACACACTGCTTTCTCAGCACAACAAAGCTGGCGATGAGTTTACGTGGCGTGAGGCATGCAGAAATATTGATGATAGTGAAAGTAAATGGCAGCGTCTTTAAAAATGCAAAAGCAGAACAAAAATAAACGACGACAGAATAACAAATTCTCATGTTAGTCATGTTTGAAAAACAAATCTGTTTCGTGCATGAATTGTGAACAATTTAAAAAAACAAATACTCTTAGAGATGGTACTGTAAATGTACCACGGTACAGTGATGCTAAAACCTTGCGGTGCCTTGCGTCTTTTTAAGGGATATTTACCTAATGATATTTACTTTGATGACCCAAACAACATTGACCCCCATTGGCTACCATTGTATTTTGTTTCTCAAAATATCTTGTGTGTTGCACAGAATAAAGAGTCAGGTCTTAAACAAGATGAGAGTGAATAAATGATGACAGAATTTATTTGTGGGTAAACTAGGCCTATCCCTTTAAAAAACCTATGCATTTAAATAAATGTATAAGACAGTCTTGAGTCATTATGCGTCTTTAAATCCACTGTTATGTCAGTAAGTATAAAAACAGCAAAAGGCTACAACTGAAGGAGAAATCAAACAGAAAACAGCAGACAGTAGCGTTATATTAAGAAATCTGCACAGGGACTCGGTCTGCCTATCAGATTCAATTTTCGCTTAGACGTTTTCATTTGCACACTCCACTTGACGCTTTAAAATACCTTTTCATGTTCTCCCCGCATCACACGGCACATAATACGGTCTCCATCTCCTGGCAGGCACGGGCATGATTGACTGTCAGACAAAGACAGGTTTCTGTGCAGGCATGAACTCAGACTCTTTCTCAAACCCAGCAATCCCACTCAAGGATCACACAAAACACCCCACAAACCTTTGATTTTCCCTGCTCACTTTGGGCCGTGATAAAGCTAAAAAGACTAGCATAGCTGGTCACCCATTCACCAAGATGGCTCCAGAGAGTACCCTGAAGAGAGAACGGCAAATGACACATATTAAACATGGAGAGGATGATGGAGATTCAGTCTCGCTGCTCTGCACCTCTGTGACCTTGCTTACTTAATGAAGCTTCTCCGAAGCCAGACGAACTTGAGCGTGATCCTATTAGAGCGCTAACCTAAGACCCTCCGATAATCCTTCCAGTACGCGGAACATGATGATTTTGAAAGAATATCAAGCCGCTCCTGCAGCAATGGCAGTTAATCAATGGAAATCTTATTTTGAACAAGCGGTACGTTATGTTCCTTACCTAAGGGAATTATTCATTCAGGCTTCCCCTTAGCAAAACAGCACGGTGCTGCTGCGTCCCTAAATAGAATTGAGTAAGGTACGAGGGTATTCTGAATTGAATCGAGCTGTATTTCATGTAATATGTCATGCTAAATTAGCCCTGTAATCAATAGCCGCGCGCTGGATAATTATTCGTCCCGATATGGACCATGGAAGTAATTTAGCCATCCATTACTTAATTCAGCACAAAAATAACTCAATATCTGGTAAAATGCAACTCGTTTAGAATAACCACATTTGCAACCATGAAATTTTCCTACAAAACAACAACGCAGAACAGTGAAATGTAGCACATTTTATTTCATGCGATAGTTCAGCCAAAACTAAACAATCTGTAAGACTTTTTGCATTTTGTGCACACTTTGTTGACTCAATAGAAGTCAATGGGGGCCAATGTGGTTTGGTTATCAACGTTCTTAACAATATCTTACATTTAGTCATTTAGCTTCTTTTTCTGTTCCGCAGAAGAAAGCAGTACAGGTTTGGAATGACATGAGGGTGAATAAATCAAATATTTTTCATGCATATACTATAAATA
Source organism: Triplophysa dalaica (assembly GCF_015846415.1). Taxonomy (NCBI): domain Eukaryota; kingdom Metazoa; phylum Chordata; class Actinopteri; order Cypriniformes; family Nemacheilidae; genus Triplophysa; species Triplophysa dalaica. Next base: position 1,923,877 of record NC_079546.1, on the reverse strand, counting down.
CAAGATCATAGAATCTTCGAGGGTCTGACCCTAACCGACCGCACATCATACTCAAAAACAAGTCATGCGGCAATGTTCCATTTGCTTCTGCGCCATCGATTGGCGACGATGATGGGCATCTCAGCGGGCCAATCAGACGGTGCCAAAACCGGGCTAGTCCAGCACTGGCAGATGGACGAATGAGTGTTAAGGTGCCTTCCGTAGGCTCTTTGAATAATGATGATGATGAGGAGCCCGTGTTTGGCAGGTCACACGCACAGATGGTGAGCACCCCGCGTCGGCTTTACTTTTGCACTCGATGCCTGACATCAGTATCATGTCTAAGCGAATCGTCCGCTCATGCGAGAGAAGTTTGCTGAAGGAGGTTAGAGAAACAACAAATGTACACACAACTGCTCCCCTCAGAGAAACACAAGTAACAGTCACATGGTGTCTCTGTGATCGCAACATCGGAAAGACAGACATCTCACAAAAATGCTTCCCAGGTGAATACGTGTCGTGTAGCGTTTAAAAGAAACAATATGTATGTATAAAAAAAGAGCCATTGACTGCGTGTTTGAAATAACGACTACCTTAGCTTATACACACATAAACAACCTCTTTATTTCCTTCCTTCCCAAACTGGAGTTCGAAGTTGACAGACGACCAAATGACATTATCTTCTGCTGAATAGATGCTTGGTCTCACAGGGATAATGACAGAGGAGAACGGTCATTGTGTGCATCTTTGGTATGCATCAAATACAGTTCGGTGGGATTGGAGCCGGCTATGACTGGAATAGCAAACGACCTTTGTTGTATTGATTCTGGCGTGGGCTTCACAAGGCTGTCAAGCCGGTCCTTTAGGGGATCAGATGAAGCCATGAGCTGCTAACCAACCGGTTTGCACCATAGACTTTTGTTAGGAACAGCTTTAAGGGCACAGTAAAGACGTTTATGCACATTTTTAGTGCGTCAATTAAGCTTATGGCCGCCGCACAATGCTGATTTCATTAAATTTAGAAGTTTGCCTCCAGTATGCTAATTTTGACCCTTTAGTTGATGATCTCGATGAAACCAATCAAGAGTCATTCCCTTAAAATGTTCAAAGTTTAGTTCACGTGAAGTTGAATTTGTTAGGTGGAAAAAAAAAATTGTCCCAGGCTCAACGAGTTCCTGCAAAAGCCCTGATTTACAAAAATATGTTCCAAAAATGTTTTGCTAACATAGCCATTGAGTTAATATTACATCTGAATGTTTTAAAGATTCATCTTGCAATGTACAGACAATGTTTTTAGATCAACGTCAGCAATTATATAATGTTTAGTAATAATATTTCTTCAACGTTTTTGGTAACTGATAAGAAAGTTGTATTGAAGGTTCCTGGCAAGCTAGGATGGAGCCACCTGCATTAAGTCTTCATTTGCATACTTCTGGGAATTTTCTTTCAAAGAATAAAAAAAATGGAGAAACAAAATAAATACTCGGTTTAAGGCAGGTTCTAACCCAACTAAAATTATGAGGAAATCACAAACACGCTTCTGACAAAGTGGATAGTTACGCATTTGTTGTTTACTGTCATTTATAATAAAGTGGCATAATAAACCTCCATGTAAACAAAACCACATTGATCCCTCAACATATGGATCTTCTGACCGACAAGGCAAGAGACGAGCTTGACGCTTTAAATGCCGCCCCCAATTCCAGTTCTGAGACCTGCGATTCAACCACCAACAAATCCAATAAAGTTCAGCCCATTTATACAAGAGCAGTCCTAAAAATCAATGGGGTTTGGAATACAGCACAAACGTGGTGAAACTCTACATGGATCAATAGCACAATAACCCACCTGAAAAGAGCCTGGAGTGACACAAAAACATCATCTGAACTGCAACCCATTTACGCAGTGCGATACAAAAGAAAATCACAGAACACAATGAGTAACAAAGCACATACGTGAAGGCGACGGTAAACAGGACAGAAGGTGGCCTGTCAGATATCGCTTTGGTGTTTTATTTACATGCTCGAAAACAGAATAACCAGAATAATTCAGAGTTAAGTGCTTTCTTGGCATCACGACTCGCACACAAGTATTAATTATTTGCAATTCATAAATTAAAGATGCGTGTTGTTGTGGATCTGACCGAACCAAGGAGCGGTGATCTTACTTAATGGAACGTTTGGGTTGGAAAGAAACCCTCAGAACACAAATATGTCCCTGCATGACCTAATAATTCAACGGAAGCGCAAAGGAAACGTCGTTTGAATGCGAGAAGAAACCCATCTGAAATTCCTTTTCTTCTCCTCTCTGAGCATCCGAGTTGGAATAAAAAAACATTCTGCATTTATGAATTCAAGTAGAGGGGGTAAAGCCTGCGTTTTTGTTCATAATCTTCTGCTTCTGTACAAACAAGCCGCCTCGATGCAGTGAACAGTATTGATCTAATTTTTCTTAGCTCTCGCGAGGCTTCAAAAGTGTGTGCATTGTTCCATGCGGTGCTAATGAATGTGGCTACACCTGCGTGTTCCTCTGTGTTCCTTCGGGGTGAGAACGTCACGCTTATCTTCCCCAGGCACTCGCCGTCATGTAGGGACGAACCTTTCATCCATCTTCTCGCCCCTCCACGCGTCCCTGGCGACTCTCCCTTGCACCAAAACCTTGGGACTCTGACTTTAGCGGCTGGTGTTTGGCAATTTAATCTCTTATAATCATCTTGTTAGCCTTATTGTCACTTAAAGACCAAACGAATGGCCAAATTTGGCCTTCAGAGATATCAAACACATGGTTATGTACGTCAAACTGAGCGGGGATGACCGAGAGCCGTATCCAGATACAATTATCATTACGTCGCTCTTCAGAACGCAAGACGAGACAAGAATACATTAAAATGAAGGACCGGATCAAAGAAATGACAATCATAATGCGTTCACGTCCTGAGAAACTCATCACATTCAACAACGTGATGCTACAGCCAGAAGCGTCGTATAACAGACTGAAGCAAAATGGCCGCTGTACATCAGCAAGACCACGAGGTGGGTTTAATATCTCAGAATATGACAGGAGCTTCTGAGTAACAGTCAAAGTCATCAACCAGGTTTGATTCGGCCCTCAGGCATTTCCAAGATGATCCACATCAGAGAAATGAATTTCACTTTTTCATCTGTATGCAGAAGCACACGGGATCAGTAGATTCGTTTCTTTCATTCTGCCCAAATAAAAATCAAGCCAATTTCAGCTGTGCCTGGATTTTATTTAAACAAGCGTGTGGATTTACGCAAAGAATTCATATTCAACTGGGTATTGAAATCCAACATAAAAGGTAGATCATGCGTTATTAATAAAACGATTGTAAAAATCGCATGCACCACACATAACCAATAACCTCTCACATTCCACTTTCACTGAAAGCACTAGAACACCACACAAACAAAAATCACAAGCAAAGAAATTAAACACACAAGGAAATTGCTATTGACCCGTTTTCTCTGAAACATCTTGTGATTATCCCGGTGATAGAAATGTAGACTTCAGTTGTCAATAACAGAGACAAGAAGAGATAACGTAAGATTCAGATAGAAAACAGCTGTGTTTTTATCGCACACACGCATATGCATGTGTATATGCATGAAAGTTGAACCTATGGCTCTTAAAGGGATAGTTTACCCAAAAATGTTGGTAACCAAACAATGGCAGTACCCATTGACTTGAATTGGTTTGTATCCATACAACAGAAGTGAATGTGTACGGCCATTTTTTAGTTGCCAACGTTCTCCAAAATATCTTTTGTTATCTGCAGAATAAAGAAAGCAGAAAAAATAATTTTCATGTTTGGTATAACTATTGAATTCATTGTCATTGTTAATAACAACGAGATAACAACAGAGCAGCCTACAAATGTTAGAATCCATTAGATGCAATCCGCTATATGTGCTACCATTTAGTACATTATTGCCAACGCCATCAATAATTATTGTACATAGAATAATTACTGTCCATGTAGCAACAAAACAACCTTCAATAAGAATAAAAGAAGCCCCCCAACTGAACTAATGTACTGTATATAAAAACAGCAGATACAAAGAGTAAAGCTGCATTATTATACACTGCCAACAGTGGTGAGCTCCGTCTGGGTTAGGAACACATCTCTGTCAATTATGGGTTATATGGGATGACAGAATCAGAGTTCTCTATACTGCCATCAAGACATCACTGTAAACATGAATTACAGAGTCTCTCACACACACATACATACAGTCTCAGAAAGATGGAAAAATCTTGCAAGAAACGCCCAATGTATGCTTGCAAAGAAAATGAATGGGATTTAAAGCATATTTGAAAGCATTGTGAAGCACACACGTCTGGTTTAGTATCTCTGTTGGGATAATGTTTTTTATACTTTACATACTGTATATTTTAAGCCCTAAACCTAAAGATCATAGAATACATTTTGCATTTTTAGATTTTCAAAAAACTTTGTTCTGTACGTTTTATAATGTTTTTGCCCGAGGGGACCTCAATTTGGGTCCCCACAGTGACAAGAGTCCCCATGAGTTGGTCTGCATTCATTCAAGTCCCCACATAGATATAAATACAAGGCAACACACATAAAATCAACTTTCCTGTCTTGCGGTGATCTCAGGTTGTGCTGTCTTTGTAGGGGCATTTGGTTCACACACTAAAGCATTCAAGAGAAAATTAGAATAATCCTAACAGTATTATCATTAATTAAATTTTTTAGCACACCACACTAAGCATAATTTATTATTTATTTACTTGAGCTTCCTTGTCCAAACACACTTTTCGTTTAATGCAAGCACATACTGTACTGTATGTACCTGTGCTGTTGTGCGAGAAAGCATCCAGGGTGTCCATGAGGTGGGGATGACAGGAACACTAGAGCAGGTCACGGGCTGATAAAGCTCCTCTGTGGAAGAATATGGCCACGTGTGATGAATATGGCGTAATGGAAAAGCATTCAGATCAAAGGTGACAGAACTCCGCAGTGGGAGCGTCGCGGGGGGGACTGTACAGCTCAAAATAAAGCACTTCCTCTGTGTACAGAGAGGTCAGATCTGAGAGATGTATACTACATACAAACGCATGAAACACTAATCGTGTCTCCTGGGATGTGCCTGCTTTCTTTATATGGAACAAATATATAGATATTATGGCTAAACGATATTGAAGTACAAATGCGACAACTAGCAAAATAGTTTACAAATTCATAAAAAGTGCATTTAAAATAATGAAATATAAAAATATGATTTAACCAACATGTTTAACATTACTTTCGGGAGAAGCAAGCATGGCTTTCTCACCAGTCTCTCTGCATCAACCTAAAATTTTTGCGAAGGCCATAACGGTACATAACTTGAAGTATAAAAATTATACTGTTACTTTAAACCATTGCAAATTGCACATTTGCAATGTTTCGATGTTTCAAAAATAATATTTACAAAAATGACAAATAATGCACAAACTTACTAAATACACAATATGCTTCAAATTTGTCAAAAGTATTTCAAAATATATTATAATATCCTAAAAAAACCTGAACGTTATATAACCAACATCAATTACATTCTTTGGGGAAAAAGCACCACTTATGTGTCATCAGTCTCTCTGCTATCCGTATCAATCAACATAAAACATACATTACTTCAAATATAGAAAAAAAATCTGTCATTGCAAACCATTGCGATATGCACATCTGCCATTTCTATATATCTTGCAGACCTACTTTATATAACATGATGATATCTCGCATCTAAATCGAAATAAGTGAATTCTAACAAAAAAATATTTTCCAAAAATGTCAATTTCCTGATTAAAGAACAACAAAATGAAACGTCTTTTAGTCCCAAAAGCAATCCAAGACATATGTTTTTCTGCCTGTTTGTCTGAACACGGTCTACAGCACTTGTATGTAATATTTACAGCAGACAGCAGAGCGTAAAAAAAAAAAAAACAATTCATGGCTTCATCCTCACACACATTCATGTGGACGGTTTCTGTAGCACGTGTGAAATGTAGTGAATGTGTTCGAGGTTGAAGAATCTCATTATGCTTAAAGAATGCTTACAGGTCACATTCAGCTCCTGCCTTAAGTCAGACGCTGGAACGCCTGTCCTCCACGTTTGTATTCCAAATCACCACATTATGCAATTTTATGCTCCATAATCAACTCCCGGGGGAGAGTTTATTCTGAAGCATTAGCTTTCCCTTCCCAATGTTTTTTCCCTCTCTTTCTTATTCTTCTTTGTTGCTCTAAAGGGGAATAAGGAAGGGAAGTTGGGGAGATCTGTGGTCATTCAATTCTGTCCTGTTTTGATCACCGATTGCAGTGTGATTTTACCATTCCTTTTCTTTTTGTCAGATACAGAGCTCCGCCGCCAGGAGACGGATTCATTCCTCAGAAAATAATTTCACAGTTGTCTCACAAATCAAAGGGGCTCTCCCATCCGATGGGAAAATAATTCTCGGAAGACAGATGTATTTTACATCTTCCTGTTCCTAGATTGAGAAAATAAACCTCGCAGGATTGCCAACATCAGTGAACCTCTTAGATGTTGATATTGAAGTTTGTATAATTTGTTTCGGCTGGGCATTATGACAAATATTGACGATGATATTACGCAATGATTTTGCAGGCAATAAACAATTAAGGCTTAGTAAGGTATATGTTTCTGCATTTACGAGTCCTAAAGATGATGACATTTGAAGAGCTTTAATGTTTGACATTTTCATACTAAAGCTTCAATCCGTAACTTTCTCGCCATTTCTGAAGCATAAAATTGCAAGTTAGATTAATTAACTTTGCGTGGGTAAAAATCAAAAGATGTCAAACCAACATTTATTCTAAGATTACTGCTGTGAATTACAGAGTTTTTTGTTTATATTTAACCAAAAAGTTACAGATTGCAGCAGCTTTACAATAATTTAAAGAGACAGTTCAACCCAAAATAGAAATTCTTTATTAACCTTTGTCTTTCCAAATTTGAAAAGATGTGATTTTGCTTTCCTCTGTAGATCACAAATGATGATATTTTGAAGAACATTGGCAACCAAACAACATTTTCCCCCATTGACTTCTATTGTATGGACAAACCCAGTGACATTTCTCAAAATATCTTCTATTGTGTTCCACAGTCCTTTACAGATTGTGAACAACACAAGGGCGATTAAATGATGAAAACATTTTGGGTTATATATCCCTAATATAAGCACATAACCCTCAGATTGTTCCAAAGTTGAATACATGTCTTTGTTTTTCCGATCACACAGAAGACATTTAGAAAAATGTCAGATCTCGCCCCGTGTGGGAGTAAATGGGGGAGGAAATCAATTTTTTTTCCAAATTTATTCCTGTGTGTTCAACAAACCAAGAAATGTAAACATGATTGGAACAATCTAAAATGATGACAGGATATTTATTTTTGGGTGAAGTATCCCTTTAAATTAAAATAAAGGTGAATATTATTATCGAAAACATAAGATTCATCATTTGTTGACCAAAAATGAAAACGATTTAATGCTGTTTGATTTCTGAGATTAAATGGCCGTTCTTCACAGATTACACTCCAACCGAACCAGGTTTCAAAAGAGGATAGTCCCGAGGCAGAAGACACACAGCGTATAAACAGATCGCACCCTTGAACACTTTGAGTCATTCATCTCTTACACAAAGGCAAATTGCAGCGGATGAATAATGTATAGTCGGTATTATCCTCTACGCAGGTAAAGTTCTGCCACCCTGAATTATTGTCATGCGGGTCATTGTTCTCTGATGAATCTAGCGCGCCTGTCAGAGTAAAGAAGAGATTCAGGGGCGCGTGTGGATATTTGACACGAGGTTGGTAATGCGTCGTTGATCTCGGCTGGTTTGTATTCCACCGCCGGGCAGAAGACAGCCAAGCATCTCCCCTCGCCGGGGCGGCGTCGAGGGGCTCGCGAAATCACTTAATGAGGCATGAAGGCAGGGCGGACTCCTGCCGAGAAATTACCCATCCCCAGGTAGCAACAGCTGCAAGCTGTTTTAATAGAGTAGTTGATCCAGCGGCTGAATTATGATGACAGAGCGATCACAATAGCCGTGCCGCCGTCCACAGCAGGGGCCTAAAACTCAAACAACAAGCACACGTGGTTTTTTATTTGGTCACAGAAAGAGAACAATCCGCCGACTCTTCCCATTCATTAAATACGGAGTATGTGGTGAACTTTTTTCCAAACTTCCGGTGCCTGATGATGGATGTTAGACCCCACCGGCGTCATGTATTAAGATGCTCAAATGGTTGAAGATCTCGAAAACCAAAGATCGCACTTTCAATCCCAGGTGCTTGTTTGAAAGGCCTGCCTAGGTTGGTATCGACAGATGGATCTCAGGGGGCGGAGATAAGTCTTTTGGGGAGGGGCTACCTGTTTGAAACAAGTTTGTTTAGGTCTTTTGTAGTCTATAATGTTGCGATTCGGTTCGATGTCAGTAGCGAGAGAAATTTCCCACTTCACCTTTGAATTTTGAAGTTAACAGTATGCAATTCCACATTTCCTCTTAAGTTTTCCCTTCAGTGACAGGGTTGACAGTCTTTTTAAATCGTTTAGATTCATGGTTAACATTTGTGATTTTATCTAATAATATGGGCAAACTAAACCATTCATATGATCCTAGACAATGACCACATTTGAACTAACTACAGGTTTGGTTTTCAGAATGTAAAATTGCTTAGTCACCATGAAATCAAACAGAATGTTGATTATTATAAACGATTTCTTCGTGCACACCTTGATTCTTTATTCTATTCATTTGCCGTTGTAATCTTTAATCAAAAACATTAAGCTCCTCTCAACATCAACCCTTCACCACAAAATGGCCAGGCGTTTTCAGCCCAAAATAAAGTCCCGCCCTACACTTTTTTAGCCGTTTAACTCCGATATACATAACGATACAGAAAAGAAAATCGCAACTTCTACTTCATGGTGACTAATATTAACAAGACAATTGATATCAATCTAGTGATAAAAAAAAATAGGTGTAGATTGTATAGATAATAAATAAATCTAATTTAGGATTTATTTCGAGAAGTGCAAGTTTTTATGAAATCTTGAATAATATTGACTCAGTTTGTGACACCATTGAGACATTTTATGAAATGCTAGTAGATAAAAATATTGATAAAACAAAAAATAAATAAAAAAATTCATTCCAAACCTGTTGGACTTTCTTTCAAAACACAAGAGAAGATATTTTGTAGTATGTTGGTAACCAAACAATATTGAACAATACCATCTAAGCATTTCTCAAAATCTCATTTGTTGCCATTCGTTATGTGTATTAAAGTTGTATTACAAGAGTCCACTGCCCTAAAAATGGCCTCAAAATAACAAACAAACAACAGAGTGGACCCCCGAGTGTTTTCACACTCCACACTCAAACTCCTGCAGACTCGAAAATCTAAATCAGCACACGATGGAGCAACAGGGGAGTGAGTTTCTATTTCTGAACTCCACAGAGGACCCCTGCAGACTGTGATAGAAAATATGCAAAAACGTCTCATGTAGACCAGACGTCTCGGCTAGGCCTCGCTTTCCTTCGGCCTCTCGGCTGACAGGTTTTAAAACTCTTAAAGCACTGTTATGATAAAACTGATCAAATCCTGTTGAAGCAAATAGGTCAGAGATCTGCTTTCTCAAACTGCAATAACTTCGGGGCAGGTGGGGAAATTGGCAATGCTGAATAAATCATATCTCCTAGGTACGTGGGTCCCAGCGGGTGAAATCAGCCTCCGGTATCTAAAGATTTGTGCGCTCGTTTTGCTTGGCGAGATTTCAAATAAGATTTCAAAGCTAGAGCCTGGTCTCTGCCCCTGCAAACGGTCCGGAGAGGACGATCCGAGACGTGTGACCTACGCACCTTCAGTTTTTAAAAGGAGAACGGGTGTGAGAAACGGTGCACTAATTAAAGCGTTAATCTAAAGAACACTAGAAGTAAGGGGCGGGCGGTATAGAAGGCGATAACTCCGGCTATAAAGCTGTCATTGCCGCTGTAAAGGTTGACCGCGTGTCCTTGGGGTTCCTGATAGAGACTCGTTCATCGTCCCTTGGGAACCGGAATGGTGTTTGGGATAAAGGATAAAAGTAAGCCTTTTAGATCGCAGGGCTAGATGAGATCCACGCTTTAAGAAACGTCGGGTAAATAGATTGACGGAAAAAAATTGCACTGAGAATCACATTTGGGACCACAATCTTGTTACAGACATAACCTGGGGTCATATATCTTTAGAGAGATTCACATGTAGGTCTACGCTTCCACACTACCAAACAACTCGTGCAA